>NC_079423.1:9847066-9950148 GCF_026213295.1 Gadus chalcogrammus | reverse complement strand
CACATAAGGAGTGAGAAAGCTTCTGAGGCTCGTTACACTCTTACAAAAACATCATTAGTTATATATAAACGCAGTAATTGATTCAGTAGAACTCCTTATCCATGTAAACGATCATTGTGACATCTGAATTCATTAATTATCTGAAATCCACTGCGTGTGCGTGTGATGTAAATGTTGAACAAGGTTAACGTTAAAGTGGTCAGAGAATGGTGGTGATTTTTTGACGTCCTCCCATGATCTGAAGTGAGCGTGCGTGTTTGTGTTGGTGAAAGTTTAAGAAATGTACAACTGTCGGTTCAGCTCCTGGTGCTCCCTGCTGCAGTATCACTATACTGTCCTCATTTTCCAAAAAGTTTTGAAGACGTTGTCAGTTTTTGTATGTTGCTTAAATCCTCCAAAGCGGTTGGCAGTAAACATCAGTCACGGTACGCCACGGTAGCCACGGAGTCAATGAGCTCGAGTTGAAAAAGAGAAAGCTTACAGCACCTGGTATTCCCAGGCGGTCTCCCATCCAAGTACTAACCAGGTCCGACCCTGCTTAGCTTCCGAGATCAGCGAGATCGGCGTTCAGTGGTATGGCCGTAAGCATTAGTGCAGGCGCAAAACCAGGTTTTATACAGTAGCACATAAGGAGTGAGAAAGCGCGAGGCTCGCGTTACACTCTTACAAAACCATCATTAGTTAGATATAAACGCAGTAATTGATTCAGTAGGACTCCTTATCCATGTAAACGATCATTGTGACATCTGAATTCATTAATTATCTGAAATTACACTGCGTGGCGTGTGAGTTAAATGTTTGAACCAAGGTAACGGTTAAAGTGTCAGAGATATGGGTGGTGATTTTTTTACGTCTCCTCCCAGATCTGAGTGAGCGTGCGTGTTTGTGTTGGGAAAGTTTAAGAATGTACAACTGTCGGTTTCAGCTCTCTGGTGCTCCCTGCTGGCAGTATCCTATACTGTCCCTATGTTTCACAAAAATAGTTTTGAGAGACGTTGTCAGTTTTTGTATGTTGCTTAAATCCTCCAAAGCGTTGGCAGTAAACTCAGGTCACGGTACGCCACGGTCCACGGAGTCAATGAGCTCGAGTTGAAAAAGAAAATGCTTACAGCACCTGGTATTCCCAGGCGGTCTCCATCCAAGTACTAACCAGGCCCGACCCTGCTTAGCTTCCGAAGACAGATCGGCGTGTTCAGGTGGTATGCCGTAAGCAATTAGTGCAGGCGCAAAACCAGGTTTATACAGTAGCACATAAGGAGTGAGAGCTGCTGAGGCTCGACGTTACACTCTTACAAAAACATCTTAGTTAGATATAAACGGCAGTAATTGATTCAGTATGACTCCTTATCCATGGTACGATCATTGTGACATCTGATATTCTTATTATCTGAAATACACTGCGTGTGCGTGTGATGTTAAATGTGTGAACCAAGGTTAACGGTTAAAGTGTCAGAGAATGGTTGGTGATTTTTGACGTCCTCCATGATCTGAAGTGGCGGCGTGTTTGTGTTGGGGAAATTTTAAGAAATGTCACTGTCGGTTCAGCTCTCTGGGTGCTCCTGCTGGCAGTATCACTATACTGTCCTCATTTCACACAAAAAGTTTTGAGAGACGTTGTCAGTTTTTGTAGGTTGCTTAAATCCTCCAAAGCGGTTTGGCATAACATCAGGTCACGGTACGCCCCCGGATCAATGAGCTCGAGTTGAAAAAGAAATCTTAGCACCTGGTATTCCCAGGCGGACTCCCATCCAAGTACTAACCAGGCCCGACCCTGCTTAGCTTCCGATCAGACAGATCAGGCGTGTTCAGGGTGGTATGGCCGTAAGCAAATAGTGCAGGCGCAAAACCAGGTTTATACATAGCACATAAGGAGAGAAAGCTGCCTGAGCTCGACGTTACACTCTTTACAAAAACAATCATTAGTTAGATATAACGGCAGTAATTGATTCAGTAGGAGTCCTTATCCATGTTAAACGATCATTGTGACATCTGAATTCTTAATTATCTGAAATACACTGCGTGTGCGTGTGATGTTAAATGTTTGAACCAAGGTTAACGGTTAAAGTGTCAGAGAATGGGTGTGGATTGTTTTTTGACGTCCTCCCTGATCTGAAGTGAGCGTGCGTGTTTTGTGTTGGTGAAGTTTAGAATGTCAACTGTCGGTTCAGCTCTCTGGTGCTCCCTGCTGGCAGTATCACTATTACTGTCCTCACGTTCACAACAATAGTTTGAGAGACGTTGTCAGTTTTGTAGTTGCCTAAATCCTCAAAAAGCTGTTGGCAGTAAACATCAGGTCACGGTACGCCACGGAGTCAATGAGCTTGAGTTGAAAAAGAAAAGGCTTACAGCACGGGTATTCCAGGCGGTCTCCATCAAGTACTAACCATGCCCCGACCCTGCTAGCTTCCGAGATCAGAACGAGATCGGGCGTGTTCAGGGTGGTATGGCCGTAAGCAATTAGTGCTGGCGTCAAACCAGGTTTATACAGTAGCACATAAGGAGTGAGAAAGCTGCTGAGGCTCGCCGTTACACTCTTACAAAAACAATCATTAGGTTAGATATAAACGGCAGTAATTGATTTCAGTATGAACTCCTTATCCAGGTAAACGATCATTGTGACATCTGAATTACATTAATTATCTGAAATACACTGCTGTGCGTGTGATGTTAAATGTTTAACCAGGTTAACGGTTGAAAGTGTCAGAGGAATGGGTGATGGTTATTTTTGACGTCCTCCCATGATCTGAAGTGAGCGTGCGTGTTTTGGTTCGGTGAAAGTTTAAGAATGTACAACTGCGGTTCAGCTCTCTGGTGCTCCCTGCTGGCAGTATCACTATACTGTACACATGTTTCACAAAAAAGTTTTGAGAGACGTTGTCAGTTTTTGTATGTTGCTTAAATCCTCCAAAGCGGTTGGCAGTAAACATCAGGTCCGGTACGCCACGGTAGGCCACGGAGTCAATGAGCTCGAGTTGAAAGAAAAGCTTACAGCACCTGGTATTCCCAGGCGGGCTCCCATCCAAGTACTAACCAGGCCCGACCCTGCTTAGCTCCGAGATCAACGAGATCGGGCGGTGTCAGGGTGGTATGGCCGTAAGCAATTAGTGCAGGCGCAAAACCAGGTTTATACAGTAGCACATAAGGAGTGAGAAAGCGCTGAGGCTCGACGTTACACTTTTACAAAAACAATCATTAGTTAGATATAAACGGCAGTAATTGATTCAGTAGGACTCCTTATCCATGTAACGATCATTGTGACATCTGAATTCATTATTATCTGAAATACACTGCGTGTGCGTGTGATGTTAAATGTTTGAACCAAGGTTAACGGTTAAAGTGTCAGAGAATGGGTGGTGATTTTTGACGTCCTCCCATGATCTGAAGTGAGCGTGCGTGTTTGTGTTGGTGAAAGTTTAAGAATGTACAACTGTCGTTCAGCTCTCTGGTGCTCCCTGCTGGCAGTATCACTATACTGTCCTCATGTTTCACAAAAATAGTTTTGAGAGACGTTGTCAGTTTTTGTATGTTGCTTAAATCCTCCAAAGCGGTTGGCAGTAAACATCAGGTCACGGTACGCCACGTAGTCAATGAGCTCGAGTTGAAAAAGAAAAAGCTTACAGCACCTGGTATTCCCAGGCGGTCTCCATCCAAGTACTAACCAGGCCCGACCTGCTTAGCTTCCGAGATCAGACGAGATCGTGCGTGTTCAGGGTGGTATGCCGTAAGCAATTAGTGCAGGCGCAAAACCAGGTTTTATACAGTAGCACATAAGGAGTGAGAAAGCTGCTGAGGCTCGACGTTACACTTTTACAAAAACAATCATTAGTTAGATATAAACGGCAGTAATTGATTCAGTAGGACTCCCTTATCCATGTAAACGGATCATTGTGACATCTGAATTCATTAATTATCTGAAATACACTGCGTGTGCGTGTGATGTTAAATGTTTGAACCAAGGTTAACGGTTAAAGTGTCAGAGAATGGGTGGTGATTTTTTGACGTCCTCCCATGATCTGAAGTGAGCGTGCGTGTTTGTGTTGGTGAAAGTTTAAGAAATGTACAACTGTCGGTTCAGCTCTCTGGTGCTCCCTGCTGGCAGTATCACTATACTGTCCTCATGTTTCACAAAAATAGTTTTGAGAGACGTTGTCAGTTTTTGTATGTTGCTTAAATCCTCCAAAGCGGTTGGCAGTAAACATCAGGTCACGTTGGCCACGGTAGGCCACGGAGGCAATGAGCTCGAGTTGAAAAAAGAAAATGCTTACAGCACCTGGTATTCCCAGGCGGTCTCCCATCCAAGTACTAACCAGGCCCGACCCTGCTTAGCTTCCGAGATCAGACGAGATCGGGCGTGTTCAGGGTGGTATGGCCGTAAGCAATTAGTGCAGGCGCAAAACCAGGTTTTATACAGTAGCACATAAGGAGTGAGAAAGCTGCTGAGGCTCGACGTTACACTTTTACAAAAACAATCATTAGTTAGATATAACCGGCAGTAATTGATTCAGTAGGACTCCTTATCCATGTAAACGATCATTGTGACATCTGAATTCATTAATTATCTGAAATACACTGCGTGTGCGTGTGATGTTAAATGTTTGAACCAAGGTTAACGGTTAAAGTGTCAGAGAATGGGTGGTGATTTTTTGACGTCCTCCCATGATCTGAAGTGAGCGTGCGTGTTTGGGTTGGTGAAAGTTTAAGAAATGTACAACTGTCGGTTCAGCTCTCTGGTGCTCCCTGCTGGCAGTATCACTATACTGTCCTCATGTTTCACAAAATAGTTTTGAGAGACGTTGTCAGTTTTTGTATGTTGCTTAAATCCTCCAAAGCGGTTGGCAGTAAACATCAGGTCACGGTACGCCACGGTAGGCCACGGAGGCAATGAGCTCGAGTTGAAAAAGAAAAGCTTACAGCACCTGGTATTCCCAGGCGGTCTCCCATCCAAGTACTAACCAGGCCCGACCTGCTTAGCTTCCGAGATCAGACGAGATCGGGCGTGTTCAGGGTGGTATGGCCGTAAGCAATTAGTGCAGGCGCAAAACCAGGTTTTATACAGTAGCACATAAGGAGTGAGAAAGCTGCTGAGGCTCGACGTTACACTTTTACAAAAACAATCATTAGTTAGATATAAACGGCAGTAATTGATTCAGTAGGACTCCTTATCCATGTAACGATCATTGTGACATCTGAATTCATTAATTATCTGAAATACACTGCGTGTGCGTGTGATGTTAAATGTTTGAACCAAGGTTAACGGTTAAAGTGTCAGAGAATGGGTGGTGATTTTTGACGTCCTCCCATGATCTGAAGTGAGCGTGCGTGTTTGTGTTGGTGAAAGTTTAAGAAATGTACAACTGTCGGTTCAGCTCTCTGGTGCTCCCTGCTGGCAGTATCACTATACTGTCCTCATGTTTCACAAAATTAGTTTTGAGAGACGTTGTCAGTTTTTGTATGTTGCTTAAATCCTCCAAAGCGGTTGGCAGTAAACATCAGGTCACGGTAACGCCACGGTAGGCACGGGTCAATGAGCTCGAGTTGAAAAAGAAAAAGCTTACAGCACCTGGTATTCCCAGGCGGTCTCCCATCCAAGTACTAACCAGGCCCGACCCTGCTTAGCTTCCGAGATCAGACGAGATCGGGCGTGTTCAGGGTGGTATGGCCGTAAGCAATTAGTGCAGGCGCAAAACCAGGTTTTATACAGTAGCACATAAGGAGTGAGAAAGCTGCTGAGGCTCGACGTTACACTTTTACAAAAACAATCATTAGTTAGATATAAACGGCAGTAATTGATTCAGTAGGACTCCTTATCCATGTAAACGATCATTGTGACATCTGAATTCATTAATTATCTGAAATACACTGCGTGTGCGTGTGATGTTAAATGTTTGAACCAAGGTTAACGGTTAAAGTGTCAGAGAATGGGTGGTGATTTTTTGACGTCCTCCCATGATCTGAAGTGAGCGTGCGTGTTTGTGTTGGTGAAAGTTTAAGAAATGTACAACTGTCGGTTCAGCTCTCTGGTGCTCCCTGCTGGCAGTATCACTATACTGTCCTCATGTTTCACAAAAATAGTTTGAGAGACGTTGTCAGTTTTTGTATGTTGCTTAAATCCTCCAAAGCGGTTGGCAGTAAACAACAGGTCACGGTACGCCACGGTAGGCCACGGAGTCAATGAGCTCGAGTTGAAAAAGAAAAAGCTTACAGCACCTGGTATTCCCAGGCGGTCTCCATCCAAGTACTAACCAGGCCCGACCCTGCTTAGCTTCCGAGATCAGACGAGATCGGGCGTGTTTCAGGGGTGGTATGGCCTAAAGCAATTAGTGCAGGCGCAAAACCAGGTTTTATACAGTAGCACATAAGGAGTGAGAAAGCTGCTGAGGCTCGACGTTACACTTTTACAAAACAATCATTAGTTAGATATAAACGGCAGTAATTGATTCAGTAGGACTCCTTATCCATGTAAACGATCATTGTGACAGCTGAATTCATTAATTATCTGAAATACACTGCGTGTGCGTGTGATGTTAAATGTTTGAACCAAGGTTAACGGTTAAAGTGTCAGAGAATGGGTGGTGATTTTTTGACGTCCTCCCATGATCTGAAGTGAGCGTGCGTGTTTGTGTTGGTGAAAGTTTAAGAAATGTACAACTGTCGGTTCAGCTCTCTGGTGCTCCCTGCTGGCAGTATCACTATACTGTCCTCATGTTTCACAAAATTAGTTTTGAGAGACGTTGTCAGTTTTTGTATGTTGCTTAAATCCTCCAAAGCGGTTGGCAGTAAACATCAGGTCACGGTACGCAGGCCACGGAGTCAATGAGCTCGAGTTGAAAAAGAAAAAGCTTAACAGCACCTGGTATTCCCAGGCGGTCTCCCATCCAAGTACTAACCAGGCCCGACCCTGCTTAGCTTCCGAGATCAGACGAGATCGGGCGTGTTCAGGGTGGTATGGCCGTAAGCAATTAGTGCAGGCGCAAAACCAGGTTTTATACAGTAGCACATAAGGAGTGAGAAAGCTGCTGAGGCTCGACGTTACACTTTACAAAAACAATCATTAGTTAGATATAAACGGCAGTAATTGATTCAGTAGGACTCCTTATCCATGTAAACGATCATTGTGACATCTGAATTCATTAATTATCTGAAATACACTGCGTGTGCGTGTGATGTTAATGTTTGAACCAAGGTTAACGGTTAAAGTGTCAGAGAATGGGTGGTGATTTTTTGACGTCCTCCCATGATCTGAAGTGAGCGTGCGTGTTTGTGTTGGTGAAAGTTTAAGAAATGTACAACTGCCGGTTCAGCTCTCTGGTGCTCCCTGCTGGCAGTATCACTATACTGTCCTCATGTTTCACAAAAATAGTTTTGAGAGACGTTGTCAGTTTTTGTATGTTGCTTAAATCCTCCAAAGCGGTTGGCAGTAAACATCAGGTCACGGTACGCCACGGTAGGCCACGGAGTCAATGAGCTCGAGTTGAAAAAGAAAAAGCTTACAGCACCTGGTATTCCCAGGCGGTCTCCCATCCAAGTACTAACCAGGCCCGACCCTGCTTAGCTTCCGAGATCAGACGAGATCGGGCGTGTTCAGGGTGGTATGGCCGTAAGCAATTAGTGCAGGCGCAAAACCAGGTTTTATACAGTAGCACATAAGGAGTGAGAAAGCTGCTGAGGCTCGACGTACACTTTTACAAAAACAATCATTAGTTAGATATAAACGGCAGTAATTGATTCAGTAGGACTCCTTATCCATGTAAACGATCATTGTGACATCTGAATTCATTAATTATCTGAAATACACTGCGTGTGCGTGTGATGTTAAATGTTTGAACCAAGGTTAACGGTTAAAGTGTCAGAGAATGGGTGGTGATTTTTTGACGTCCTCCCATGATCTGAAGTGAGCGTGCGTGTTTGTGTTGGTGAAAGTTTAAGAAATGTACAACTGTCGGTTCAGCTCTCTGGTGCTCCCTGCTGGCAGTATCACTATACTGTCCTCATGTTTCACAAAAATAGTTTTGAGAGACGTTGTCAGTTTTTGTATGTTGCTTAAATCCTCCAAAGCGGTTGGCAGTAAACATCAGGTCACGGTACGCCACGGTAGGCCACGGAGGCAATGAGCTCGAGTTGAAAAAGAAAAGCTTACAGCACCTGGTATTCCCAGGCGGTCTCCCATCCAAGTACTAACCAGGCCCGACCCTGCTTAGCTTCCGAGATCAGACGAGATCGGGCGTGTTCAGGGTGGTATGGCCGTAAGCAATTAGTGCAGGCGCAAAACCAGGTTTTATACAGTAGCACATAAGGAGTGAGAAAGCTGCTGAGGCTCGACGTTACACTTTACAAAAACAATCATTAGTTAGATATAAACGGCAGTAATTGATTCAGTAGGACTCCTTATCCATGTAAACGATCATTGTGACATCTGAATTCATTAATTATCTGAAATACACTGCGTGTGCGTGTGATGTTAAATGTTTGAACCAAGGTTAACGGTTAAAGTGTCAGAGAATGGGTGGTGATTTTTTGACGTCCTCCCATGATCTGAAGTGAGCGTGCGTGTTTGGTTGGTGAAAGTTTAAGAAATGTACAACTGTCGGTTCAGCTCTCTGGTGCTCCCTGCTGGCAGTATCACTATACTGTCCTCATGTTTCACAAAAATAGTTTTGAGAGACGTTGTCAGTTTTTGTATGTTGCTTAAATCCTCCAAAGCGGTTGGCAGTAAACATCAGGTCACGGTACGCCACGGTAGGCCACGGAGTCAATGAGCTCGAGTTGAAAAAGAAAAAGCTTACAGCACCTGGTATTCCCAGGCGGTCTCCCATCCAAGTACTAACCAGGCCCGACCCTGCTTAGCTTCCGAGATCAGACGAGATCGGGCGTGTTCAGGGTGGTATGGCCGTAAGCAATTAGTGCAGGCGCAAAACCAGGTTTTATACAGTAGCACATAAGGAGTGAGAAAGCTGCTGAGGCTCGACGTTACACTTTTACAAAAACAATCATTAGTTAGATATAAACGGCAGTAATTGATTCAGTAGGACTCCTTATCCATGTAAACGATCATTGTGACATCTGAATTCATTAATTATCTGAAATACACTGCGTGTGCGTGTGATGTTAAATGTTTGAACCAAGGTTAACGGTTAAAGTGTCAGAGAATGGGTGGTGATTTTTTGACGTCCTCCCATGATCTGAAGTGAGCGTGCGTGTTTGTGTTGGTGAAAGTTTAAGAAATGTACAACTGTCGGTTCAGCTCTCTGGTGCTCCCTGCTGGCAGTATCACTATACTGTCCTCATGTTTCACAAAAATAGTTTTGAGAGACGTTGTCAGTTTTTGTATGTTGCTTAAATCCTCCAAAGCGGTTGGCAGTAAACATCAGGTCACGGTACGCCACGGTAGGCCACGGAGTCAATGAGCTCGAGTTGAAAAAGAAAAAGCTTACAGCACCTGGTATTCCCAGGCGGTCTCCCATCCAAGTACTAACCAGGCCCGACCCTGCTTAGCTTCCGAGATCAGACGAGATCGGGCGTGTTCAGGGTGGTATGGCCGTAAGCAATTAGTGCAGGCGCAAAACCAGGTTTATACAGTAGCACATAAGGAGTGAGAAAGCTGCTGAGGCTCGACGTTACACTTTTACAAAAACAATCATTAGTTAGATATAAACGGCAGTAATTGATTCAGTAGACTCCTTATCCATGTAAACGATCATTGTGACATCTGAATTCATTAATTATCTGAAATACACTGCGTGTGCGTGTGATGTTAAATGTTTGAACCAAGGTTAACGGTTAAAGTGTCAGAGAATGGGTGGTGATTTTTTGACGTCCTCCCATGATCTGAAGTGAGCGTGCGTGTTTGTGTTGGTGAAAGTTTAAGAAATGTACAACTGTCGTTTCAGCTCTCTGGTGCTCCCTGCTGGCAGTATCACTATACTGTCCTCATGTTTCACAAAAATAGTTTTGAGAGACGTTGTCAGTTTTGTATGTTGCTTAAATCCTCCAAAGCGGTTGGCAGTAAACATCAGGTCACGGTACCCACGGTAGGCCACGGAGTCAATGAGCTCGAGTTGAAAAAGAAAAAGCTTACAGCACCTGGTATTCCCAGGCGGTCTCCCATCCAAGTACTAACCAGGCCCGACCCTGCTTAGCTTCCGAGATCAGACGAGATCGGGCGTGTTCAGGGTGGTATGGCCGTAAGCAATTAGTGCAGGCGCAAAACCAGGTTTTATACAGTAGCACATAAGGAGTGAGAAAGCTGCTGAGGCTCGACGTTACACTTTTACAAAAACAATCATTAGTTAGATATAAACGGCAGTAATTGATTCAGTAGGACTCCTTATCCATGTAAACGATCATTGTGACATCTGAATTCATTAATTATCTGAAATACACTGCGTGTGCGTGTGATGTTAAATGTTTGAACCAAGGTTAACGGTTAAAGTGTCAGAGAATGGGTGGTGATTTTTTGACGTCCTCCCATGATCTGAAGTGAGCGTGCGTGTTTGTGTTGGTGAAAGTTTAAGAAATGTACAACTGTCGGTTCAGCTCTCTGGTGCTCCCTGCTGGCAGTATCACTATACTGTCCTCATGTTTCACAAAAATAGTTTTGAGAGACGTTGTCAGTTTTTGTATGTTGCTTAAATCCTCCAAAGCGGTTGGCAGTAAACATCAGGTCACGGTACGCCACGGTAGGCCACGGAGTCAATGAGCTCGAGTTGAAAAAGAAAAAGCTTACAGCACCTGGTATTCCCAGGCGGTCTCCCATCCAAGTACTAACCAGGCCCGACCCTGCTTAGCTTCCGAGATCAGACGAGATCGGGCGTGTTCAGGGTGGTATGGCCGTAAGCAATTAGTGCAGGCGCAAAACCAGGTTTTATACAGTAGCACATAAGGAGTGAGAAAGCTGCTGAGGCTCGACGTTACACTTTTACAAAAACAATCATTAGTTAGATATAAACGGCAGTAATTGATTCAGTAGGACTCCTTATCCATGTAAACGATCATTGTGACATCTGAATTCATTAATTATCTGAAATACACTGCGTGTGCGTGTGATGTTAATGTTTGAACCAAGGTTAACGGTTAAAGTGTCAGAGAATGGGTGGTGATTTTTTGACGTCCTCCCATGATCTGAAGTGAGCGTGCGTGTTTGTGTTGGTGAAAGTTTAAGAAATGTACAACTGTCGGTTCAGCTCTCTGGTGCTCCCTGCTGGCAGTATCACTATACTGTCCTCATGTTTCACAAAAATAGTTTTGAGAGACGTTGTCAGTTTTTGTATGTTGCTTAAATCCTCCAAAGCGGTTGGCAGTAAACATCAGGTCACGGTACGCCACGGTAGGCCACGGAGTCAATGAGCTCGAGTTGAAAAAGAAAAAGCTTACAGCACCTGGTATTCCCAGGCGGTCTCCCATCCAAGTACTAACCAGGCCCGACCCTGCTTAGCTTCCGAGATCAGACGAGATCGGGCGTGTTCAGGGTGGTATGGCCGTAAGCAATTAGTGCAGGCGCAAAACCAGGTTTTATACAGTAGCACATAAGGAGTGAGAAAGCTGCTGAGGCTCGACGTTACACTTTTACAAAAACAATCATTAGTTAGATATAAACGGCAGTAATTGATTCAGTAGGACTCCTTATCCATGTAAACGATCATTGTGACATCTGAATTCATTAATTATCTGAAATACACTGCGTGTGCGTGTGATGTTAAATGTTTGAACCAAGGTTAACGGTTAAAGTGTCAGAGAATGGGTGGTGATTTTTTGACGTCCTCCCATGATCTGAAGTGAGCGTGCGTGTTTGTGTTGGTGAAAGTTTAAGAAATGTACAACTGTCGGTTCAGCTCTCTGGTGCTCCCTGCTGGCAGTATCACTATACTGTCCTCATGTTTCACAAAAATAGTTTTGAGAGACGTTGTCAGTTTTTGTATGTTGCTTAAATCCTCCAAAGCGGTTGGCAGTAAACATCAGGTCACGGTACGCCACGGTAGGCCACGGAGTCAATGAGCTCGAGTTGAAAAAGAAAAAGCTTACAGCACCTGGTATTCCCAGGCGGTCTCCCATCCAAGTACTAACCAGGCCCGACCCTGCTTAGCTTCCGAGATCAGACGAGATCGGGCGTGTTCAGGGTGGTATGGCCGTAAGCAATTAGTGCAGGCGCAAAACCAGGTTTTATACAGTAGCACATAAGGAGTGAGAAAGCTGCTGAGGCTCGACGTTACACTCTTACAAAAACAATCATTAGTTAGATATAAACGGCAGTAATTGATTCAGTAGGACTCCTTATCCATGTAAACGATCATTGTGACATCTGAATTCATTAATTATCTGAAATACACTGCGTGTGCGTGTGATGTTAAATGTTTGAACCAAGGTTAACGGTTAAAGTGTCAGAGAATGGGTGGTGATTTTTTGACGTCCTCCCATGATCTGAAGTGAGCGTGCGTGTTTGTGTTGGTGAAAGTTTAAGAAATGTACAACTGTCGGTTCAGCTCTCTGGTGCTCCCTGCTGGCAGTATCACTATACTGTCCTCATGTTTCACAAAAATAGTTTTGAGAGACGTTGTCAGTTTTTGTATGTTGCTTAAATCCTCCAAAGCGGTTGGCAGTAAACATCAGGTCACGGTACGCCACGGTAGGCCACGGAGTCAATGAGCTCGAGTTGAAAAAGAAAAAGCTTACAGCACCTGGTATTCCCAGGCGGTCTCCCATCCAAGTACTAACCAGGCCCGACCCTGCTTAGCTTCCGAGATCAGACGAGATCGGGCGTGTTCAGGGTGGTATGGCCGTAAGCAATTAGTGCAGGCGCAAAACCAGGTTTTATACAGTAGCACATAAGGAGTGAGAAAGCTGCTGAGGCTCGACGTTACACTTTACAAAAACAATCATTAGTTAGATATAAACGGCAGTAATTGATTCAGTAGGACTCCTTATCCATGTAAACGATCATTGTGACATCTGAATTCATTAATTATCTGAAATACACTGCGTGTGCGTGTGATGTTAAATGTTTGAACCAAGGTTAACGGTTAAAGTGTCAGAGAATGGGTGGTGATTTTTGACGTCCTCCCATGATCTGAAGTGAGCGTGCGTGTTTGTGTTGGTGAAAGTTTAAGAAATGTACAACTGTCGGTTCAGCTCTCTGGTGCTCCCTGCTGGCAGTATCACTATACTGTCCTCATGTTTCACAAAAATAGTTTTGAGAGACGTTGTCAGTTTTTGTATGTTGCTTAAATCCTCCAAAGCGGTTGGCAGTAAACATCAGGTCACGGTACGCCACGGTAGGCCACGGAGTCAATGAGCTCGAGTTGAAAAAGAAAAAGCTTACAGCACCTGGTATTCCCAGGCGGTCTCCCATCCAAGTACTAACCAGGCCCGACCCTGCTTAGCTTCCGAGATCAGACGAGATCGGGCGTGTTCAGGGTGGTATGGCCGTAAGCAATTAGTGCAGGCGCAAAACCAGGTTTTATACAGTAGCACATAAGGAGTGAGAAAGCTGCTGAGGCTCGACGTTACACTTTTACAAAACAATCATTAGTTAGATATAAACGGCAGTAATTGATTCAGTAGGACTCCTTATCCATGTAAACGATCATTGTGACATCTGAATTCATTAATTATCTGAAATACACTGCGTGTGCGTGTGATGTTAAATGTTTGAACCAAGGTTAACGGTTAAAGTGTCAGAGAATGGGTGGTGATTTTTTGACGTCCTCCCATGATCTGAAGTGAGCGTGCGTGTTTGTGTTGGTGAAAGTTTAAGAAATGTACAACTGTCGGTTCAGCTCTCTGGTGCTCCCTGCTGGCAGTATCACTATACTGTCCTCATGTTTCACAAAAATAGTTTTGAGAGACGTTGTCAGTTTTTGTATGTTGCTTAAATCCTCCAAAGCGGTTGGCAGTAAACATCAGGTCACGGTACGCCACGGTAGGCCACGGAGTCAATGAGCTCGAGTTGAAAAAGAAAAAGCTTACAGCACCTGGTATTCCCAGGCGGTCTCCCATCCAAGTACTAACCAGGCCCGACCCTGCTTAGCTTCCGAGATCAGACGAGATCGGGCGTGTTCAGGGTGGTATGGCCGTAAGCAATTAGTGCAGGCGCAAAACCAGGTTTTATACAGTAGCACATAAGGAGTGAGAAAGCTGCTGAGGCTCGACGTTACACTCTTACAAAAACAATCATTAGTTAGATATAAACGGCAGTAATTGATTCAGTAGGACTCCTTATCCATGTAAACGATCATTGTGACATCTGAATTCATTAATTATCTGAAATACACTGCGTGTGCGTGTGATGTTAAATGTTTGAACCAAGGTTAACGGTTAAAGTGTCAGAGAATGGGTGGTGATTTTTTGACGTCCTCCCATGATCTGAAGTGAGCGTGCGTGTTTGTGTTGGTGAAAGTTTAAGAAATGTACAACTGTCGGTTCAGCTCTCTGGTGCTCCCTGCTGGCAGTATCACTATACTGTCCTCATGTTTCACAAAATTAGTTTTGAGAGACGTTGTCAGTTTTGTATGTTGCTTAAATCCTCCAAAGCGGTTGGCAGTAAACATCAGGTCACGGTACGCCACGGTAGGCCACGGAGTCAATGAGCTCGAGTTGAAAAAGAAAAGCTTACAGCACCTGGTATTCCCAGGCGGTCTCCCATCCAAGTACTAACCAGGCCCGACCCTGCTTAGCTTCCGAGATCAGACGAGATCGGGCGTGTTCAGGGTGGTATGGCCGTAAGCAATTAGTGCAGGCGCAAAACCAGGTTTTATACAGTAGCACATAAGGAGTGAGAAAGCTGCTGAGGCTCGACGTTACACTTTTACAAAAACAATCATTAGTTAGATATAAACGGCAGTAATTGATTCAGTAGGACTCCTTATCCATGTAAACGATCATTGTGACATCTGAATTCATTAATTATCTGAAATACACTGCGTGTGCGTGTGATGTTAAATGTTTGAACCAAGGTTAACGGTTAAAGTGTCAGAGAATGGGTGGTGATTTTTTGACGTCCTCCCATGATCTGAAGTGAGCGTGCGTGTTTGTGTTGGTGAAAGTTTAAGAAATGTACAACTGTCGGTTCAGCTCTCTGGTGCTCCCTGCTGGCAGTATCACTATACTGTCCTCATGTTTCACAAAAATAGTTTTGAGAGACGTTGTCAGTTTTTGTATGTTGCTTAAATCCTCCAAAGCGGTTGGCAGTAAACATCAGGTCACGGTACGCCACGGTAGGCCACGGAGGCAATGAGCTCGAGTTGAAAAAGAAAAGCTTACAGCACCTGGTATTCCCAGGCGGTCTCCCATCCAAGTACTAACCAGGCCCGACCCTGCTTAGCTTCCGAGATCAGACGAGATCGGGCGTGTTCAGGGTGGTATGGCCGTAAGCAATTAGTGCAGGCGCAAAACCAGGTTTTATACAGTAGCACATAAGGAGTGAGAAAGCTGCTGAGGCTCGACGTTACACTTTACAAAAACAATCATTAGTTAGATATAAACGGCAGTAATTGATTCAGTAGGACTCCTTATCCATGTAAACGATCATTGTGACATCTGAATTCATTAATTATCTGAAATACACTGCGTGTGCGTGTGATGTTAAATGTTTGAACCAAGGTTAACGGTTAAAGTGTCAGAGAATGGGTGGTGATTTTTTGACGTCCTCCCATGATCTGAAGTGAGCGTGCGTGTTTGTGTTGGTGAAAGTTTAAGAAATGTACAACTGTCGGTTCAGCTCTCTGGTGCTCCCTGCTGGCAGTATCACTATACTGTCCTCATGTTTCACAAAAATAGTTTTGAGAGACGTTGTCAGTTTTTGTATGTTGCTTAAATCCTCCAAAGCGGTTGGCAGTAAACATCAGGTCACGGTACGCCACGGTAGGCCACGGAGTCAATGAGCTCGAGTTGAAAAAGAAAAAGCTTACAGCACCTGGTATTCCCAGGCGGTCTCCCATCCAAGTACTAACCAGGCCCGACCCTGCTTAGCTTCCGAGATCAGACGAGATCGGGCGTGTTCAGGGTGGTATGGCCGTAAGCAATTAGTGCAGGCGCAAAACCAGGTTTTATACAGTAGCACATAAGGAGTGAGAAAGCTGCTGAGGCTCGACGTTACACTCTTACAAAAACAATCATTAGTTAGATATAAACGGCAGTAATTGATTCAGTAGGACTCCTTATCCATGTAAACGATCATTGTGACATCTGAATTCATTAATTATCTGAAATACACTGCGTGTGCGTGTGATGTTAAATGTTTGAACCAAGGTTAACGGTTAAAGTGTCAGAGAATGGGTGGTGATTTTTTGACGTCCTCCCATGATCTGAAGTGAGCGTGCGTGTTTGTGTTGGTGAAAGTTTAAGAAATGTACAACTGTCGGTTCAGCTCTCTGGTGCTCCCTGCTGGCAGTATCACTATACTGTCCTCATGTTTCACAAAAATAGTTTTGAGAGACGTTGTCAGTTTTTGTATGTTGCTTAAATCCTCCAAAGCGGTTGGCAGTAAACATCAGGTCACGGTACGCCACGGTAGGCCACGGAGTCAATGAGCTCGAGTTGAAAAAGAAAAGCTTACAGCACCTGGTATTCCCAGGCGGTCTCCCATCCAAGTACTAACCAGGCCCGACCCTGCTTAGCTTCCGAGATCAGACGAGATCGGGCGTGTTCAGGGTGGTATGGCCGTAAGCAATTAGTGCAGGCGCAAAACCAGGTTTTATACAGTAGCACATAAGGAGTGAGAAAGCTGCTGAGGCTCGACGTTACACTTTTACAAAAACAATCATTAGTTAGATATAAACGGCAGTAATTGATTCAGTAGGACTCCTTATCCATGTAAACGATCATTGTGACATCTGAATTCATTAATTATCTGAAATACACTGCGTGTGCGTGTGATGTTAAATGTTTGAACCAAGGTTAACGGTTAAAGTGTCAGAGAATGGGTGGTGATTTTTTGACGTCCTCCCATGATCTGAAGTGAGCGTGCGTGTTTGTGTTGGTGAAAGTTTAAGAAATGTACAACTGTCGGTTCAGCTCTCTGGTGCTCCCTGCTGGCAGTATCACTATACTGTCCTCATGTTTCACAAAAATAGTTTTGAGAGACGTTGTCAGTTTTTGTATGTTGCTTAAATCCTCCAAAGCGGTTGGCAGTAAACATCAGGTCACGGTACGCCACGGTAGGCCACGGAGTCAATGAGCTCGAGTTGAAAAAGAAAAAGCTTACAGCACCTGGTATTCCCAGGCGGTCTCCCATCCAAGTACTAACCAGGCCCGACCCTGCTTAGCTTCCGAGATCAGACGAGATCGGGCGTGTTCAGGGTGGTATGGCCGTAAGCAATTAGTGCAGGCGCAAAACCAGGTTTTATACAGTAGCACATAAGGAGTGAGAAAGCTGCTGAGGCTCGACGTTACACTTTACAAAAACAATCATTAGTTAGATATAAACGGCAGTAATTGATTCAGTAGGACTCCTTATCCATGTAAACGATCATTGTGACATCTGAATTCATTAATTATCTGAAATACACTGCGTGTGCGTGTGATGTTAAATGTTTGAACCAAGGTTAACGGTTAAAGTGTCAGAGAATGGGTGGTGATTTTTTGACGTCCTCCCATGATCTGAAGTGAGCGTGCGTGTTTGTGTTGGTGAAAGTTTAAGAAATGTACAACTGTCGGTTCAGCTCTCTGGTGCTCCCTGCTGGCAGTATCA
Source organism: Gadus chalcogrammus (assembly GCF_026213295.1). Lineage (NCBI taxonomy): Eukaryota > Metazoa > Chordata > Actinopteri > Gadiformes > Gadidae > Gadus > Gadus chalcogrammus. Next base: position 9,932,468 of record NC_079423.1, on the reverse strand, counting down.
CTATACTGTCCTCATGTTTCACAAAAATAGTTTTGAGAGACGTTGTCAGTTTTTGTATGTTGCTTAAATCCTCCAAAGCGGTTGGCAGTAAACATCAGGTCACGGTACGCCACGGTAGGCCACGGAGTCAATGAGCTCGAGTTGAAAAAGAAAAAGCTTACAGCACCTGGTATTCCCAGGCGGTCTCCCATCCAAGTACTAACCAGGCCCGACCCTGCTTAGCTTCCGAGATCAGACGAGATCGGGCGTGTTCAGGGTGGTATGGCCGTAAGCAATTAGTGCAGGCGCAAAACCAGGTTTTATACAGTAGCACATAAGGAGTGAGAAAGCTGCTGAGGCTCGACGTTACACTCTTACAAAAACAATCATTAGTTAGATATAAACGGCAGTAATTGATTCAGTAGGACTCCTTATCCATGTAAACGATCATTGTGACATCTGAATTCATTAATTATCTGAAATACACTGCGTGTGCGTGTGATGTTAAATGTTTGAACCAAGGTTAACGGTTAAAGTGTCAGAGAATGGGTGGTGATTTTTTGACGTCCTCCCATGATCTGAAGTGAGCGTGCGTGTTTGTGTTGGTGAAAGTTTAAGAAATGTACAACTGTCGGTTCAGCTCTCTGGTGCTCCCTGCTGGCAGTATCACTATACTGTCCTCATGTTTCACAAAAATAGTTTTGAGAGACGTTGTCAGTTTTTGTATGTTGCTTAAATCCTCCAAAGCGGTTGGCAGTAAACATCAGGTCACGGTACGCCACGGTAGGCCACGGAGTCAATGAGCTCGAGTTGAAAAAGAAAAAGCTTACAGCACCTGGTATTCCCAGGCGGTCTCCCATCCAAGTACTAACCAGGCCCGACCCTGCTTAGCTTCCGAGATCAGACGAGATCGGGCGTGTTCAGGGTGGTATGGCCGTAAGCAATTAGTGCAGGCGCAAAACCAGGTTTTATACAGTAGCACATAAGGAGTGAGAAAGCTGCTGAGGCTCGACGTTACACTCTTACAAAAACAATCATTAGTTAGATATAAACGGCAGTAATTGATTCAGTAGGACTCCTTATCCATGTAAACGATCATTGTGACATCTGAATTCATTAATTATCTGAAATACACTGCGTGTGCGTGTGATGTTAAATGTTTGAACCAAGGTTAACGGTTAAAGTGTCAGAGAATGGGTGGTGATTTTTGACGTCCTCCCATGATCTGAAGTGAGCGTGCGTGTTTGTGTTGGTGAAAGTTTAAGAAATGTACAACTGTCGGTTCAGCTCTCTGGTGCTCCCTGCTGGCAGTATCACTATACTGTCCTCATGTTTCACAAAAATAGTTTTGAGAGACGTTGTCAGTTTTTGTATGTTGCTTAAATCCTCCAAAGCGGTTGGCAGTAAACATCAGGTCACGGTACGCCACGGTAGGCCACGGAGTCAATGAGCTCGAGTTGAAAAAGAAAAGCTTACAGCACCTGGTATTCCCAGGCGGTCTCCCATCCAAGTACTAACCAGGCCCGACCCTGCTTAGCTTCCGAGATCAGACGAGATCGGGCGTGTTCAGGGTGGTATGGCCGTAAGCAATTAGTGCAGGCGCAAAACCAGGTTTTATACAGTAGCACATAAGGAGTGAGAAAGCTGCTGAGGCTCGACGTTACACTTTACAAAAACAATCATTAGTTAGATATAAACGGCAGTAATTGATTCAGTAGGACTCCTTATCCATGTAAACGATCATTGTGACATCTGAATTCATTAATTATCTGAAATACACTGCGTGTGCGTGTGATGTTAAATGTTTGAACCAAGGTTAACGGTTAAAGTGTCAGAGAATGGGTGGTGATTTTTTGACGTCCTCCCATGATCTGAAGTGAGCGTGCGTGTTTGTGTTGGTGAAAGTTTAAGAAATGTACAACTGTCGGTTCAGCTCTCTGGTGCTCCCTGCTGGCAGTATCACTATACTGTCCTCATGTTTCACAAAAATAGTTTTGAGAGACGTTGTCAGTTTTTGTATGTTGCTTAAATCCTCCAAAGCGGTTGGCAGTAAACATCAGGTCACGGTACGCCACGGTAGGCCACGGAGTCAATGAGCTCGAGTTGAAAAAGAAAAAGCTTACAGCACCTGGTATTCCCAGGCGGTCTCCCATCCAAGTACTAACCAGGCCCGACCCTGCTTAGCTTCCGAGATCAGACGAGATCGGGCGTGTTCAGGGTGGTATGGCCGTAAGCAATTAGTGCAGGCGCAAAACCAGGTTTTATACAGTAGCACATAAGGAGTGAGAAAGCTGCTGAGGCTCGACGTTACACTCTTACAAAAACAATCATTAGTTAGATATAAACGGCAGTAATTGATTCAGTAGGACTCCTTATCCATGTAAACGATCATTGTGACATCTGAATTCATTAATTATCTGAAATACACTGCGTGTGCGTGTGATGTTAAATGTTTGAACCAAGGTTAACGGTTAAAGTGTCAGAGAATGGGTGGTGATTTTTGACGTCCTCCCATGATCTGAAGTGAGCGTGCGTGTTTGTGTTGGTGAAAGTTTAAGAAATGTACAACTGTCGGTTCAGCTCTCTGGTGCTCCCTGCTGGCAGTATCACTATACTGTCCTCATGTTTCACAAAAATAGTTTTGAGAGACGTTGTCAGTTTTTGTATGTTGCTTAAATCCTCCAAAGCGGTTGGCAGTAAACATCAGGTCACGGTACGCCACGGTAGGCCACGGAGTCAATGAGCTCGAGTTGAAAAAGAAAAAGCTTACAGCACCTGGTATTCCCAGGCGGTCTCCCATCCAAGTACTAACCAGGCCCGACCCTGCTTAGCTTCCGAGATCAGACGAGATCGGGCGTGTTCAGGGTGGTATGGCCGTAAGCAATTAGTGCAGGCGCAAAACCAGGTTTTATACAGTAGCACATAAGGAGTGAGAAAGCTGCTGAGGCTCGACGTTACACTCTTACAAAAACAATCATTAGTTAGATATAAACGGCAGTAATTGATTCAGTAGGACTCCTTATCCATGTAAACGATCATTGTGACATCTGAATTCATTAATTATCTGAAATACACTGCGTGTGCGTGTGATGTTAAATGTTTGAACCAAGGTTAACGGTTAAAGTGTCAGAGAATGGGTGGTGATTTTTTGACGTCCTCCCATGATCTGAAGTGAGCGTGCGTGTTTGTGTTGGTGAAAGTTTAAGAAATGTACAACTGTCGGTTCAGCTCTCTGGTGCTCCCTGCTGGCAGTATCACTATACTGTCCTCATGTTTCACAAAAATAGTTTTGAGAGACGTTGTCAGTTTTTGTATGTTGCTTAAATCCTCCAAAGCGGTTGGCAGTAAACATCAGGTCACGGTACGCCACGGAGTCAATGAGCTCGAGTTGAAAAAGAAAAAGCTTACAGCACCTGGTATTCCCAGGCGGTCTCCCATCCAAGTACTAACCAGGCCCGACCCTGCTTAGCTTCCGAGATCAGACGAGATCGGGCGTGTTCAGGGTGGTATGGCCGTAAGCAATTAGTGCAGGCGCAAAACCAGGTTTTATACAGTAGCACATAAGGAGTGAGAAAGCTGCTGAGGCTCGACGTTACACTCTTACAAAAACAATCATTAGTTAGATATAAACGGCAGTAATTGATTCAGTAGGACTCCTTATCCATGTAAACGATCATTGTGACATCTGAATTCATTAATTATCTGAAATACACTGCGTGTGCGTGTGATGTTAAATGTTTGAACCAAGGTTAACGGTTAAAGTGTCAGAGAATGGGTGGTGATTTTTTGACGTCCTCCCATGATCTGAAGTGAGCGTGCGTGTTTGTGTTGGTGAAAGTTTAAGAAATGTACAACTGTCGGTTCAGCTCTCTGGTGCTCCCTGCTGGCAGTATCACTATACTGTCCTCATGTTTCACAAAAATAGTTTTGAGAGACGTTGTCAGTTTTTGTATGTTGCTTAAATCCTCCAAAGCGGTTGGCAGTAAACATCAGGTCACGGTACGCCACGGTAGGCCACGGAGTCAATGAGCTCGAGTTGAAAAAGAAAAGCTTACAGCACCTGGTATTCCCAGGCGGTCTCCCATCCAAGTACTAACCAGGCCCGACCCTGCTTAGCTTCCGAGATCAGACGAGATCGGGCGTGTTCAGGGTGGTATGGCCGTAAGCAATTAGTGCAGGCGCAAAACCAGGTTTTATACAGTAGCACATAAGGAGTGAGAAAGCTGCTGAGGCTCGACGTTACACTTTTACAAAAACAATCATTAGTTAGATATAAACGGCAGTAATTGATTCAGTAGGACTCCTTATCCATGTAAACGATCATTGTGACATCTGAATTCATTAATTATCTGAAATACACTGCGTGTGCGTGTGATGTTAAATGTTTGAACCAAGGTTAACGGTTAAAGTGTCAGAGAATGGGTGGTGATTTTTTGACGTCCTCCCATGATCTGAAGTGAGCGTGCGTGTTTGTGTTGGTGAAAGTTTAAGAAATGTACAACTGTCGGTTCAGCTCTCTGGTGCTCCCTGCTGGCAGTATCACTATACTGTCCTCATGTTTCACAAAAATAGTTTTGAGAGACGTTGTCAGTTTTTGTATGTTGCTTAAATCCTCCAAAGCGGTTGGCAGTAAACATCAGGTCACGGTACGCCACGGTAGGCCACGGAGTCAATGAGCTCGAGTTGAAAAAGAAAAAGCTTACAGCACCTGGTATTCCCAGGCGGTCTCCCATCCAAGTACTAACCAGGCCCGACCCTGCTTAGCTTCCGAGATCAGACGAGATCGGGCGTGTTCAGGGTGGTATGGCCGTAAGCAATTAGTGCAGGCGCAAAACCAGGTTTTATACAGTAGCACATAAGGAGTGAGAAAGCTGCTGAGGCTCGACGTTACACTCTTACAAAAACAATCATTAGTTAGATATAAACGGCAGTAATTGATTCAGTAGGACTCCTTATCCATGTAAACGATCATTGTGACATCTGAATTCATTAATTATCTGAAATACACTGCGTGTGCGTGTGATGTTAAATGTTTGAACCAAGGTTAACGGTTAAAGTGTCAGAGAATGGGTGGTGATTTTTTGACGTCCTCCCATGATCTGAAGTGAGCGTGCGTGTTTGTGTTGGTGAAAGTTTAAGAAATGTACAACTGTCGGTTCAGCTCTCTGGTGCTCCCTGCTGGCAGTATCACTATACTGTCCTCATGTTTCACAAAAATAGTTTTGAGAGACGTTGTCAGTTTTTGTATGTTGCTTAAATCCTCCAAAGCGGTTGGCAGTAAACAGGTCACGGTACCACGGTACGCCACGGAGTCAATGAGCTCGAGTTGAAAAAGAAAAAGCTTACAGCACCTGGTATTCCCAGGCGGTCTCCCATCCAAGTACTAACCAGGCCCGACCCTGCTTAGCTTCCGAGATCAGACGAGATCGGGCGTGTTCAGGGTGGTATGGCCGTAAGCAATTAGTGCAGGCGCAAAACCAGGTTTTATACAGTAGCACATAAGGAGTGAGAAAGCTGCTGAGGCTCGACGTTACACTCTTACAAAAACAATCATTAGTTAGATATAAACGGCAGTAATTGATTCAGTAGGACTCCTTATCCATGTAAACGATCATTGTGACATCTGAATTCATTAATTATCTGAAATACACTGCGTGTGCGTGTGATGTTAAATGTTTGAACCAAGGTTAACGGTTAAAGTGTCAGAGAATGGGTGGTGATTTTTTGACGTCCTCCCATGATCTGAAGTGAGCGTGCGTGTTTGTGTTGGTGAAAGTTTAAGAAATGTACAACTGTCGGTTCAGCTCTCTGGTGCTCCCTGCTGGCAGTATCACTATACTGTCCTCATGTTTCACAAAAATAGTTTTGAGAGACGTTGTCAGTTTTTGTATGTTGCTTAAATCCTCCAAAGCGGTTGGCAGTAAACATCAGGTCACGGTACGCCACGGTAGGCCACGGAGTCAATGAGCTCGAGTTGAAAAAGAAAAAGCTTACAGCACCTGGTATTCCCAGGCGGTCTCCCATCCAAGTACTAACCAGGCCCGACCCTGCTTAGCTTCCGAGATCAGACGAGATCGGGCGTGTTCAGGGTGGTATGGCCGTAAGCAATTAGTGCAGGCGCAAAACCAGGTTTTATACAGTAGCACATAAGGAGTGAGAAAGCTGCTGAGGCTCGACGTTACACTTTTACAAAAACAATCATTAGTTAGATATAAACGGCAGTAATTGATTCAGTAGGACTCCTTATCCATGTAAACGATCATTGTGACATCTGAATTCATTAATTATCTGAAATACACTGCGTGTGCGTGTGATGTTAAATGTTTGAACCAAGGTTAACGGTTAAAGTGTCAGAGAATGGGTGGTGATTTTTGACGTCCTCCCATGATCTGAAGTGAGCGTGCGTGTTTGTGTTGGTGAAAGTTTAAGAAATGTACAACTGTCGGTTCAGCTCTCTGGTGCTCCCTGCTGGCAGTATCACTATACTGTCCTCATGTTTCACAAAAATAGTTTTGAGAGACGTTGTCAGTTTTTGTATGTTGCTTAAATCCTCCAAAGCGGTTGGCAGTAAACATCAGGTCACGGTACGCCACGGTAGGCCACGGAGGCAATGAGCTCGAGTTGAAAAAGAAAAAGCTTACAGCACCTGGTATTCCCAGGCGGTCTCCCATCCAAGTACTAACCAGGCCCGACCCTGCTTAGCTTCCGAGATCAGACGAGATCGGGCGTGTTCAGGGTGGTATGGCCGTAAGCAATTAGTGAGGGCGCAAAACCAGGTTTTATACAGTAGCACATAAGGAGTGAGAAAGCTGCTGAGGCTCGACGTTACACTTTTACAAAAACAATCATTAGTTAGATATAAACGGCAGTAATTGATTCAGTAGGACTCCTTATCCATGTAAACGATCATTGTGACATCTGAATTCATTAATTATCTGAAATACACTGCGTGTGCGTGTGATGTTAAATGTTTGAACCAAGGTTAACGGTTAAAGTGTCAGAGAATGGGTGGTGATTTTTTGACGTCCTCCCATGATCTGAAGTGAGCGTGCGTGTTTGTGTTGGTGAAAGTTTAAGAAATGTACAACTGTCGGTTCAGCTCTCTGGTGCTCCCTGCTGGCAGTATCACTATACTGTCCTCATGTTTCACAAAAATAGTTTTGAGAGACGTTGTCAGTTTTTGTATGTTGCTTAAATCCTCCAAAGCGGTTGGCAGTAAACATCAGGTCACGGTACGCCACGGAGTCAATGAGCTCGAGTTGAAAAAGAAAAAGCTTACAGCACCTGGTATTCCCAGGCGGTCTCCCATCCAAGTACTAACCAGGCCCGACCCTGCTTAGCTTCCGAGATCAGACGAGATCGGGCGTGTTCAGGGTGGTATGGCCGTAAGCAATTAGTGCAGGCGCAAAACCAGGTTTTATACAGTAGCACATAAGGAGTGAGAAAGCTGCTGAGGCTCGACGTTACACTCTTACAAAAACAATCATTAGTTAGATATAAACGGCAGTAATTGATTCAGTAGGACTCCTTATCCATGTAAACGATCATTGTGACATCTGAATTCATTAATTATCTGAAATACACTGCGTGTGCGTGTGATGTTAAATGTTTGAACCAAGGTTAACGGTTAAAGTGTCAGAGAATGGGTGGTGATTTTTTGACGTCCTCCCATGATCTGAAGTGAGCGTGCGTGTTTGTGTTGGTGAAAGTTTAAGAAATGTACAACTGTCGGTTCAGCTCTCTGGTGCTCCCTGCTGGCAGTATCACTATACTGTCCTCATGTTTCACAAAAATAGTTTTGAGAGACGTTGTCAGTTTTTGTATGTTGCTTAAATCCTCCAAAGCGGTTGGCAGTAAACATCAGGTCACGGTACGCCACGGAGTCAATGAGCTCGAGTTGAAAAAGAAAAAGCTTACAGCACCTGGTATTCCCAGGCGGTCTCCCATCCAAGTACTAACCAGGCCCGACCCTGCTTAGCTTCCGAGATCAGACGAGATCGGGCGTGTTCAGGGTGGTATGGCCGTAAGCAATTAGTGCAGGCGCAAAACCAGGTTTTATACAGTAGCACATAAGGAGTGAGAAAGCTGCTGAGGCTCGACGTTACACTCTTACAAAAACAATCATTAGTTAGATATAAACGGCAGTAATTGATTCAGTAGGACTCCTTATCCATGTAAACGATCATTGTGACATCTGAATTCATTAATTATCTGAAATACACTGCGTGTGCGTGTGATGTTAAATGTTTGAACCAAGGTTAACGGTTAAAGTGTCAGAGAATGGGTGGTGATTTTTTGACGTCCTCCCATGATCTGAAGTGAGCGTGCGTGTTTGTGTTGGTGAAAGTTTAAGAAATGTACAACTGTCGGTTCAGCTCTCTGGTGCTCCCTGCTGGCAGTATCACTATACTGTCCTCATGTTTCACAAAAATAGTTTTGAGAGACGTTGTCAGTTTTTGTATGTTGCTTAAATCCTCCAAAGCGGTTGGCAGTAAACATCAGGTCACGGTACGCCACGGTAGGCCACGGAGTCAATGAGCTCGAGTTGAAAAAGAAAAAGCTTACAGCACCTGGTATTCCCAGGCGGTCTCCCATCCAAGTACTAACCAGGCCCGACCCTGCTTAGCTTCCGAGATCAGACGAGATCGGGCGTGTTCAGGGTGGTATGGCCGTAAGCAATTAGTGCAGGCGCAAAACCAGGTTTTATACAGTAGCACATAAGGAGTGAGAAAGCTGCTGAGGCTCGACGTTACACTCTTACAAAAACAATCATTAGTTAGATATAAACGGCAGTAATTGATTCAGTAGGACTCCTTATCCATGTAAACGATCATTGTGACATCTGAATTCATTAATTATCTGAAATACACTGCGTGTGCGTGTGATGTTAAATGTTTGAACCAAGGTTAACGGTTAAAGTGTCAGAGAATGGGTGGTGATTTTTTGACGTCCTCCCATGATCTGAAGTGAGCGTGCGTGTTTGTGTTGGTGAAAGTTTAAGAAATGTACAACTGTCGGTTCAGCTCTCTGGTGCTCCCTGCTGGCAGTATCACTATACTGTCCTCATGTTTCACAAAAATAGTTTTGAGAGACGTTGTCAGTTTTTGTATGTTGCTTAAATCCTCCAAAGCGGTTGGCAGTAAACATCAGGTCACGGTACGCCACGGTAGGCCACGGAGTCAATGAGCTCGAGTTGAAAAAGAAAAAGCTTACAGCACCTGGTATTCCCAGGCGGTCTCCCATCCAAGTACTAACCAGGCCCGACCCTGCTTAGCTTCCGAGATCAGACGAGATCGGGCGTGTTCAGGGTGGTATGGCCGTAAGCAATTAGTGCAGGCGCAAAACCAGGTTTTATACAGTAGCACATAAGGAGTGAGAAAGCTGCTGAGGCTCGACGTTACACTCTTACAAAAACAATCATTAGTTAGATATAAACGGCAGTAATTGATTCAGTAGGACTCCTTATCCATGTAAACGATCATTGTGACATCTGAATTCATTAATTATCTGAAATACACTGCGTGTGCGTGTGATGTTAAATGTTTGAACCAAGGTTAACGGTTAAAGTGTCAGAGAATGGGTGGTGATTTTTTGACGTCCTCCCATGATCTGAAGTGAGCGTGCGTGTTTGTGTTGGTGAAAGTTTAAGAAATGTACAACTGTCGGTTCAGCTCTCTGGTGCTCCCTGCTGGCAGTATCACTATACTGTCCTCATGTTTCACAAAAATAGTTTTGAGAGACGTTGTCAGTTTTTGTATGTTGCTTAAATCCTCCAAAGCGGTTGGCAGTAAACATCAGGTCACGGTACGCCACGGAGTCAATGAGCTCGAGTTGAAAAAGAAAATGCTTACAGCACCTGGTATTCCCAGGCGGTCTCCCATCCAAGTACTAACCAGGCCCGACCCTGCTTAGCTTCCGAGATCAGACGAGATCGGGCGTGTTCAGGGTGGTATGGCCGTAAGCAATTAGTGCAGGCGCAAAACCAGGTTTTATACAGTAGCACATAAGGAGTGAGAAAGCTGCTGAGGCTCGACGTTACACTCTTACAAAAACAATCATTAGTTAGATATAAACGGCAGTAATTGATTCAGTAGGACTCCTTATCCATGTAAACGATCATTGTGACATCTGAATTCATTAATTATCTGAAATACACTGCGTGTGCGTGTGATGTTAAATGTTTGAACCAAGGTTAACGGTTAAAGTGTCAGAGAATGGGTGGTGATTTTTTGACGTCCTCCCATGATCTGAAGTGAGCGTGCGTGTTTGTGTTGGTGAAAGTTTAAGAAATGTACAACTGTCGGTTCAGCTCTCTGGTGCTCCCTGCTGGCAGTATCACTATACTGTCCTCATGTTTCACAAAAATAGTTTTGAGAGACGTTGTCAGTTTTTGTATGTTGCTTAAATCCTCCAAAGCGGTTGGCAGTAAACATCAGGTCACGGTACGCCACGGAGTCAATGAGCTCGAGTTGAAAAGAAAAAGCTTACAGCACCTGGTATTCCCAGGCGGTCTCCCATCCAAGTACTAACCAGGCCCGACCCTGCTTAGCTTCCGAGATCAGACGAGATCGGGCGTGTTCAGGGTGGTATGGCCGTAAGCAAATAGTGCAGGCGCAAAACCAGGTTTTATACAGTAGCACATAAGGAGTGAGAAAGCTGCTGAGGCTCGACGTTACACTCTTACAAAAACAATCATTAGTTAGATATAAACGGCAGTAATTGATTCAGTAGAACTCCTTATCCATGTAAACGATCATTGTGACATCTGAATTCATTAATTATCTGAAATACACTGCGTGTGCGTGTGATGTTAAATGTTTGAACCAAGGTTAACGGTTAAAGTGTCAGAGAATGGGTGGTGATTTTTTGACGTCCTCCCATGATCTGAAGTATCAAAAAATATAGTTTACAATTAAAATTCCGTATTTACAGTAATTTACAATCTTTTACGGTCATAACCAAACACAGTATGACACACAGAAGACATACAGACAGTTGATAATCACAAATGTACCCAACAATCATATAGAGAGGTTAACCCTAATCATACACAACAAACATTTGCGTCGGAGTGGTCTGCCAGGTCTTAACAAGCAGGAAAAACAATGCCCACACTACACACTAAATCCTAACGTCCCTGATTCCGTTACCATGACTAAAGTGCTGTTCCTAACAAAATACTTGTGAAAATCCTCCCCTTCCCATCATTCAGAACCTCCTTCACATTCCCAACCACATCCTCCTTTACAAGTATTGCCACACCACACGATCTTGCCGTCCCACAATTGACGAATAACAGTCCCCTCCATTTCTCCTTGATTTCTGGCATTTTAGCCTGTGTCCAGTTTGTTTCCTGCAGCACTAAAATATCGGATTTAAAATTGATTAACACCTCATCAAACGTGGGTATTACTGTTAAAATCTTTTTTTTTTTTTACGTACCCCTTTCTTTTTCAAGTTCCTCTGTTCCTCATCGGAATCAACCCCTCTCCTGCGTCTGACCCTGGGCGCCCTCTCCCTACAAACACCCAACGCCTCATTCCCAGACTTATTCTCCCTCTCCCTTCCATCAGCCAGTGTGGGGGGGGAAATTATAGGCGCCATACCACGCCAATGAGACGCGTCGGCTGTAGCCTCAATAGTCACAGCACAAGACCCCCAGGCTGCATCTTCCTCTACTGTAGGCCACCCGGGCGCCTGTAAAGAGAGGAGCCCCGCTTGAGAGCTCCTGCCCCCCCCCAACCCTGTGCCCCCATCTCCCCCTGATGCCGGGGCCATTGACACAACCAAATCCACTTCTAGGCTAGCCCCCGTGCCATGTCCCGCCTCGTTCCCCAACTGTCCAGACCCCCGCGGCACCTTGGCTACGCCCTCCGCTGGTGTAGGGTGCCCAGATGCCGGTAGAGAGGAAAGCTCTCCTTGAGAGCTTTGCCCCCCGGGCAACCCCATGCCCCCCACACCCGGGTCCTTCAGCACAACCTGTAGCTGACTGTCCAAGACTGTCTCCCCGTCAGACAGCTCCCCGTGCTCCATCTCCTCTTCCGCACTCTCTTCCCCTCCACTTTCCTCACTCTCCAACGATACAGCCCTTGAGTCTGGGTCAACTGAGAGGGCACCCCCTCCCACCTGCTCCTCCTTACACACACAATTTCCCTTTCTATTACCACACTCTCTGCATTTAATCACAGCCACACACTCCCTTGCATAGTGTCCCTGCTTCCCGCACTTCCGACAGAGGAAGTCAGGACAGTCCCTCACTATATGTCCAGGCTGGATGCACAATCTACACACCTTTAATTGTCTGTCATGGATGACTCGGAAATATTCAGCACCCTTTTCAGTGTCAAAACGTGTGGACCAAGGCAAGGACCGTACTTCCTTGTTAAACTTCACCTTAACAAACCGTGTACCCTCACCTATGGTCATCCCAGGCCACTTCCTCCTTGCAATCGGCGAAACTGCCTCCACACCCCAGTCCGCAAGCTTCTTCAGAATCTCCTCATCCGTAATGTACACTGGTAGACTCATAAAGGACACCACCATCTCATCTGCAGTCAAGTCTTTTGCGACGACGCTGGTCCCCCTTATCCTAAAACCATCCAACAATCGCCTCTTCCCGTTGGGGTGATTCATCGTTACTTCATATTGGTTCAATGAGAGGTAGCGACATCCCAAGACCAATCCACATACACTCTGCATCGCCCTTAGCATCTCCATCATCGGGATTTTCTCCTCTCCCACAAGCTCCACAGCCACAGACAACTCCCTGCTGTAGCTCGGGCCACCATCCGCAACCTTGTCCTCCTTCTCTCTTGTTGCTCTCTCCGCAGTCACCGGTCTCCCGCCTAGTACGTCCTCCGATGTCCTCTTCGCCACACAACCACCATCCGTCACCGCAGCAGGAGCCGTGTTCCGTTCCATGCCGTCTTCTATTCGAGTTTTCGAAACCGCGTGAGACATCGAAAAAAAAACCGAACTAAAGTATACTAATACTCCCCCAAACAGCAAGCTGTCGGGGGAATAAACGACTAGACGCAAAACTAACGAAAAAAATATCTATAAATACTTGATTTACCACCAAAAGAATCCTCGCTCCAACACCGTCCTCCTCTCACCACTCAAGCACACCAAACACTTCCTCAATGGGCGTATCACTTCCTCAATGGGCGTGTTCAGGGTGGTATGGCCGTAAGCAATTAGTGCAGGCGCAAAACCAGGTTTTATACAGTAGCACATAAGGAGTGAGAAAGCTGCTGAGGCTCGACGTTACACTCTTACAAAAACAATCATTAGTTAGATATAAACGGCAGTAATTGATTCAGTAGGACTCCTTATCCATGTAAACGATCATTGTGACATCTGAATTCATTAATTATCTGAAATACACTGCGTGTGCGTGTGATGTTAAATGTTTGAACCAAGGTTAACGGTTAAAGTGTCAGAGAATGGGTGGTGATTTTTTGACGTCCTCCCATGATCTGAAGTGAGCGTGCGTGTTTGTGTTGGTGAAAGTTTAAGAAATGTACAACTGTCGGTTCAGCTCTCTGGTGCTCCCTGCTGGCAGTATCACTATACTGTCCTCATGTTTCACAAAAATAGTTTTGAGAGACGTTGTCAGTTTTTGTATGTTGCTTAAATCCTCCAAAGCGGTTGGCAGTAAACATCAGGTCACGGTACGCCACGGTAGGCCACGGAGTCAATGAGCTCGAGTTGAAAAAGAAATAGCTTACAGCACCTGGTATTCCCAGGCGGTCTCCCATCCAAGTACTAACCAGGCCCGACCCTGCTTAGCTTCCGAGATCAGACGAGATCGGGCGTGTTCAGGGTGGTATGGCCGTAAGCAATTAGTGCAGGCGCAAAACCAGGTTTTATACAGTAGCACATAAGGAGTGAGAAAGCTGCTGAGGCTCGACGTTACACTCTTACAAAAACAATCATTAGTTAGATATAAACGGCAGTAATTGATTCAGTAGGACTCCTTATCCATGTAAACGATCATTGTGACATCTGAATTCATTAATTATCTGAAATACACTGCGTGTGCGTGTGATGTTAAATGTTTGAACCAAGGTTAACGGTTAAAGTGTCAGAGAATGGGTGGTGATTTTTTGACGTCCTCCCATGATCTGAAGTGAGCGTGCGTGTTTGTGTTGGTGAAAGTTTAAGAAATGTACAACTGTCGGTTCAGCTCTCTGGTGCTCCCTGCTGGCAGTATCACTATACTGTCCTCATGTTTCACAAAAATAGTTTTGAGAGACGTTGTCAGTTTTTGTATGTTGCTTAAATCCTCCAAAGCGGTTGGCAGTAAACATCAGGTCACGGTACGCCACGGTAGGCCACGGAGTCAATGAGCTCGAGTTGAAAAAGAAAAGCTTACAGCACCTGGTATTCCCAGGCGGTCTCCCATCCAAGTACTAACCAGGCCCGACCCTGCTTAGCTTCCGAGATCAGACGAGATCGGGCGTGTTCAGGGTGGTATGGCCGTAAGCAATTAGTGCAGGCGCAAAACCAGGTTTTATACAGTAGCACATAAGGAGTGAGAAAGCTGCTGAGGCTCGACGTTACACTTTTACAAAAACAATCATTAGTTAGATATAAACGGCAGTAATTGATTCAGTAGGACTCCTTATCCATGTAAACGATCATTGTGACATCTGAATTCATTAATTATCTGAAATACACTGCGTGTGCGTGTGATGTTAAATGTTTGAACCAAGGTTAACGGTTAAAGTGTCAGAGAATGGGTGGTGATTTTTTGACGTCCTCCCATGATCTGAAGTGAGCGTGCGTGTTTGTGTTGGTGAAAGTTTAAGAAATGTACAACTGTCGGTTCAGCTCTCTGGTGCTCCCTGCTGGCAGTATCACTATACTGTCCTCATGTTTCACAAAAATAGTTTTGAGAGACGTTGTCAGTTTTTGTATGTTGCTTAAATCCTCCAAAGCGGTTGGCAGTAAACATCAGGTCACGGTACGCCACGGAGTCAATGAGCTCGAGTTGAAAAAGAAAAGCTTACAGCACCTGGTATTCCCAGGCGGTCTCCCATCCAAGTACTAACCAGGCCCGACCCTGCTTAGCTTCCGAGATCAGACGAGATCGGGCGTGTTCAGGGTGGTATGGCCGTAAGCAATTAGTGCAGGCGCAAAACCAGGTTTTATACAGTAGCACATAAGGAGTGAGAAAGCTGCTGAGGCTCGACGTTACACTCTTACAAAAACAATCATTAGTTAGATATAAACGGCAGTAATTGATTCAGTAGGACTCCTTATCCATGTAAACGATCATTGTGACATCTGAATTCATTAATTATCTGAAATACACTGCGTGTGCGTGTGATGTTAAATGTTTGAACCAAGGTTAACGGTTAAAGTGTCAGAGAATGGGTGGTGATTTTTTGACGTCCTCCCATGATCTGAAGTGAGCGTGCGTGTTTGTGTTGGTGAAAGTTTAAGAAATGTACAACTGTCGGTTCAGCTCTCTGGTGCTCCCTGCTGGCAGTATCACTATACTGTCCTCATGTTTCACAAAAATAGTTTTGAGAGACGTTGTCAGTTTTTGTATGTTGCTTAAATCCTCCAAAGCGGTTGGCAGTAAACATCAGGTCACGGTACGCCACGGAGTCAATGAGCTCGAGTTGAAAAAGAAAAAGCTTACAGCACCTGGTATTCCCAGGCGGTCTCCCATCCAAGTACTAACCAGGCCCGACCCTGCTTAGCTTCCGAGATCAGACGAGATCGGGCGTGTTCAGGGTGGTATGGCCGTAAGCAATTAGTGCAGGCGCAAAACCAGGTTTTATACAGTAGCACATAAGGAGTGAGAAAGCTGCTGAGGCTCGACGTTACACTTTACAAAAACAATCATTAGTTAGATATAAACGGCAGTAATTGATTCAGTAGGACTCCTTATCCATGTAAACGATCATTGTGACATCTGAATTCATTAATTATCTGAAATACACTGCGTGTGCGTGTGATGTTAAATGTTTGAACCAAGGTTAACGGTTAAAGTGTCAGAGAATGGGTGGTGATTTTTTGACGTCCTCCCATGATCTGAAGTGAGCGTGCGTGTTTGTGTTGGTGAAAGTTTAAGAAATGTACAACTGTCGGTTCAGCTCTCTGGTGCTCCCTGCTGGCAGTATCACTATACTGTCCTCATGTTTCACAAAAATAGTTTTGAGAGACGTTGTCAGTTTTTGTATGTTGCTTAAATCCTCCAAAGCGGTTGGCAGTAAACATCAGGTCACGGTACGCCACGGAGTCAATGAGCTCGAGTTGAAAAAGAAAAAGCTTACAGCACCTGGTATTCCCAGGCGGTCTCCCATCCAAGTACTAACCAGGCCCGACCCTGCTTAGCTTCCGAGATCAGACGAGATCGGGCGTGTTCAGGGTGGTATGGCCGTAAGCAATTAGTGCAGGCGCAAAACCAGGTTTTATACAGTAGCACATAAGGAGTGAGAAAGCTGCTGAGGCTCGACGTTACACTTTTACAAAAACAATCATTAGTTAGATATAAACGGCAGTAATTGATTCAGTAGGACTCCTTATCCATGTAAACGATCATTGTGACATCTGAATTCATTAATTATCTGAAATACACTGCGTGTGCGTGTGATGTTAAATGTTTGAACCAAGGTTAACGGTTAAAGTGTCAGAGAATGGGTGGTGATTTTTTGACGTCCTCCCATGATCTGAAGTGAGCGTGCGTGTTTGTGTTGGTGAAAGTTTAAGAAATGTACAACTGTCGGTTCAGCTCTCTGGTGCTCCCTGCTGGCAGTATCACTATACTGTCCTCATGTTTCACAAAAATAGTTTTGAGAGACGTTGTCAGTTTTTGTATGTTGCTTAAATCCTCCAAAGCGGTTGGCAGTAAACATCAGGTCACGGTACGCCACGGTAGGCCACGGAGTCAATGAGCTCGAGTTGAAAAAGAAAAAGCTTACAGCACCTGGTATTCCCAGGCGGTCTCCCATCCAAGTACTAACCAGGCCCGACCCTGCTTAGCTTCCGAGATCAGACGAGATCGGGCGTGTTCAGGGTGGTATGGCCGTAAGCAATTAGTGCAGGCGCAAAACCAGGTTTTATACAGTAGCACATAAGGAGTGAGAAAGCTGCTGAGGCTCGACGTTACACTTTACAAAAACAATCATTAGTTAGATATAAACGGCAGTAATTGATTCAGTAGGACTCCTTATCCATGTAAACGATCATTGTGACATCTGAATTCATTAATTATCTGAAATACACTGCGTGTGCGTGTGATGTTAAATGTTTGAACCAAGGTTAACGGTTAAAGTGTCAGAGAATGGGTGGTGATTTTTTGACGTCCTCCCATGATCTGAAGTGAGCGTGCGTGTTTGTGTTGGTGAAAGTTTAAGAAATGTACAACTGTCGGTTCAGCTCTCTGGTGCTCCCTGCTGGCAGTATCACTATACTGTCCTCATGTTTCACAAAAATAGTTTTGAGAGACGTTGTCAGTTTTTGTATGTTGCTTAAATCCTCCAAAGCGGTTGGCAGTAAACATCAGGTCACGGTACGCCACGGTAGGCCACGGAGTCAATGAGCTCGAGTTGAAAAAGAAAAAGCTTACAGCACCTGGTATTCCCAGGCGGTCTCCCATCCAAGTACTAACCAGGCCCGACCCTGCTTAGCTTCCGAGATCAGACGAGATCGGGCGTGTTCAGGGTGGTATGGCCGTAAGCAATTAGTGCAGGCGCAAAACCAGGTTTTATACAGTAGCACATAAGGAGTGAGAAAGCTGCTGAGGCTCGACGTTACACTTTTACAAAAACAATCATTAGTTAGATATAAACGGCAGTAATTGATTCAGTAGGACTCCTTATCCATGTAAACGATCATTGTGACATCTGAATTCATTAATTATCTGAAATACACTGCGTGTGCGTGTGATGTTAAATGTTTGAACCAAGGTTAACGGTTAAAGTGTCAGAGAATGGGTGGTGATTTTTTGACGTCCTCCCATGATCTGAAGTGAGCGTGCGTGTTTGTGTTGGTGAAAGTTTAAGAAATGTACAACTGTCGGTTCAGCTCTCTGGTGCTCCCTGCTGGCAGTATCACTATACTGTCCTCATGTTTCACAAAAATAGTTTTGAGAGACGTTGTCAGTTTTTGTATGTTGCTTAAATCCTCCAAAGCGGTTGGCAGTAAACATCAGGTCACGGTACGCCACGGTAGGCCACGGAGGCAATGAGCTCGAGTTGAAAAAGAAAAAGCTTACAGCACCTGGTATTCCCAGGCGGTCTCCCATCCAAGTACTAACCAGGCCCGACCCTGCTTAGCTTCCGAGATCAGACGAGATCGGGCGTGTTCAGGGTGGTATGGCCGTAAGCAATTAGTGCAGGCGCAAAACCAGGTTTTATACAGTAGCACATAAGGAGTGAGAAAGCTGCTGAGGCTCGACGTTACACTTTTACAAAAACAATCATTAGTTAGATATAAACGGCAGTAATTGATTCAGTAGGACTCCTTATCCATGTAAACGATCATTGTGACATCTGAATTCATTAATTATCTGAAATACACTGCGTGTGCGTGTGATGTTAAATGTTTGAACCAAGGTTAACGGTTAAAGTGTCAGAGAATGGGTGGTGATTTTTTGACGTCCTCCCATGATCTGAAGTGAGCGTGCGTGTTTGTGTTGGTGAAAGTTTAAGAAATGTACAACTGTCGGTTCAGCTCTCTGGTGCTCCCTGCTGGCAGTATCACTATACTGTCCTCATGTTTCACAAAAATAGTTTTGAGAGACGTTGTCAGTTTTTGTATGTTGCTTAAATCCTCCAAAGCGGTTGGCAGTAAACATCAGGTCACGGTACGCCACGGTAGGCCACGGAGTCAATGAGCTCGAGTTGAAAAAGAAAAAGCTTACAGCACCTGGTATTCCCAGGCGGTCTCCCATCCAAGTACTAACCAGGCCCGACCCTGCTTAGCTTCCGAGATCAGACGAGATCGGGCGTGTTCAGGGTGGTATGGCCGTAAGCAATTAGTGCAGGCGCAAAACCAGGTTTTATACAGTAGCACATAAGGAGTGAGAAAGCTGCTGAGGCTCGACGTTACACTCTTACAAAAACAATCATTAGTTAGATATAAACGGCAGTAATTGATTCAGTAGGACTCCTTATCCATGTAAACGATCATTGTGACATCTGAATTCATTAATTATCTGAAATACACTGCGTGTGCGTGTGATGTTAAATGTTTGAACCAAGGTTAACGGTTAAAGTGTCAGAGAATGGGTGGTGATTTTTTGACGTCCTCCCATGATCTGAAGTGAGCGTGCGTGTTTGTGTTGGTGAAAGTTTAAGAAATGTACAACTGTCGGTTCAGCTCTCTGGTGCTCCCTGCTGGCAGTATCACTATACTGTCCTCATGTTTCACAAAAATAGTTTTGAGAGACGTTGTCAGTTTTTGTATGTTGCTTAAATCCTCCAAAGCGGTTGGCAGTAAACATCAGGTCACGGTACGCCACGGTAGGCCACGGAGTCAATGAGCTCGAGTTGAAAAAGAAAAAGCTTACAGCACCTGGTATTCCCAGGCGGTCTCCCATCCAAGTACTAACCAGGCCCGACCCTGCTTAGCTTCCGAGATCAGACGAGATCGGGCGTGTTCAGGGTGGTATGGCCGTAAGCAATTAGTGCAGGCGCAAAACCAGGTTTTATACAGTAGCACATAAGGAGTGAGAAAGCTGCTGAGGCTCGACGTTACACTTTTACAAAAACAATCATTAGTTAGATATAAACGGCAGTAATTGATTCAGTAGGACTCCTTATCCATGTAAACGATCATTGTGACATCTGAATTCATTAATTATCTGAAATACACTGCGTGTGCGTGTGATGTTAAATGTTTGAACCAAGGTTAACGGTTAAAGTGTCAGAGAATGGGTGGTGATTTTTTGACGTCCTCCCATGATCTGAAGTGAGCGTGCGTGTTTGTGTTGGTGAAAGTTTAAGAAATGTACAACTGTCGGTTCAGCTCTCTGGTGCTCCCTGCTGGCAGTATCACTATACTGTCCTCATGTTTCACAAAAATAGTTTTGAGAGACGTTGTCAGTTTTTGTATGTTGCTTAAATCCTCCAAAGCGGTTGGCAGTAAACATCAGGTCACGGTACGCCACGGTAGGCCACGGAGTCAATGAGCTCGAGTTGAAAAAGAAAAAGCTTACAGCACCTGGTATTCCCAGGCGGTCTCCCATCCAAGTACTAACCAGGCCCGACCCTGCTTAGCTTCCGAGATCAGACGAGATCGGGCGTGTTCAGGGTGGTATGGCCGTAAGCAATTAGTGCAGGCGCAAAACCAGGTTTTATACAGTAGCACATAAGGAGTGAGAAAGCTGCTGAGGCTCGACGTTACACTCTTACAAAAACAATCATTAGTTAGATATAAACGGCAGTAATTGATTCAGTAGGACTCCTTATCCATGTAAACGATCATTGTGACATCTGAATTCATTAATTATCTGAAATACACTGCGTGTGCGTGTGATGTTAAATGTTTGAACCAAGGTTAACGGTTAAAGTGTCAGAGAATGGGTGGTGATTTTTTGACGTCCTCCCATGATCTGAAGTGAGCGTGCGTGTTTGTGTTGGTGAAAGTTTAAGAAATGTACAACTGTCGGTTCAGCTCTCTGGTGCTCCCTGCTGGCAGTATCACTATACTGTCCTCATGTTTCACAAAAATAGTTTTGAGAGACGTTGTCAGTTTTTGTATGTTGCTTAAATCCTCCAAAGCGGTTGGCAGTAAACATCAGGTCACGGTACGCCACGGTAGGCCACGGAGTCAATGAGCTCGAGTTGAAAAAGAAAAAGCTTACAGCACCTGGTATTCCCAGGCGGTCTCCCATCCAAGTACTAACCAGGCCCGACCCTGCTTAGCTTCCGAGATCAGACGAGATCGGGCGTGTTCAGGGTGGTATGGCCGTAAGCAATTAGTGCAGGCGCAAAACCAGGTTTTATACAGTAGCACATAAGGAGTGAGAAAGCTGCTGAGGCTCGACGTTACACTTTTACAAAAACAATCATTAGTTAGATATAAACGGCAGTAATTGATTCAGTAGGACTCCTTATCCATGTAAACGATCATTGTGACATCTGAATTCATTAATTATCTGAAATACACTGCGTGTGCGTGTGATGTTAAATGTTTGAACCAAGGTTAACGGTTAAAGTGTCAGAGAATGGGTGGTGATTTTTTGACGTCCTCCCATGATCTGAAGTGAGCGTGCGTGTTTGTGTTGGTGAAAGTTTAAGAAATGTACAACTGTCGGTTCAGCTCTCTGGTGCTCCCTGCTGGCAGTATCACTATACTGTCCTCATGTTTCACAAAAATAGTTTTGAGAGACGTTGTCAGTTTTTGTATGTTGCTTAAATCCTCCAAAGCGGTTGGCAGTAAACATCAGGTCACGGTACGCCACGGTAGGCCACGGAGTCAATGAGCTCGAGTTGAAAAAGAAAAAGCTTACAGCACCTGGTATTCCCAGGCGGTCTCCCATCCAAGTACTAACCAGGCCCGACCCTGCTTAGCTTCCGAGATCAGACGAGATCGGGCGTGTTCAGGGTGGTATGGCCGTAAGCAATTAGTGCAGGCGCAAAACCAGGTTTTATACAGTAGCACATAAGGAGTGAGAAAGCTGCTGAGGCTCGACGTTACACTCTTACAAAAACAATCATTAGTTAGATATAAACGGCAGTAATTGATTCAGTAGGACTCCTTATCCATGTAAACGATCATTGTGACATCTGAATTCATTAATTATCTGAAATACACTGCGTGTGCGTGTGATGTTAAATGTTTGAACCAAGGTTAACGGTTAAAGTGTCAGAGAATGGGTGGTGATTTTTTGACGTCCTCCCATGATCTGAAGTGAGCGTGCGTGTTTGTGTTGGTGAAAGTTTAAGAAATGTACAACTGTCGGTTCAGCTCTCTGGTGCTCCCTGCTGGCAGTATCACTATACTGTCCTCATGTTTCACAAAAATAGTTTTGAGAGACGTTGTCAGTTTTTGTATGTTGCTTAAATCCTCCAAAGCGGTTGGCAGTAAACATCAGGTCACGGTACGCCACGGTAGGCCACGGAGTCAATGAGCTCGAGTTGAAAAAGAAAAAGCTTACAGCACCTGGTATTCCCAGGCGGTCTCCCATCCAAGTACTAACCAGGCCCGACCCTGCTTAGCTTCCGAGATCAGACGAGATCGGGCGTGTTCAGGGTGGTATGGCCGTAAGCAATTAGTGCAGGCGCAAAACCAGGTTTTATACAGTAGCACATAAGGAGTGAGAAAGCTGCTGAGGCTCGACGTTACACTTTTACAAAAACAATCATTAGTTAGATATAAACGGCAGTAATTGATTCAGTAGGACTCCTTATCCATGTAAACGATCATTGTGACATCTGAATTCATTAATTATCTGAAATACACTGCGTGTGCGTGTGATGTTAAATGTTTGAACCAAGGTTAACGGTTAAAGTGTCAGAGAATGGGTGGTGATTTTTTGACGTCCTCCCATGATCTGAAGTGAGCGTGCGTGTTTGTGTTGGTGAAAGTTTAAGAAATGTACAACTGTCGGTTCAGCTCTCTGGTGCTCCCTGCTGGCAGTATCACTATACTGTCCTCATGTTTCACAAAAATAGTTTTGAGAGACGTTGTCAGTTTTTGTATGTTGCTTAAATCCTCCAAAGCGGTTGGCAGTAAACATCAGGTCACGGTACGCCACGGTAGGCCACGGAGGCAATGAGCTCGAGTTGAAAAAGAAAAAGCTTACAGCACCTGGTATTCCCAGGCGGTCTCCCATCCAAGTACTAACCAGGCCCGACCCTGCTTAGCTTCCGAGATCAGACGAGATCGGGCGTGTTCAGGGTGGTATGGCCGTAAGCAATTAGTGCAGGCGCAAAACCAGGTTTTATACAGTAGCACATAAGGAGTGAGAAAGCTGCTGAGGCTCGACGTTACACTTTTACAAAAACAATCATTAGTTAGATATAAACGGCAGTAATTGATTCAGTAGGACTCCTTATCCATGTAAACGATCATTGTGACATCTGAATTCATTAATTATCTGAAATACACTGCGTGTGCGTGTGATGTTAAATGTTTGAACCAAGGTTAACGGTTAAAGTGTCAGAGAATGGGTGGTGATTTTTTGACGTCCTCCCATGATCTGAAGTGAGCGTGCGTGTTTGTGTTGGTGAAAGTTTAAGAAATGTACAACTGTCGGTTCAGCTCTCTGGTGCTCCCTGCTGGCAGTATCACTATACTGTCCTCATGTTTCACAAAAATAGTTTTGAGAGACGTTGTCAGTTTTTGTATGTTGCTTAAATCCTCCAAAGCGGTTGGCAGTAAACATCAGGTCACGGTACGCCACGGTAGGCCACGGAGGCAATGAGCTCGAGTTGAAAAAGAAAAAGCTTACAGCACCTGGTATTCCCAGGCGGTCTCCCATCCAAGTACTAACCAGGCCCGACCCTGCTTAGCTTCCGAGATCAGACGAGATCGGGCGTGTTCAGGGTGGTATGGCCGTAAGCAATTAGTGCAGGCGCAAAACCAGGTTTTATACAGTAGCACATAAGGAGTGAGAAAGCTGCTGAGGCTCGACGTTACACTCTTACAAAAACAATCATTAGTTAGATATAAACGGCAGTAATTGATTCAGTAGGACTCCTTATCCATGTAAACGATCATTGTGACATCTGAATTCATTAATTATCTGAAATACACTGCGTGTGCGTGTGATGTTAAATGTTTGAACCAAGGTTAACGGTTAAAGTGTCAGAGAATGGGTGGTGATTTTTTGACGTCCTCCCATGATCTGAAGTGAGCGTGCGTGTTTGTGTTGGTGAAAGTTTAAGAAATGTACAACTGTCGGTTCAGCTCTCTGGTGCTCCCTGCTGGCAGTATCACTATACTGTCCTCATGTTTCACAAAAATAGTTTTGAGAGACGTTGTCAGTTTTTGTATGTTGCTTAAATCCTCCAAAGCGGTTGGCAGTAAACATCAGGTCACGGTACGCCACGGTAGGCCACGGAGTCAATGAGCTCGAGTTGAAAAAGAAAAAGCTTACAGCACCTGGTATTCCCAGGCGGTCTCCCATCCAAGTACTAACCAGGCCCGACCCTGCTTAGCTTCCGAGATCAGACGAGATCGGGCGTGTTCAGGGTGGTATGGCCGTAAGCAATTAGTGCAGGCGCAAAACCAGGTTTTATACAGTAGCACATAAGGAGTGAGAAAGCTGCTGAGGCTCGACGTTACACTTTACAAAAACAATCATTAGTTAGATATAAACGGCAGTAATTGATTCAGTAGGACTCCTTATCCATGTAAACGATCATTGTGACATCTGAATTCATTAATTATCTGAAATACACTGCGTGTGCGTGTGATGTTAAATGTTTGAACCAAGGTTAACGGTTAAAGTGTCAGAGAATGGGTGGTGATTTTTTGACGTCCTCCCATGATCTGAAGTGAGCGTGCGTGTTTGTGTTGGTGAAAGTTTAAGAAATGTACAACTGTCGGTTCAGCTCTCTGGTGCTCCCTGCTGGCAGTATCACTATACTGTCCTCATGTTTCACAAAAATAGTTTTGAGAGACGTTGTCAGTTTTTGTATGTTGCTTAAATCCTCCAAAGCGGTTGGCAGTAAACATCAGGTCACGGTACGCCACGGAGTCAATGAGCTCGAGTTGAAAAAGAAAAAGCTTACAGCACCTGGTATTCCCAGGCGGTCTCCCATCCAAGTACTAACCAGGCCCGACCCTGCTTAGCTTCCGAGATCAGACGAGATCGGGCGTGTTCAGGGTGGTATGGCCGTAAGCAATTAGTGCAGGCGCAAAACCAGGTTTTATACAGTAGCACATAAGGAGTGAGAAAGCTGCTGAGGCTCGACGTTACACTCTTACAAAAACAATCATTAGTTAGATATAAACGGCAGTAATTGATTCAGTAGGACTCCTTATCCATGTAAACGATCATTGTGACATCTGAATTCATTAATTATCTGAAATACACTGCGTGTGCGTGTGATGTTAAATGTTTGAACCAAGGTTAACGGTTAAAGTGTCAGAGAATGGGTGGTGATTTTTTGACGTCCTCCCATGATCTGAAGTGAGCGTGCGTGTTTGTGTTGGTGAAAGTTTAAGAAATGTACAACTGTCGGTTCAGCTCTCTGGTGCTCCCTGCTGGCAGTATCACTATACTGTCCTCATGTTTCACAAAAATAGTTTTGAGAGACGTTGTCAGTTTTTGTATGTTGCTTAAATCCTCCAAAGCGGTTGGCAGTAAACATCAGGTCACGGTACGCCACGGTAGGCCACGGAGTCAATGAGCTCGAGTTGAAAAAGAAAAAGCTTACAGCACCTGGTATTCCCAGGCGGTCTCCCATCCAAGTACTAACCAGGCCCGACCCTGCTTAGCTTCCGAGATCAGACGAGATCGGGCGTGTTCAGGGTGGTATGGCCGTAAGCAATTAGTGCAGGCGCAAAACCAGGTTTTATACAGTAGCACATAAGGAGTGAGAAAGCTGCTGAGGCTCGACGTTACACTTTTACAAAAACAATCATTAGTTAGATATAAACGGCAGTAATTGATTCAGTAGGACTCCTTATCCATGTAAACGATCATTGTGACATCTGAATTCATTAATTATCTGAAATACACTGCGTGTGCGTGTGATGTTAAATGTTTGAACCAAGGTTAACGGTTAAAGTGTCAGAGAATGGGTGGTGATTTTTTGACGTCCTCCCATGATCTGAAGTGAGCGTGCGTGTTTGTGTTGGTGAAAGTTTAAGAAATGTACAACTGTCGGTTCAGCTCTCTGGTGCTCCCTGCTGGCAGTATCACTATACTGTCCTCATGTTTCACAAAAATAGTTTTGAGAGACGTTGTCAGTTTTTGTATGTTGCTTAAATCCTCCAAAGCGGTTGGCAGTAAACATCAGGTCACGGTACGCCACGGTAGGCCACGGAGTCAATGAGCTCGAGTTGAAAAAGAAAAAGCTTACAGCACCTGGTATTCCCAGGCGGTCTCCCATCCAAGTACTAACCAGGCCCGACCCTGCTTAGCTTCCGAGATCAGACGAGATCGGGCGTGTTCAGGGTGGTATGGCCGTAAGCAATTAGTGCAGGCGCAAAACCAGGTTTTATACAGTAGCACATAAGGAGTGAGAAAGCTGCTGAGGCTCGACGTTACACTTTTACAAAAACAATCATTAGTTAGATATAAACGGCAGTAATTGATTCAGTAGGACTCCTTATCCATGTAAACGATCATTGTGACATCTGAATTCATTAATTATCTGAAATACACTGCGTGTGCGTGTGATGTTAAATGTTTGAACCAAGGTTAACGGTTAAAGTGTCAGAGAATGGGTGGTGATTTTTTGACGTCCTCCCATGATCTGAAGTGAGCGTGCGTGTTTGTGTTGGTGAAAGTTTAAGAAATGTACAACTGTCGGTTCAGCTCTCTGGTGCTCCCTGCTGGCAGTATCACTATACTGTCCTCATGTTTCACAAAAATAGTTTTGAGAGACGTTGTCAGTTTTTGTATGTTGCTTAAATCCTCCAAAGCGGTTGGCAGTAAACATCAGGTCACGGTACGCCACGGTAGGCCACGGAGTCAATGAGCTCGAGTTGAAAAAGAAAAAGCTTACAGCACCTGGTATTCCCAGGCGGTCTCCCATCCAAGTACTAACCAGGCCCGACCCTGCTTAGCTTCCGAGATCAGACGAGATCGGGCGTGTTCAGGGTGGTATGGCCGTAAGCAATTAGTGCAGGCGCAAAACCAGGTTTTATACAGTAGCACATAAGGAGTGAGAAAGCTGCTGAGGCTCGACGTTACACTCTTACAAAAACAATCATTAGTTAGATATAAACGGCAGTAATTGATTCAGTAGGACTCCTTATCCATGTAAACGATCATTGTGACATCTGAATTCATTAATTATCTGAAATACACTGCGTGTGCGTGTGATGTTAAATGTTTGAACCAAGGTTAACGGTTAAAGTGTCAGAGAATGGGTGGTGATTTTTTGACGTCCTCCCATGATCTGAAGTGAGCGTGCGTGTTTGTGTTGGTGAAAGTTTAAGAAATGTACAACTGTCGGTTCAGCTCTCTGGTGCTCCCTGCTGGCAGTATCACTATACTGTCCTCATGTTTCACAAAAATAGTTTTGAGAGACGTTGTCAGTTTTTGTATGTTGCTTAAATCCTCCAAAGCGGTTGGCAGTAAACATCAGGTCACGGTACGCCACGGTAGGCCACGGAGTCAATGAGCTCGAGTTGAAAAAGAAAAAGCTTACAGCACCTGGTATTCCCAGGCGGTCTCCCATCCAAGTACTAACCAGGCCCGACCCTGCTTAGCTTCCGAGATCAGACGAGATCGGGCGTGTTCAGGGTGGTATGGCCGTAAGCAATTAGTGCAGGCGCAAAACCAGGTTTTATACAGTAGCACATAAGGAGTGAGAAAGCTGCTGAGGCTCGACGTTACACTCTTACAAAAACAATCATTAGTTAGATATAAACGGCAGTAATTGATTCAGTAGGACTCCTTATCCATGTAAACGATCATTGTGACATCTGAATTCATTAATTATCTGAAATACACTGCGTGTGCGTGTGATGTTAAATGTTTGAACCAAGGTTAACGGTTAAAGTGTCAGAGAATGGGTGGTGATTTTTTGACGTCCTCCCATGATCTGAAGTGAGCGTGCGTGTTTGTGTTGGTGAAAGTTTAAGAAATGTACAACTGTCGGTTCAGCTCTCTGGTGCTCCCTGCTGGCAGTATCACTATACTGTCCTCATGTTTCACAAAAATAGTTTTGAGAGACGTTGTCAGTTTTTGTATGTTGCTTAAATCCTCCAAAGCGGTTGGCAGTAAACATCAGGTCACGGTACGCCACGGTAGGCCACGGAGTCAATGAGCTCGAGTTGAAAAAGAAAAAGCTTACAGCACCTGGTATTCCCAGGCGGTCTCCCATCCAAGTACTAACCAGGCCCGACCCTGCTTAGCTTCCGAGATCAGACGAGATCGGGCGTGTTCAGGGTGGTATGGCCGTAAGCAATTAGTGCAGGCGCAAAACCAGGTTTTATACAGTAGCACATAAGGAGTGAGAAAGCTGCTGAGGCTCGACGTTACACTCTTACAAAAACAATCATTAGTTAGATATAAACGGCAGTAATTGATTCAGTAGGACTCCTTATCCATGTAAACGATCATTGTGACATCTGAATTCATTAATTATCTGAAATACACTGCGTGTGCGTGTGATGTTAAATGTTTGAACCAAGGTTAACGGTTAAAGTGTCAGAGAATGGGTGGTGATTTTTTGACGTCCTCCCATGATCTGAAGTGAGCGTGCGTGTTTGTGTTGGTGAAAGTTTAAGAAATGTACAACTGTCGGTTCAGCTCTCTGGTGCTCCCTGCTGGCAGTATCACTATACTGTCCTCATGTTTCACAAAAATAGTTTTGAGAGACGTTGTCAGTTTTTGTATGTTGCTTAAATCCTCCAAAGCGGTTGGCAGTAAACATCAGGTCACGGTACGCCACGGTAGGCCACGGAGTCAATGAGCTCGAGTTGAAAAAGAAAAAGCTTACAGCACCTGGTATTCCCAGGCGGTCTCCCATCCAAGTACTAACCAGGCCCGACCCTGCTTAGCTTCCGAGATCAGACGAGATCGGGCGTGTTCAGGGTGGTATGGCCGTAAGCAATTAGTGCAGGCGCAAAACCAGGTTTTATACAGTAGCACATAAGGAGTGAGAAAGCTGCTGAGGCTCGACGTTACACTTTTACAAAAACAATCATTAGTTAGATATAAACGGCAGTAATTGATTCAGTAGGACTCCTTATCCATGTAAACGATCATTGTGACATCTGAATTCATTAATTATCTGAAATACACTGCGTGTGCGTGTGATGTTAAATGTTTGAACCAAGGTTAACGGTTAAAGTGTCAGAGAATGGGTGGTGATTTTTTGACGTCCTCCCATGATCTGAAGTGAGCGTGCGTGTTTGTGTTGGTGAAAGTTTAAGAAATGTACAACTGTCGGTTCAGCTCTCTGGTGCTCCCTGCTGGCAGTATCACTATACTGTCCTCATGTTTCACAAAAATAGTTTTGAGAGACGTTGTCAGTTTTTGTATGTTGCTTAAATCCTCCAAAGCGGTTGGCAGTAAACATCAGGTCACGGTACGCCACGGTAGGCCACGGAGTCAATGAGCTCGAGTTGAAAAAGAAAAAGCTTACAGCACCTGGTATTCCCAGGCGGTCTCCCATCCAAGTACTAACCAGGCCCGACCCTGCTTAGCTTCCGAGATCAGACGAGATCGGGCGTGTTCAGGGTGGTATGGCCGTAAGCAATTAGTGCAGGCGCAAAACCAGGTTTTATACAGTAGCACATAAGGAGTGAGAAAGCTGCTGAGGCTCGACGTTACACTTTTACAAAAACAATCATTAGTTAGATATAAACGGCAGTAATTGATTCAGTAGGACTCCTTATCCATGTAAACGATCATTGTGACATCTGAATTCATTAATTATCTGAAATACACTGCGTGTGCGTGTGATGTTAAATGTTTGAACCAAGGTTAACGGTTAAAGTGTCAGAGAATGGGTGGTGATTTTTTGACGTCCTCCCATGATCTGAAGTGAGCGTGCGTGTTTGTGTTGGTGAAAGTTTAAGAAATGTACAACTGTCGGTTCAGCTCTCTGGTGCTCCCTGCTGGCAGTATCACTATACTGTCCTCATGTTTCACAAAAATAGTTTTGAGAGACGTTGTCAGTTTTTGTATGTTGCTTAAATCCTCCAAAGCGGTTGGCAGTAAACATCAGGTCACGGTACGCCACGGTAGGCCACGGAGTCAATGAGCTCGAGTTGAAAAAGAAAAAGCTTACAGCACCTGGTATTCCCAGGCGGTCTCCCATCCAAGTACTAACCAGGCCCGACCCTGCTTAGCTTCCGAGATCAGACGAGATCGGGCGTGTTCAGGGTGGTATGGCCGTAAGCAATTAGTGCAGGCGCAAAACCAGGTTTTATACAGTAGCACATAAGGAGTGAGAAAGCTGCTGAGGCTCGACGTTACACTCTTACAAAAACAATCATTAGTTAGATATAAACGGCAGTAATTGATTCAGTAGGACTCCTTATCCATGTAAACGATCATTGTGACATCTGAATTCATTAATTATCTGAAATACACTGCGTGTGCGTGTGATGTTAAATGTTTGAACCAAGGTTAACGGTTAAAGTGTCAGAGAATGGGTGGTGATTTTTTGACGTCCTCCCATGATCTGAAGTGAGCGTGCGTGTTTGTGTTGGTGAAAGTTTAAGAAATGTACAACTGTCGGTTCAGCTCTCTGGTGCTCCCTGCTGGCAGTATCACTATACTGTCCTCATGTTTCACAAAAATAGTTTTGAGAGACGTTGTCAGTTTTTGTATGTTGCTTAAATCCTCCAAAGCGGTTGGCAGTAAACATCAGGTCACGGTACGCCACGGTAGGCCACGGAGGCAATGAGCTCGAGTTGAAAAAGAAAAAGCTTACAGCACCTGGTATTCCCAGGCGGTCTCCCATCCAAGTACTAACCAGGCCCGACCCTGCTTAGCTTCCGAGATCAGACGAGATCGGGCGTGTTCAGGGTGGTATGGCCGTAAGCAATTAGTGCAGGCGCAAAACCAGGTTTTATACAGTAGCACATAAGGAGTGAGAAAGCTGCTGAGGCTCGACGTTACACTTTTACAAAAACAATCATTAGTTAGATATAAACGGCAGTAATTGATTCAGTAGGACTCCTTATCCATGTAAACGATCATTGTGACATCTGAATTCATTAATTATCTGAAATACACTGCGTGTGCGTGTGATGTTAAATGTTTGAACCAAGGTTAACGGTTAAAGTGTCAGAGAATGGGTGGTGATTTTTTGACGTCCTCCCATGATCTGAAGTGAGCGTGCGTGTTTGTGTTGGTGAAAGTTTAAGAAATGTACAACTGTCGGTTCAGCTCTCTGGTGCTCCCTGCTGGCAGTATCACTATACTGTCCTCATGTTTCACAAAAATAGTTTTGAGAGACGTTGTCAGTTTTTGTATGTTGCTTAAATCCTCCAAAGCGGTTGGCAGTAAACATCAGGTCACGGTACGCCACGGTAGGCCACGGAGTCAATGAGCTCGAGTTGAAAAAGAAAAAGCTTACAGCACCTGGTATTCCCAGGCGGTCTCCCATCCAAGTACTAACCAGGCCCGACCCTGCTTAGCTTCCGAGATCAGACGAGATCGGGCGTGTTCAGGGTGGTATGGCCGTAAGCAATTAGTGCAGGCGCAAAACCAGGTTTTATACAGTAGCACATAAGGAGTGAGAAAGCTGCTGAGGCTCGACGTTACACTCTTACAAAAACAATCATTAGTTAGATATAAACGGCAGTAATTGATTCAGTAGGACTCCTTATCCATGTAAACGATCATTGTGACATCTGAATTCATTAATTATCTGAAATACACTGCGTGTGCGTGTGATGTTAAATGTTTGAACCAAGGTTAACGGTTAAAGTGTCAGAGAATGGGTGGTGATTTTTTGACGTCCTCCCATGATCTGAAGTGAGCGTGCGTGTTTGTGTTGGTGAAAGTTTAAGAAATGTACAACTGTCGGTTCAGCTCTCTGGTGCTCCCTGCTGGCAGTATCACTATACTGTCCTCATGTTTCACAAAAATAGTTTTGAGAGACGTTGTCAGTTTTTGTATGTTGCTTAAATCCTCCAAAGCGGTTGGCAGTAAACATCAGGTCACGGTACGCCACGGTAGGCCACGGAGTCAATGAGCTCGAGTTGAAAAAGAAAAAGCTTACAGCACCTGGTATTCCCAGGCGGTCTCCCATCCAAGTACTAACCAGGCCCGACCCTGCTTAGCTTCCGAGATCAGACGAGATCGGGCGTGTTCAGGGTGGTATGGCCGTAAGCAATTAGTGCAGGCGCAAAACCAGGTTTTATACAGTAGCACATAAGGAGTGAGAAAGCTGCTGAGGCTCGACGTTACACTCTTACAAAAACAATCATTAGTTAGATATAAACGGCAGTAATTGATTCAGTAGGACTCCTTATCCATGTAAACGATCATTGTGACATCTGAATTCATTAATTATCTGAAATACACTGCGTGTGCGTGTGATGTTAAATGTTTGAACCAAGGTTAACGGTTAAAGTGTCAGAGAATGGGTGGTGATTTTTTGACGTCCTCCCATGATCTGAAGTGAGCGTGCGTGTTTGTGTTGGTGAAAGTTTAAGAAATGTACAACTGTCGGTTCAGCTCTCTGGTGCTCCCTGCTGGCAGTATCACTATACTGTCCTCATGTTTCACAAAAATAGTTTTGAGAGACGTTGTCAGTTTTTGTATGTTGCTTAAATCCTCCAAAGCGGTTGGCAGTAAACATCAGGTCACGGTACGCCACGGTAGGCCACGGAGTCAATGAGCTCGAGTTGAAAAAGAAAAAGCTTACAGCACCTGGTATTCCCAGGCGGTCTCCCATCCAAGTACTAACCAGGCCCGACCCTGCTTAGCTTCCGAGATCAGACGAGATCGGGCGTGTTCAGGGTGGTATGGCCGTAAGCAATTAGTGCAGGCGCAAAACCAGGTTTTATACAGTAGCACATAAGGAGTGAGAAAGCTGCTGAGGCTCGACGTTACACTCTTACAAAAACAATCATTAGTTAGATATAAACGGCAGTAATTGATTCAGTAGGACTCCTTATCCATGTAAACGATCATTGTGACATCTGAATTCATTAATTATCTGAAATACACTGCGTGTGCGTGTGATGTTAAATGTTTGAACCAAGGTTAACGGTTAAAGTGTCAGAGAATGGGTGGTGATTTTTTGACGTCCTCCCATGATCTGAAGTGAGCGTGCGTGTTTGTGTTGGTGAAAGTTTAAGAAATGTACAACTGTCGGTTCAGCTCTCTGGTGCTCCCTGCTGGCAGTATCACTATACTGTCCTCATGTTTCACAAAAATAGTTTTGAGAGACGTTGTCAGTTTTTGTATGTTGCTTAAATCCTCCAAAGCGGTTGGCAGTAAACATCAGGTCACGGTACGCCACGGTAGGCCACGGAGTCAATGAGCTCGAGTTGAAAAAGAAAAAACTTACAGCACCTGGTATTCCCAGGCGGTCTCCCATCCAAGTACTAACCAGGCCCGACCCTGCTTAGCTTCCGAGTTCAGACGAGATCGGGCGTGTTCAGGGTGGTATGGCCGTAAGCAATAGTGCAGGCGCAAAACCAGGTTTTATACAGTAGCACATAAGGAGTGAGAAAGCTGCTGAGGCTCGACGTTACACTTTACAAAAACAATCATTAGTTAGATATAAACGGCAGTAATTGATTCAGTAGGACTCCTTATCCATGTAAACGATCATTGTGACATCTGAATTCATTAATTATCTGAAATACACTGCGTGTGCGTGTGATGTTAAATGTTTGAACCAAGGTTAACGGTTAAAGTGTCAGAGAATGGGTGGTGATTTTTTGACGTCCTCCCATGATCTGAAGTAAGCGTGCATGTTTGTGTTGGTGAAAGTTTAAGAAATGTACAACTGTCGGTTCAGCTCTCTGGTGCTCCCTGCTGGCAGTATCACTATACTGTCCTCATGTTTCACAAAAACAGTTTTGAGAGACGTTGTCAGTTTTTGTATGTTGCTTAAATCCTCCAAAGCGGTTGGCAGTAAACATCAGGTCACGGTACGCCACGGTAGGCCACGGAGGCAATGAGCTCGATTTGAAAAAGAAAAAGCTTACAGCACCTGGTATTCCCAGGCGGTCTCCCATCCAAGTACTAACCAGGCCCGACCCTGCTTAGCTTCCGAGATCAGACGAGATCGGGCGTGTTTTTTTTTAATCTTTTTTATTATCAAAAATATATTCAATTTTATACAATTACGCATTCATTTATACATATATCAAATAAAAGTAAATGAAAAACTGTCCCACAAATTAAACCACAAACCGCACAAACAATTAACTAAACACACTTTCTCTTTTAAATTAAAAATAAGAACCACACAGCAAAAACAGTATCTTTTCCCAAATACACTTACCCTCGAAATTAAACCGCCCCTCAGTCCCAAAGCACAAACCGAACAGCCCAAACCCAGAATTTTTAACCTCGAACATTTACCCACAAAATTAAACCACCCCTCATTCGAAAAAACCACACAAAACCAAAATCCCACACAAAACTCCCTCGCTCTCCCACCTCCAAAATTATGCCACCCCCTTTAAACCACCCAAATCAACCCCAAACGGTGCCCTGCTCAGTCATCCATACAATTCCATTCTCATTCACACCACATACTCCCGCACTCTCTACAAACATACTCACAAACAAAGCCTCGTCCACAACATACAGCATTCGTAAGTGTCTTTTCCATTCATTCACAAACAGCCTCCATGCATCCAACTTTCTCCTTTCATACAGCGCAAAATTGCGCCTGTTAAAAATCGCCCTCCTTGCAAATCCAAAGATCATATTGATCATTTTCCAATTTCTATATTTCCTACTCACTCCCAAGAGTACAGACAATTCCCACCCCCGTTCCACCCAGCAGTCTCCCACACTGCACCCTCCCAGCAGCCCCTTGATTTTTCCCCAGAATTCCACTAGCTCGCAACAATACACAAAAATGTGATTCACGTCTTCATCCCCACTTTCACACACCATACACGTCCTCCCATTCACTCCCCTGTGCATTTGGTGCAGGATGATGCATGTGAAAATCCTCCTGTGCCTTATCTTGAAATCAAGATCAAATATTGCATGTGGTGTGTGCGGTATGTTAATGTACTTCCACAAAATGTTGGGTGTAATGTCCGGATATGTGTCTGCCCATTTACTCTCACATGTGGGTTTTTGCACTCTATGTGTCAATGCATGCTTGTACCAAATCTTTGTCTTGACATCAGTAATGGCGTGTGACTCCCCCCCCAGGCACAGGAAGATTCCCACCGCATCATCCTGCCCAACCCTCCCCTTATTTCTAAACCCGTCCCCCCATTCACTCATCACACACTCTTCCACTCTCTCCAACACTTTCACAATCACTCCCCTCCTATATGTTATCCCCTTCTCTCTCATTATCCTAATCACTCTTTCTTTATCCCATCTCCCTCCCCTGTCGACTAGATCTCCCACCCGCTTCAGCCCCGCCCTCTCAAGAGCCACGCTCTTGATGACCCCTCCGCCCCCCTGTTTAAAATATGGGCTGGAGAGGAAAGGTAGCCTCATCACAGACGCTCTTGACTCGCATACGAGTGTAGTCTTATCAAACAGCAGGAACCACGCGTTGAGCACCTCCTGGAAGAACCGCGGCAGATGTGCATATGCCGCTGCGTTCTGCGTCTGCAACAAATTGTCATCACTTAAGAGACCAAATGTGCTCAGCCACTGGCTGAAGTGGCCCTTCCAGGCCGCCTCCCGACTTGCATCCCTAAATTTGCCTATCAATTTAGTTCGTAACGCAGTTCTTTTTGCGATTACGTCCATCAATCCTAGCCCACCCTGATCATTGACCCTTATCAGCGTTCTATGCGCTATACTGGCTGCTTTGCTCCTCCAAATAAAGTCTCTAACGACTTTGGCAATCTTCTGCTCAGCCCAAGTCGGAAGCGCACAAGTGCTCAAGGCATGATTCACCTGCGACAACACTAGAGCATTGGTGACGGCCACCCTTCCCCTCAACAGCAGACCCCTAGCCCTCCACATACTCAGGGTCTTTTGCATACGCCCAATAACATCCTTCCACGTCAAATCATCGCATTCATTCTCATCACTACCAACATACACTCATCCGCATACTGCATTAAACTAATTTTTCCCTTACCTATTCCACACACTCTTTTGTCATTCAAAATTAAAGCCGCCAACGGCTCCGCCACCATGCTATAGAGCAGTGCTGACATTGGGCAGCCCTGCCTCACTGACCTCTTGACATCGAAAGAGTCAGTCAGAGCACCGTTACACTTAATTTTACTCTTAGCCCCCCCATAGAGCAATCCCACCCACCCCCTTAATTTAGTCCCAAATCCAAGTTTCTCCAGTACCCTCCCCAAAAAATCCTGATCCACCCTATCAAACGCTTTGTTTAAATCAATCCCCAGCCACAATCCTCCCTCCCCTTCCATATCTCTAACTACCTGTTTTATTGTTAATATCGAATCCCCAATGTCCCTCCCCGGAATGCTATACGCTTGAGTTGGACCTATTACTGAGCCTATTACCTCCCTCATTCTATTCGCAAGTATCTTAGCAATAATTTTATAGTCAGTGTTGAGTAGACTGATTGGCCTATAGTTATCAAGATTTTTGTTATCACCCTTATTTTTATAAAAAATCGTAATTATGCCTAATCCCATACTCTCCGGGAGCCAGCCTGTTTTCTCCACATACTTGCAGAGTTTTTCAACCACCGGAGCCAGAATTCCCTTAAAGCCGACGTAAAACTCGGCTGTCAGACCATCACTCCCCGGGCTCTTATTCTTGTTTAGTCCATCAATAGCACTATAAATCTCTTGCACAGAAAATTCACAATCGCACCAAGCACTATCCTCCCTACTTAAAGTCCTCTCCAGTGCCTCTAGGGCCTCTCCCACACTATCCTCATCACATGCATCTTTTTTAAATAAACACTCATAATAATCCCTAACTACTTTTAATATCTCTTCCTTATCAGTTATTATTTGACCACCATTATCTAATACCTCCTTTATCTCCGTTTTATTTTGTTTTTGTTTTTCCAAACCCAGGAAAAAGGCTGTGCTCCTTTCCCCTTCGTACATATATTGTATCCTGCTTCTAATAGCAGCCCCTCTACACTTCGCTACCTCTAAGGCACTCAATTTTTCTTTTAAATCCACATATTTTTCCGTACATATATTACCCTCCTCATCTAACAGTTTAATTTCCTCATTTAGTTGTTTTCTCAAATGAACCTCCTCTGCATTTTCCCTTTTCCTTTTTTCTATACCATACCTGACACATTTGTTTTTAATTCTTATTTTCACACTCTCCCACCACACACTCATATTCGCATCATCATTCCATTCATCCATCGTTCTCTTCAAAAAAAAAACCATGCTCTTCATAAACACAGCATCTCCCAAAAAGCTGGCATTAAAGCACCAAGGCCTCTGGTTGACACTCCCTCCCCTCCCTCCCACCTCTAACCTAATCCCCGCGTGGTCACTCCAGGTATTATTGATGTATTCCACACTCTTAATTAATTTAACATTACCACTTTGTACCAACACAAAGTCAATCCTACTCTGTTTCAGAGTATTAGCAACAAGTTGCCTCCTTGAAAAAACCTTTTTCCACGGGTGTAGGACTCTCCATATGTCTACCAATTGATAGTTCTCCATCAAGTCCCTAAGGGTTTGCCTAGTGCTGTCCCCTTTAAACGTATTGTTACTCGACAAATCAGACCGAGTCAAAATAACATTAAAATCCCCCACAATCATACAGTTAGGGTTGCACCACACATTTAAACCAGCCAAAAAAAACCCTCCTCTCCTTCTCCCCATTGGGTGCATGTAAATTAATTATTCTAAGTTCCCTCCCCTCATAAACACAATCAACAACTAACAACCTCCCCTCTAAATCTCTATGAACTAAATTAATCCCCGTTATTTTAGCACTATTAAAACATATTGCCACTCCCCTGGCCCTGGGAGTCCCTTCAGAAAAATAAATCTGGCCTTTCCACTGCTTTCTACTCCTATTCAGTAGGTTGTCATCCCACCTAGTTTCCTGTAAACACAAAATATCAGCTCTTATGTCCAATATGGCATTTCTTTTATATTCAGTTCTCATACCGTTCGCATTCAGGGAAAAAATAACCAAAGCCATAAATAATAAAAAATAAAATAAGGAAAAACCAACGAAAAAGAGCCAGCTAGCACAATAACCTTCATCAAAAAAAATTAACAATTCTTATTCTTCTTCCCACTCCCCTCCGTCTTTTGCTTTGCGGACATCCTTTTTTTCGCCTCCCTTAGCTCCTCCATGTCCATATCACTCCCCGAGCTCCCCTCCCTCACAGTATTATCCACAAAATCCCCACTCTCACCCACCTCATCATTGCCCCAAGTCATTTTAAGTACAGTTTTCCCCGTCCCATCCCCAAACATTCTTACCCCTTCCCGTCTTTCACCTCTGCCTCTCACGCTCCTGTCTCCCTGCCGCCGCGGCAGGCCCTCGCTCCGCTCTCCCCTCAGGTCCGCAGGCTGGCCCGAGGTGAGCTCCTCCTCCAGCAACGTGGGGAATTCCTCCCCCCCAGAGGCACCGTCCCGGTCCATGCTCGCGCCCATGCCCTCCTGCTCGTCCTCACCACCACCGTCATCCGGCGCCCCCGGTTCGTCACCATCCAGCTCGCCGCCGTCCTCCTCCGCCTCCTTCTCCACCGGGCATATACAGTCTCTCTCTCTCCTCCGGCATGTCAGACACTTTGCCACCCCAGTGGCACACTCCCGAGCGTAGTGGCCCTGGCATCCGCAATTATGACAGGTAAAATCCGGGCACTCACGCAGGATGTGGCCCGGCTGCATACAGCTCCTACAAACCTTCATCTGGCGGTCGTGGATTACTCTAAAGTATTCAACACCCGTTGCGGTATTGAATTTAGTGGAATATGGCAAGGATTGCACAAGCTCATTAAATTTGACCCGTACAATCCTTGTACCATCGGCAATATTGGTGCCCGGCCACATCCTCCTCTTGATGGACGAAAGCGCCCGGACTCCCCACCCACTTAGTTTATCCAGGATTTCCGCATCAGAAATGTATGCTGGCAGGGTAAGAAAGGAAACCACCAGCTCGTCATTACATAGTTCTCTGGCAATAATCCTAGTGTTGTGTATTTTAAACCCATCGAGCAGACGGTCCTTCCCCCTCTCTCCGCACACCGTCACCTCCAGCTTCCCGAGGGCCAGCACCCTACAGGCCCTGATTTCTCCGCACACGACCGCCATAGCCTTCATTTATTCTCCTATGGGTATAACGTCCCCGCACTGCTCCACGCAAACCGTGAGCCTCCTCTCATACATGCGCTCTACATTCTTAATCCCGTCCACTGTTTCTCCACCAGCCACCTGCTCTTGCCCGCCTCCAGCCGCCTTGCCGTTCCCATCTCCCCCGCTCTCTCCTTCTCTCCTTTCTCCTCCCGACTCCTCCGCAACACTCCTTCCTCCTCGCAACCCGCCAGCTTTTCCGTCCTCCTCCACCTCAAGTCCTGCTCCATTCACCGTCCCTCCAGCTCGCTGCCCGCCGGCACTCATTTCGCCCGGTGGCTTCGCCGAAGCTAGGCCCCGGATCATTCTCGCCTCCACCGTTGCAAACAAACAAAAACGACTGGAAAAGTATATATATAATAACTCAGGGCGATCCCCCAACAGTCTATGACTGCGGGGGACGAAAAAAAACACAAAATACAGGTTGTTAGACCAGATAGCAACACTCCAAAATTCTCTCCACCAGAACAAACAATTTACCATGCGGCTGTCCAAAAAAAAACACTACGTACTCCGACACTGTAGGGGGCGTCAGGGTGGTATGGCCGTAAGCAAATAGTGCAGGCGCAAAACCAGGTTTTATACAGTAGCACATAAGGAGTGAGTAAGCTGCTGAGGCTCGACGTTACACTTTTACAAAAACAATCATTAGTTAGATATAAACGGCAGTAATTGATTCAGTAGGACTCCTTATCCATGTAAACGATCATTGTGACATCTGAATTCATTAATTATCTGAAATACACTGCGTGTGCGTGTGATGTTAAATGTTTGAACCAAGGTTAACGGTTAAAGTGTCAGAGAATGGGTGGTGATTTTTTGACGTCCTCCCATGATCTGAAGTGAGCGTGCGTGTTTGTGTTGGTGAAAGTTTAAGAAATGTACAACTGTCGGTTCAGCTCTCTGGTGCTCCCTGCTGGCAGTATCACTATACTGTCCTCATGTTTCACAAAAACAGTTTTGAGAGACGTTGTCAGTTTTTGTATGTTGCTTAAATCCTCCAAAGCGGTTGGCAGTAAACATCAGGTCACGGTACGCCACGGAGTCAATGAGCTCGAGTTGAAAAAGAAAATGCTTACAGCAACTGGTATTCCCAGGCGGTCTCCCATCCAAGTACTAACCATGCCCGACCCTGCTTAGCTTCCGAGATCAGACGAGATCGGGCGTGTTCAGGGTGGTATGGCCGTAAGCAATTAGTGCAGGCGCAAAACCAGGTTTTATACAGTAGCACATAAGGAGTGATGAAAGCTGCTGAGGCTCGACGTTACACTCTTACAAAAACAATCATTAGTTAGATATAAACGGCAGTAATTGATTCAGTAGGACTCCTTATCCATGTAAACCATCATTGTGACATCTGAATTCATTAATTATCTGAAATACACTGCGTGTGCGTGTGATGTTAAATGTTTGAACCAAGGTTAACGGGTAAAGTGTCAGAGAATGGGTGGTGATTTTTTGACGTCCTCCCATGATCTGAAGTGAGCGTGCGTGTTTGTGTTGGTGAAAGTTTAAGAAATGTACAACTGTCGGTTCAGCTCTCTGGTGCTCCCTGCTGGCAGTATCACTATACTGTCCTCATGTTTCACAAAAATAGTTTTGAGAGACGTTGTCAGTTTTTGTATGTTGCTTAAATCCTCCAAAGCGGTTGGCAGTAAACATCAGGTCACGGTACGCCACGGTAGGCCACGGAGTCAATGAGCTCGAGTTGAAAAAGAAAAAGCTTACAGCACCTGGTATTCCCAGTCGGTCTCCCATCCAAGTACTACCCAGGCCCGACCCTGCTTAGCTTCCGAGTTCAGACTAGATCGGGCGTGTTCAGGGTGGTATGGCCATAAGCAAATAGTTCAGGCGCAAAACCAGGTTTTATAAAGTAGCACATAAGGAGTGAGAAAGCTGCTGAGGCTCGACGTTACACTTTTACAAAAACAATCATTAGTTAGATATAAACGGCAGTAATTGATTCAGTAGGACTCCTTATCCATGTAAACGATCATTGTGACATCTGAATTAATTAATTATCTGAAATACACTGCGTGTGCGTGTGATGTTAAATGTTTGAACCAAGGTTAACGGTTAAAGTGTCAGAGAATGGGTGGGGATTTTTTGACGTCCTCCCATGATCTTAAGTGAGCGTGCGTGTTTGTGTTGGTGAAAGTTTAAGAAATGTACAACTGTCGGTTCAGCTCTCTGGTGCTCCCTGCTGGCAGTATCACTATACTGTCCTCATGTTTCACAAAAACAGTTTTGAGAGACGTTGTCAGTTTTTGTATGTTGCTTAAATCCTCCAAAGCGGTTGGCAGTAAACATCAGGTCACGGTACGCCACGGAGTCAATGAGCTCGAGTTGAAAAAGAAAAATCTTACAGCACCTGGTATTCCCAGGCGGACTCCCATCCAAGTACTAACCAGGCCCGACCCTGCTTAGCTTCCGAGATCAGACGATATCGGGCGTGTTCAGGGTGGTATGGCCGTAAGCAATTAGTGCAGGCGCAAAACCAGGTTTTATACAGTAGCACATAAGGAGTGAGAAAGCTGCTGAGGCTCGACGTTACACTCTTACAAAAACAATCATTAGTTAGATATAAACGGCAGTAATTGATTCAGTAGGACTCCTTATCCATGTAAACCATCATTGTGACATCTGAATTCATTAATTATCTGAAATACACTGCGTGTGCGTGTGATGTTAAATGTTTGAACCAAGGTTAACGGTTAAAGTGTCAGAGAATGGGTGGTGATTTTTTGACGTCCTCCCATGATCTGAAGTGAGCGTGCGTGTTTGTGTTGGTGAAAGTTTAAGAAATGTACAACTGTCGGTTCAGCTCTCTGGTGCTCCCTGCTGGCAGTATCACTATACTGTCCTCATGTTTCACAAAAATAGTTTTGAGAGACGTTGTCAGTTTTTGTATGTTGCTTAAATCCTCCAAAGCGGTTGGCAGTAAACATCAGGTCACGGTACGCCACGGAGTCAATGAGCTCGAGTTGAAAAAGAAAAAGCTTACAGCACCTGGTATTCCCAGGCGGTCTCCCATGCAAGTACTAACCAGGCCCGACCCTGCTTAGCTTCCGAGATCAGACGAGATCGGGCGTGTTCAGGGTGGTATGGCCGTAAGCAATTAGTGCAGGCGCAAAACCAGGTTTTATACAGTAGCACATAAGGAGTGAGAAAGCTGCTGAGGCTCGACGTTACACTCTTACAAAAACAATCATTAGTTAGATATAAACGGCAGTAATTGATTCAGTAGGACTCCTTATCCATGTAAACGATCATTGTGACATCTGAATTCATTAATTATCTGAAATACACTGCGTGTGCGTGTGATGTTAAATGTTTGAACCAAGGTTAACGGTTAAAGTGTCAGAGAATGGGTGGTGATTTTTTGACGTCCTCCCATGATCTGAAGTGAGCGTGCGTGTTTGTGTTGGTGAAAGTTTAAGAAATGTACAACTGTCGGTTCAGCTCTCTGGTGCTCCCTGCTGGCAGTATCACTATACTGTCCTCATGTTTCACAAAAACAGTTTTGAGAGACGTTGTCAGTTTTTGTATGTTGCTTAAATCCTCCAAAGCGGTTGGCAGTAAACATCAGGTCACGGTACGCCACGGTAGGCCACGGTGTCAATGAGCTCGAGTTGAAAAAGAAAAAGCTTACAGCACCTGGTATTCCCAGGCGGTCTCCCATCCAAGTACTAACCAGGCCCGACCCTGCTTAGCTTCCGAGTTCAGACTAGATCGGGCGTGTTCAGGGTGGTATGGCCGTAAGCAAATAGTGCAGGCGCAAAACCAGGTTTTATACAGTAGCACATAAGGAGTGAGTAAGCTGCTGAGGCTCGACGTTACACTTTTACAAAAACAATCATTAGTTAGATATAAACGGCAGTAATTGATTCAGTAGGACTCCTTATCCATGTAAACGATCATTGTGACATCTGAATTCATTAATTATCTGAAATACACTGCGTGTGCGTGTGATGTTAAATGTTTGAACCAAGGTTAACGGTTAAAGTGTCAGAGAATGGGTGGTGATTTTTTGACGTCCTCCCATGATCTGAAGTGAGCGTGCGTGTTTGTGTTGGTGAAAGTTTAAGAAATGTACAACTGTCGGTTCAGCTCTCTGGTGCTCCCTGCTGGCAGTATCACTATACTGTCCTCATGTTTCACAAAAACAGTTTTGAGAGACGTTGTCAGTTTTTGTATGTTGCTTAAATCCTCCAAAGCGGTTGGCAGTAAACATCAGGTCACGGTACGCCACGGAGTCAATGAGCTCGAGTTGAAAAAGAAAATGCTTACAGCAACTGGTATTCCCAGGCGGTCTCCCATCCAAGTACTAACCATGCCCGACCCTGCTTAGCTTCCGAGATCAGACGAGATCGAGCGTGTTCAGGGTGGTATGGCCGTAAGCAATTAGTGCAGGCGCAAAACCAGGTTTTATACAGTAGCACATAAGGAGTGATAAAGCTGCTGAGGCTCGACGTTACACTCTTACAAAAACAATCATTAGTTAGATATAAACGGCAGTAATTGATTCAGTAGGACTCCTTATCCATGTAAACCATCATTGTGACATCTGAATTCATTAATTATCTGAAATACACTGCGTGTGCGTGTGATGTTAAATGTTTGAACCAAGGTTAACGGTTAAAAGTGTCAGAGAATGGGTGGTGATTTTTTGACGTCCTCCCATGATCTGAAGTGAGCGTGCGTGTTTGTGTTGGTGAAAGTTTAAGAAATGTACAACTGTCGGTTCAGCTCTCTGGTGCTCCCTGCTGGCAGTATCACTATACTGTCCTCATGTTTCACAAAAATAGTTTTGAGAGACGTTGTCAGTTTTTGTATGTTGCTTAAATCCTCCAAAGCGGTTGGCAGTAAACATCAGGTCACGGTACGCCACGGTAGGCCACGGAGTCAATGAGCTCGAGTTGAAAAAGAAAAAGCTTACAGCACCTGGTATTCCCAGTCGGTCTCCCATCCAAGTACTACCCAGGCCCGACCCTGCTTAGCTTCCGAGTTCAGACTAGATCGGGCGTGTTCAGGGTGGTATGGCCATAAGCAAATAGTTCAGGCGCAAAACCAGGTTTTA
This sequence comes from Gadus chalcogrammus, assembly GCF_026213295.1. Taxonomy (NCBI): domain Eukaryota; kingdom Metazoa; phylum Chordata; class Actinopteri; order Gadiformes; family Gadidae; genus Gadus; species Gadus chalcogrammus. The sequence goes on along the minus strand of NC_079423.1, from coordinate 9,888,373 downwards.
TAAAGTAGCACATAAGGAGTGAGAAAGCTGCTGAGGCTCGACGTTACACTTTTACAAAAACAATCATTAGTTAGATATAAACGGCAGTAATTGATTCAGTAGGACTCCTTATCCATGTAAACGATCATTGTGACATCTGAATTAATTAATTATCTGAAATACACTGCGTGTGCGTGTGATGTTAAATGTTTGAACCAAGGTTAACGGTTAAAGTGTCAGAGAATGGGTGGGGATTTTTTGACGTCCTCCCATGATCTTAAGTGAGCGTGCGTGTTTGTGTTGGTGAAAGTTTAAGAAATGTACAACTGTCGGTTCAGCTCTCTGGTGCTCCCTGCTGGCAGTATCACTATACTGTCCTCATGTTTCACAAAAACAGTTTTGAGAGACGTTGTCAGTTTTTGTATGTTGCTTAAATCCTCCAAAGCGGTTGGCAGTAAACATCAGGTCACGGTACGCCACGGAGTCAATGAGCTCGAGTTGAAAAAGAAAAATCTTACAGCACCTGGTATTCCCAGGCGGACTCCCATCCAAGTACTAACCAGGCCCGACCCTGCTTAGCTTCCGAGATCAGACGATATCGGGCGTGTTCAGGGTGGTATGGCCGTAAGCAATTAGTGCAGGCGCAAAACCAGGTTTTATACAGTAGCACATAAGGAGTGAGAAAGCTGCTGAGGCTCGACGTTACACTCTTACAAAAACAATCATTAGTTAGATATAAACGGCAGTAATTGATTCAGTAGGACTCCTTATCCATGTAAACCATCATTGTGACATCTGAATTCATTAATTATCTGAAATACACTGCGTGTGCGTGTGATGTTAAATGTTTGAACCAAGGTTAACGGTTAAAGTGTCAGAGAATGGGTGGTGATTTTTTGACGTCCTCCCATGATCTGAAGTGAGCGTGCGTGTTTGTGTTGGTGAAAGTTTAAGAAATGTACAACTGTCGGTTCAGCTCTCTGGTGCTCCCTGCTGGCAGTATCACTATACTGTCCTCATGTTTCACAAAAATAGTTTTGAGAGACGTTGTCAGTTTTTGTATGTTGCTTAAATCCTCCAAAGCGGTTGGCAGTAAACATCAGGTCACGGTACGCCACGGAGTCAATGAGCTCGAGTTGAAAAAGAAAAAGCTTACAGCACCTGGTATTCCCAGGCGGTCTCCCATCCAAGTACTAACCAGGCCCGACCCTGCTTAGCTTCCGAGTTCAGACAAGATCGGGCGTGTTCAGGGTGGTATGGCCGTAAGCAAATAATGCAGGCGCAAAACCAGGTTTTATACAGTAGCACATAAGGAGTGAGAAAGCTGCTGAGGCTCGACGTTAAACTTTTACAAAAACAATCATTAGTTAGATATAAACGGCAGTAATTGATTCAGTAGGACTCCTTATCCATGTAAACGATCATTGTGACATCTGAATTCATTAATTATCTGAAATACACTGCGTGTGCGTGTGATGTTAAATGTTTGAACCAAGGTTAACGGTTAAAGTGTCAGAGAATGGGTGGGGATTTTTTGACGTCCTCCCATGATCTGAAGTGAGCGTGCGTGTTTGTGTTGGTGAAAGTTTAAGAAATGTACAACTGTCGGTTCAGCTCTCTGGTGCTCCCTGCTGGCAGTATCACTATACTGTCCTCATGTTTCACAAAAATAGTTTTGAGAGACGTTGTCAGTTTTTGTATGTTGCTTAAATCCTCCAAAGCGGTTGGCAGTAAACATCAGGTCACGGTACGCCACGGTAGGCCACGGAGTCAATGAGCTCGAGTTGAAAAAGAAAAAGCTTACAGCACCTGGTATTCCCAGGCGGTCTCCCATCCAAGTACTAACCAGGCCCGACCCTGCTTAGCTTCCGAGAGCAAACGAGATCGGGCGTGTTCAGGGTGGTATGGCCGTAAGCAATTAGTGTAGGCGCAAAACCAGGTTTTATACAGTAGCACATAAGGAGTGAGAAAGCTGCTGAGGCTCGACGTTACACTTTTACAAAAACAATCATTAGTTAGATATAAACGGCAGTAATTGATTCAGTAGGACTCCTTATCCATGTAAACGATCATTGTGACATCTGAATTCATTAATTATCTGAAATACACTGCGTGTGCGTTTGATGTTAAATGTTTGAACCAAGGTTAACGGTTAAAGTGTCAGAGAATGGGTGGTGATTTTTTGACGTCCTCCCATGATCAGAGGGGTGTTCCACGAACGGAGGTTTAACAAACACAGCGTTAACGCTGAACTCTAGGTTGATTGACCCTGTGCCGACAAACCCAGAGTTTTCGGTTCCACAGCAGCGGTTATGCATTAGTTCAATCAACTCGGGGTTGGTTAACACAGGGTTGTGCGCGTCCACGCCAAACTTAAAAAGACGTGATGTATGGATCATGGAAACCCTGATCGATATGGCAAAACGGGCCGCTAATTTCAATGAAATGGAACTCCAGGTTCTCCTGGAGAGCTATGACGAGGAGAAGGACATTATCACAAGAAAAGGGAACGCTAAAACCTCTGCAACCCGGAGAACCAAAGCCTGGCAGCGGATCGCTGACCGCGTAAATGCGTTAGTTACACGTCAAAAGCATGATCCTTAATATTTGAGCCATGAATATATAAATATCCCAGTTAAGCATTCTTAAAGATCCTACCACATAACCCCTTTCTTCTAAAACAATATGTAGCCTACTCCGATTGCTTCCAAGCTGTCAGAGGATCAAGTATAAAAATGAAGTATAAAAAACATACAAACTGGTAAGCTTTTCCCACCATCGTATTGGTATAAATTTAAATAAGCCATTTGTTTAAGCCAATCGTGAAAAGGCCGACAGTCGGCAGACTGGATCTGGCCCTCAAATTGTCTTGACCCCGGTGGAGGAGCTGTTAATAAACATAAATTCAGGGCGCCCTGGCATGGAGGGGGTACCTGGAGGTACCTACCACCTCAGAGAGTCATGGGCCATACCCCACACTGGTTGAATGTAGGTTTTTGTGTTTTCTTGCATTTTCGATTTTTTTTGCCTTCGAAGTAACACATGCAAACCGTGTGCTTGCCACAGCGCATACTATTCCAAATGTTTCTTTTTTTGGTAACTGGGTAGAAAACCTAAAAGTGACAATTCATCGACTTCACAGATCAAGATGGATCAGTGCTTGTAATGATGCCGCCGGCTACGATCGAACATTCTCCAGTGGATGCAAGTCCGTTGGGACTATTTTATACATTATGTTGTAAATGCCTCTCGGCATAGTACTCAGACAATATTGCTCTTTGTATGATAGGAGGCCGATACAAATCTTGGATGGGTCATCTGAAACGACTGTGATGTGCTCAGCATCTCCAGCATTATAGCCATTATAGCCTATAGATAAAACTACCATTTGAAAAAAACGGAGGGCTACGCAAATAGTCTGGAGTGAACTGAAGCCAGGTCCTCGATTGGTAGTGTTGGCTATGTAAGGCTATTTAAATATATTAAAGATTTGCGCGAGAATCTATCTCTCCACTCCAGCAAAAAGTCATCCAATATGCCAAGATGTCGAGCCGTGGTCTTATCAATCGCTCCCGGTGGATTGCACGTATAATTTGCGCTCTGATATCAGCAGTTCTCTCATCAAAAGGGCATGCCATTGTGAACACATGAAATCTGCGGTGAACGCCGGTGGAAATACCCAAAACCGGGTTATGTTTCAAACTTAACCTGCGCAAAACCTGGTCCGACCAGGTTTGATTCAGAGCATATGTTGCTATAGCAACTAACATACCGTGATCCTTTTGGAACGGAAAACCTAGGGTTACAGCAAACCCTGGGTTAACTTACCCGGTTATGTGATAACACCGGCTTTGTGGAACACCCCACTGAAGTGAGCGTGCGTGTTTGTGTTGGTGAAAGTTTAAGAAATGTACAACTGTCGTTTCAGCTCTCTGGTGCTCCCTGCTGGCAGTATCACTATACTGTCCTCAAGTTTCACAAAAATAGTTTTGAGAGACGTTGTCAGTTTTTGTATGTTGCTTAAATCCTCCAAAGCGGTTGGCAGTAAACATCAGGTCACGGTACGCCACGGTAGGCCACGGAGGCAATGAGCTCGAGTTGAAAAAGAAAAATCTTACAGCACCTGGTATTCCCAGGCGGTCTCCCATCCAAGTACTAACCAGGCCCGACCCTGCTTAGCTTCCGAGATCAGACAAGATCGGGCGTGTTCAGGGTGGTATGGCCGTAAGCAATTAGTGCAGGCGCAAAACCAGGTTTTATACAGTAGCACATAAGGAGTGAGAAAGCTGCTGAGGCTCGACGTTACACTCTTACAAAAACAATCATTAGTTAGATATAAACGGCAGTAATTGATTCAGTAGGACTCCTTATCCATGTAAACGATCATTGTGACATCTGAATTCATTAATTATCTGAAATACACTGCGTGTGCGTGTGATGTTAAATGTTTGAACCAAGGTTAACGGTTAAAGTGTCAGAGAATGGGTGGTGATTTGTTGACGTCCTCCCATGATCTGGGGTCTCATTTATAAAACTGTGCGTGGGATCGTTACTAAAAATGTGCGTACGCCCAGAAGCCAAGTTTTGCGTGCGCCTAAAAATATTCGGATTTATAAAACACTGCGTACGCACACATGTACGCAATCTTCGCTTTATAAATCAATAACATACTGACTACAATTGTGCGCAGCTGAATCAGCTTCACGTTCCGCCCTCTACACGCCCCTTTTTAACCATAAATGGTCAATGCAAATGACCTCGTGAATGCGATCTGCATATAAAACAGACTCAGATGCCGGTATTATGTCTTGTTGGAAACAATGGCAGAAGTACTGAGAAAAGCGAAATTTCACGGAGGTTGAAGTGGAGACACTTGTGGGTGAGATGTAGGTCCGAAAGGTAGTTTTGTTCGGCGGTCACGGGATTGGGATCCCCAACAACAAAAAGCAGAGTGAGTGGCAACATGTTGCTGCAGCAGTGAACTCTGTCAGTAGCACGGAGCGCACAGTCCCAGAATTAAAAAAGACATAAGAGTTACATATTTTTATGTAGCCTACTAATAAATCGTTATGGTCCCTATATACCCTCTCCCTCCGAATCCTTCCATTTGCATGGTCCGCCAGAAGTGCCATATGGTGCAGCATTACCACGACGCTCACCTCTGTATTTATTGGGTTACGGTAATAAGACTGACCGAGAACACCTTGGATAATCAGTTTGTAATCTTCTTGAACATAACCCCTTTTTAATGCCTGATTTGTCATGAAAAGCATCAAGAGTAGCGGACAACGATTGTGATGAGGAGTGTCGCTTGGTTTTCCACACTTTTTAATTGACTTGATTGACATTTGATTATGTGTTTACAGTGTCACATAAAAATATGATGTTGTTGACACATGTTGGACAGATGCTTTATTCCATGCAGTCGCGCCGTCAGTGGACAGTATGGAGTGACGGGATTAAATATAGAGATTTTTATTTTATTTATATTCTAAGGAGATGTTTCTGGAGTTATAACTGAGAAATAACGCAGTTGACTTAAATTATTCTGATTAGGATTTAACGCATGATACGGGTTGAAATTAAATGTATGAATGGCGATGATAAAACATAATCGTTCTTCTCACTCTACAATTCTTCGGTCTGACTTCAGTTCACCACCACACCATCTGTGTCGCCAATCCTCCTTTTCCTCCAAACCATGCGTACGCATGGGTCAGAGTTTGCTTAGGGCTGCGCACATTTTCCCGTCAAGTTGGTTTTTTATAGATCACAACCTTGGCGTGGAAAGTCACGTACGCAACTTTTAGGCCCGTTTTGTGCGTACGCAACGGTTATAAATGAGACCCCTGGGCCCTGTACCACGAAGCTCGCTTAGAGGGTTAGCGAGGTATGTTGAGCTCCAAGCCTGGGTTAGTTGTACCACGAAAGTCGATCTCTTTTAGCGTCGCTGTATCACCATGGTGACTTATGCTCGCAACCAAACCTGGTCGGGAGCAGTTTTTCGGCTTAGTCTAGCCGGAGATCGGCTACTTAAATCGGCGTGCGCAGCTTCCTAGCCCCTCCTCTGACAATGGCGTCACCATTTGTGGGTGTTCCCGTGGACCCCGGCGCACTTCTCGTACAGGCGTCTCTCCGGAGACAGGGTTTTACGGGACAAAACCGATCCCTTGGCATTGTCTGACGATATTCAGATTTCAGACTTTATTGTCATTGTGCAAACAACGAAATTGGGGTTCTTCATGAGAGATACAGATTCTCATCAGAGGGTGTTCGTTATTTGATCGTCCTTTTGGACCTTATGTAGACAATGATTACTGTTGCGCATTGTGTTTCAGTGACAGAATGCTAGAGTGGAGGTAGCGCGTCAGTCTTGAATTTCTGCGCGGGAGGTTCGACTCCCAAGTGACGAGAATTTATGTGAAGCTTAAAAAGTCCTAATTCTAATGCATATGGAATACTTATTCACTAAAGCTTATGGAATTATATTTTTGTGATTATTTCGAACTTGAACCCATATTTTCAAGGCCGTGCTGGCACCACATCTATGGGGGTAAAATGCATGATGAGAGACCGGCGAATTTGAACCCCGGTCGCTGGCGTTCGGGTCTTATACTAATCCACTACGCTACAGCCGCTACCACTCAGAGGTCGAAAACATGCGATACATTTCTTAAATAGGGTGTATTTAAAGTGAATTCCCTAAATGATAGAATAAGGCAGGATGGACGTTGCTTATGCATTTTTAAATCATCATCATTCTATTTGGATTAATGGCGAACAATTCTGCATTTGGCATAGTTATTTTACAGACAATTTGCAGAATCTTTTCACTTATACTCATATAGACTGCTTGATGTATCGTAAAGGTGAGAAAAATGACGCAAAAAACGCCCCTTTCACGTGAACGCGCACTGAACCTAAAGCGGAAAACCTGGTTCAACTAATTGAATCTAAAGTGAGCTTCGTGGTACCATTTAACTCTGATTGCGAGTTGCGGCTCTGTCGAGCCAGGTTTTCCCAAGAAAGCCTGGGTATGTTCAGCGAGCTTCGTGGTATAGGGCACTGAAGTGAGCGTGCGTGTTTGTGTTGGTGAAAGTTTAAGAAATGTACAACTGTCGTTTAAGCTCTCTGGTGCTCCCTGCTGGCAGTATCACTATACTGTCCTCATGTTTCACAAAAATAGTTTTGAGAGACGTTGTCAGTTTTTGTATGTTGCTTAAATCCTCCAAAGCGGTTGGCAGTAAACATCAGGGCCCTGTACCACGAAGCTCGCTTAGAGGGTTAGCGAGGTATGTTGAGCTCCAAGCCTGGGTTAGTTGTACCACGAAAGTCGATCTCTTTTAGCGTCGCTGTATCACCATGGTGACTTATGCTCGCAACCAAACCTGGTCGGGAGCAGTTTTTCGGCTTAGTCTAGCCGGAGATCGCCTACTTAAATCGGTGTGCGCAGCTTCCTAGCCCCTCCTCTGACAATGGCGTCACCATTTGTGGGTGTTCCCGTGGACCCCGGCGCACTTCTCCGGAGACAAGGGTTTTACGGGACAGAACCGATCCCTTGGCATTGTCTGACGATATTCAGATTTCAGACTTTATTGTCATTGTGCAAACAACGAAATTGGGGTTCTTCATGAGAGATACAGATTCTCATCAGAGGGTGTTCGTTATTTGATCGTCCTTTTGGACCTTATGGAGACAATGATTACTGTTGCGCATTGAGTCTCAGTGACAGAGTGCTAGAGTGGAGGTAGCGCGTCAGTCTTGAATTTTTGCGCGGGGGGTTCAACTCCCAAGTGACGCGAATTTATGTGAAGCTTAAAAAGTCCTAATTCTCATGCATATGGAATACTTATTCACTAAAGCTTATGGAATTATATTTTTGTGCTTATTTCGAACTTGAACCCATATTTTCAAGGCCGTGCTGGAACCACATCTATGGGGGTAAAATGCATGATGATAGACCGGCGAATTTGAACCCCGGTCCCTGGCGTTCGGGTCTTATACTAATTCACTACGCTACAGCCGCTCCCTCTCAGCGGTCGAAAACATGCAATATATTTCTTAAATAGGGTGTATTTAAAGTGAATTCCCTAAATGATAGAATAAGGCAGGATGGACGTTGCTTATGCATTTTTAAATCATCATCATTCTATTTGGATTAATGGCGAACAATTCTGCATTTGGCATAGTTATTTTACAGACAATATGCAGAATCTTTTCACTTACTCATATAGACTGCTTGATCTATCGTAAAGGTGAGAAAAATGACGCAAAAAACGCCCCATTCACGTGAACGCGCACTGAACCTAAAGCGGAAAACCTGGTTCAACTAATTGAATCTAAAGTGAGCTTCGTGGTACCATTTAACTCTGATTGCGAGTTGCGGCTCTGTCGAGCCAGGTTTTCCCAAGAAAGCCTGGGTATGTTCAGCGAGCTTCGTGGTATAGGGCACAGGTCACGGTACGCCACGGTAGGCCACGGAGGCAATGAGCTCGAGTTGAAAAAGAAAAAGCTTACAGCACCTGGTATTCCCAGGCGGACTCCCATCCAAGTACTAACCAGGCCCGACCCTGCTTAGCTTCCGAGATCAAACGAGATCTGGCGTGTTCAGGGTGGTATGGCCGTAAGCAATTAGTGCAGGCGCAAAACCAGGTTTTATACAGTAGCACATAAGGAGTGAGAAAGCTGCTGAGGCTCGACGTTACACTTTTACAAAAACAATCATTAGTTAGATATAAACGGCAGTAATTGATTCAGTAGGACTCCTTATCCATGTAAACGATCATTGTGACATCTGAATTCATTAATTATCTGAAATACACTGCGTGTGCGTGTGATGTTAAATGTTTGAACCAAGGGTAACGGTTAAAGTGTCAGAGAATGGATGGTGATTTTTTGACGTCCTCCCATGATCTGAAGTGAGCGTGCGTGTTTGTGTTGGTGAAAGTTTAAGAAATGTACAACTGTCGGTTCAGCTCTCTGGTGATCCCTGCTGGCAGTATCACTATACTGTCCTCATGTTTCACAAAAATAGTTTTGAGAGACGTTGTCAGTTTTTGTATGTTGCTTAAATCCTCCAAAGCGGTTGGCAGTAAACATCAGGTCACGGTACGCCACGGTAGGCCACGGAGTCAATGAGCTCGAGTTGAAAAAGAAATAGCTTACAGCACCTGGTATTCCCAGGCGGTCTCCCATCCAAGTACTAACCAGGCCCGACCCTGCTTAGCTTCCGAGATCAGACGAGATCGGGCGTGTTTTTTTTTTTTTTCTTTTGGTGACACCCGTCACTACTTACAGCAACCTGGGCTTCTGAGGAGGTCTCCCATCCAAGTACTAACCAGGCCCGACCCTGCTTAGCTTCCGAGATCAGACGAGATCGGGCATGTTCAGGGTGGTATGGCCGTAAGCAATTAGTGCAGGCGCAAAACCAGGTTTTATACAGTAGCACATAAGGAGTGAGAAAGCTGCTGAGGCTCGACGTTACACTTTTACAAAAACAATCATTAGTTAGATATAAACGGCAGTAATTGATTCAGTAGGACCCCTTATCCATGTAAACGATCATTGTGACATCTGAATTCATTAATTATCTGAAATACACTGCGTGTGCGTGTGATGTTAAATGTTTGAACCAAGGTTAACGGTTAAAGTGTCAGAGAATGGGTGGTGATTTTTTGACGTCCTCCCATGATCTGAAGTGAGCGTGCGTGTTTGTGTTGGTGAAAGTTTAAGAAATGTACAACTGTCGGTTCAGCTCTCTGGTGCTCCCTGCTGGCAGTATCACTATACTGTCCTCATGTTTCACAAAAACAGTTTTGAGAGACGTTGTCAGTTTTTGTATGTTGCTTAAATCCTCCAAAGCGGTTGGCAGTAAACATCAGGTCACGGTACGCCACGGTAGGCCACGGAGTCAATGAGCTCGAGTTGAAAAAGAAATAGCTTACAGCACCTGGTATTCCCAGGCGGTCTCCCATCCAAGTACTAACCAGGCCCGACCCTGCTTAGCTTCCGAGATCAAACCAGATCGGGTGTGTTCAGGGTGGTATGGCCGTAAGCAATTAGTACAGGCGCAAAACCAGGTTTTATACAGTAGCACATAAGGAGTGAGAAAGCTGCTGAGGCTCGACGTTACACTTTTACAAAAACAATCATTAGTTAGATATAAACGGCAGTAATTGATTCAGTAGGACTCCTTATCCATGTAAACGATCATTGTGACATCTGAATTCATTAATTATCTGAAATACACTGCGTGTGCGTGTGATGTTAAATGTTTGAACCAAGGTTAACGGTTAAAGTGTCAGAGAATGGGTGGTGATTTTTTGACGTCCTCCCATGATCTGAAGTGAGCGTGCGTGTTTGTGTTGGTGAAAGTTTAAGAAATGTACAACTGTCGGTTCAGCTCTCTGGTGCTCCCTGCTGGCAGTATCACTATACTGTCCTCATGTTTCACAAAAATAGTTTTGAGAGACGTTGTCAGTTTTTGTATGTTGCTTAAATCCTCCAAAGCGGTTGGCAGTAAACATCAGGTCACGGTACGCCACGGAGTCAATGAGCTCGAGTTGAAAAAGAAAAAGCTTACAGCACCTGGTATTCCCAGGCGGTCTCCCATCCAAGTACTAACCAGGCCCGACCCTGCTTAGCTTCCGAGTTCAGACTAGATCGGGCGTGTTCAGGGTGGTATGGCCGTAAGCAAATAGTGCAGGCGCAAAACCAGGTTTTATACAGTAGCACATAAGGAGTGAGAAAGCTGCTGAGGCTCGACGTTACACTTTTACAAAAACAATCATTAGTTAGATATAAACGGCAGTAATTGATTCAGTAGGACTCCTTATCCATGTAAACGATCATTGTGACATCTGAATTCATTAATTATCTGAAATACACTGCGTGTGCGTGTGATGTTAAATGTTTGAACCAAGGTTAACGGTTAAAGTGTCAGAGAATGGGTGGTGATTTTTTGACGTCCTCCCATGATCTGAAGTGAGCGTGCGTGTTTGTGTTGGTGAAAGTTTAAGAAATGTACAACTGTCGGTTCAGCTCTCTGGTGCTCCCTGCTGGCAGTATCACTATACTGTCCTCATGTTTCACAAAAACAGTTTTGTGAGACGTTGTCAGTTTTTGTATGTTGCTTAAATCCTCCAAAGCGGTTGGCAGTAAACATCAGTGCCCTATACCACGAAGCTCGCTGAACATACCCAGGCTTTCTTGGGAAAACCTGGCTCGACAGAGCCGCAACTCGCAATCAGAGTTAAATGGTACCACGAAGCTCACTTTAGATTCAATTAGTTGAACCAGGTTTTCCGCTTTAGGTTCAGTGCGCGTTCCCGTGAAAGGGGCGTTTTTTGCGTCATTTTTCTCACCTTTACGATAGATCAAGCAGTCTATATGCGTATAAGTGAAAATATTCAGCATATTGTCTGTAAAATAACTATGCCAAATACAGAATTGTTCGCCATTAATCCAAATAGAATCATGATGATTTAAAAATGCATAAGCAACGTCCATCCTGCCTTATTCTATCATTTAGGGAATTCACTTTAAATACACCCTATGTAAGAAATGTATCGCATGTTTTCAACCGGCGAGAGGTAGCGGCTGTAGCGTAGTGGATTAGTATAAGACCCGAACGCCAGCGACCGGGGTTCAAATTCGCCGGTCTATCATCATGCATTTTACCCCCATAGATGTGGTGCCAGCACGGCCTTTAAAATATGGGTTCAAGTTCGAAATAAGCACTAAAATATAATTCCATAAGCTTTAGTGAATAAGCATTCCATATGCATGATAATTAGGACTTTTTAAGCTTCACATAAATTCGCGTCACTTGGGAGTCGAACCCCCCGCACAGATATTCAAGACTGACGCGCTACCTCCACTCTAGCACTCTGTCACGGAGACACAATGAGCAACAGTAAGCATTGTCTACATAAGGTCCAAAAGGACGATCAAATAACGAACACCCTCTTATGAGAATCTGTATCTCTCATGAAGAACCCCAATTTCGTTGTTTGCACAATGACAATAAAGTCTGAAATCTGAATATCGTCAGACAATGCCAGGGGATCGGTTCTGTCCCGTAAAACCCGCTGTCTCCGGAGAGACGCCTGTACGTGAAGTGCGCAGAGGTCCTCGGGAACACCCAGAAATGGTGACGCCATTGTCAGAGGAGGGGCTAGGAAGCTGCGCACGCCGATTAAAGTAGCCGATCTCCGGCTAGACTAAGCCGAAAAACTGCTCCCGACCAGGTTTGGTTGCGAGCATAAGTCACCATGGTGATACAGCGACGCTAAAAGAGATCGACTTTCGTGGTACAACTAACCCAGGCTTGGAGCTCAACATACCTCGCTAACCCTCTAAGCGAGCTTCGTGGTACAGGGCCCAGGTCACGGTACGCCACGGAGTCAATGAGCTCGAGTTGAAAAAGAAAAAGCTTACAGCACCTGGTATTCCCAGGCGGTCTCCCATCCAAGTACTAACCATGCCCGACCCTGCTTAGCTTCCGAGATCATACGAGATCGGGCGTGTTCAGGGTGTCATGGCCGTAAGCAATTAGTGCAGGCGCAAAACCAGGTTTTATACAGTAGCACATAAGGAGTGATAAAGCTGCTGAGGCTCGACGTTACACTCTTACAAATACAATCATTAGTTAGATATAAACGGCAGTAATTGATTCAGTAGGACTCCTTATCCATGTAAACGATCATTGTGACATCTGAATTCATTAATTATCTGAAATACACTGCGTGTGCGTGTGATGTTAAATGTTTGAACCAAGGTTAACGGTTAAAGTGTCAGAGAATGGGTGGTGATTTTTTGACGTCCTCCCATGATCTGAAGTGAGCGTGCGTGTTTGTGTTGGTGAAAGTTTAAGAAATGTACAACTGTCGGTTCAGCTCTCTGGTGCTCCCTGCTGGCAGTATCACTATACTGTCCTCATGTTTCACAAAAACAGTTTTGAGAGACGTTGTCAGTTTTTGTATGTTGCTTAAATCCTCCAAAGCGGTTGGCAGTAAACATCAGGTCACGGTACGCCACGGTAGGCCACGGAGTCAATGAGCTCGAGTTGAAAAAGAAAAAGCTTACTGCACCTGGTATTCCCAGGCGGTCTCCCATCCAAGTACTAACCAGGCCCGACCCTGCTTAGCTTCCGAGTTCAGACTAGATCGGGCGTGTTCAGGGTGGTATGGCCGTAAGCAAATAGTTCAGGCGCAAAACCAGGTTTTGTACAGTAGCACATAAGGAGTGAGAAAGCTGCTGAGGCTCGACGTTACACTTTTACAAAAACAATCATTAGTTAGATATAAACGGCAGTAATTGATTCAGTAGGACTCCTTATCCATGTAAACGATCATTGTGACATCTGAATTCATTAATTATCTGAAATACACTGCGTGTGCGTGTGATGTTAAATGTTTGAACCAAGGTTAACGGTTAAAGTGTCAGAGAATGGGTGGGGATTTTTTGACGTCCTCCCATGATCTGAAGTGAGCGTGCGTGTTTGTGTTGGTGAAAGTTTAAGAAATGTACAACTGTCGGTTCAGCTCTCTGGTGCTCCCTGCTGGCAGTATCACTATACTGTCCTCATGTTTCACAAAAATAGTTTTGAGAGACGTTGTCAGTTTTTGTATGTTGCTTAAATCCTCCAAAGCGGTTGGCAGTAAACATCAGGTCACGGTACGCCACGGTAGGCCAAGGAGGCAATGAGCTCGAGTTGAAAAAGAAAAAGTTTACAGCACCTGGTATTCCCAGGCGGACTCCCATCCAAGTACTAACCAGGCCCGACCCTGCTTAGCTTCCGAGATCAGACGAGATCGGGCGTGTTTTTTTTTTTTTTCTTTTGGTGACACCCGTCACTACTTACAGCAACCTGGGCTTCTGAGGAGGTCTCCCATCCAAGTACTAACCAGGCCCGACCCTGCTTAGCTTCCGAGATCAGACGAGATCGGGCATGTTCAGGGTGGTATGGCCGTAAGCAATTAGTGCAGGCGCAAAACCAGGTTTTATACAGTAGCACATAAGGAGTGAGAAAGCTGCTGAGGCTCGACGTTACACTTTTACAAAAACAATCATTAGTTAGATATAAACGGCAGTAATTGATTCAGTAGGACCCCTTATCCATGTAAACGATCATTGTGACATCTGAATTCATTAATTATCTGAAATACACTGCGTGTGCGTGTGATGTTAAATGTTTGAACCAAGGTTAACGGTTAAAGTGTCAGAGAATGGGTGGTGATTTTTTGACGTCCTCCCATGATCTGAAGTGAGCGTGCGTGTTTGTGTTGGTGAAAGTTTAAGAAATGTACAACTGTCGGTTCAGCTCTCTGGTGCTCCCTGCTGGCAGTATCACTATACTGTCCTCATGTTTCACAAAAACAGTTTTGAGAGACGTTGTCAGTTTTTGTATGTTGCTTAAATCCTCCAAAGCGGTTGGCAGTAAACATCAGGTCACGGTACGCCACGGTAGGCCACGGAGTCAATGAGCTCGAGTTGAAAAAGAAATAGCTTACAGCACCTGGTATTCCCAGGCGGTCTCCCATCCAAGTACTAACCAGGCCCGACCCTGCTTAGCTTCCGAGATCAAACCAGATCGGGTGTGTTCAGGGTGGTATGGCCGTAAGCAATTAGTACAGGCGCAAAACCAGGTTTTATACAGTAGCACATAAGGAGTGAGAAAGCTGCTGAGGCTCGACGTTACACTTTTACAAAAACAATCATTAGTTAGATATAAACGGCAGTAATTGATTCAGTAGGACTCCTTATCCATGTAAACGATCATTGTGACATCTGAATTCATTAATTATCTGAAATACACTGCGTGTGCGTGTGATGTTAAATGTTTGAACCAAGGTTAACGGTTAAAGTGTCAGAGAATGGGTGGTGATTTTTTGACGTCCTCCCATGATCTGAAGTGAGCGTGCGTGTTTGTGTTGGTGAAAGTTTAAGAAATGTACAACTGTCGGTTCAGCTCTCTGGTGCTCCCTGCTGGCAGTATCACTATACTGTCCTCATGTTTCACAAAAATAGTTTTGAGAGACGTTGTCAGTTTTTGTATGTTGCTTAAATCCTCCAAAGCGGTTGGCAGTAAACATCAGGTCACGGTACGCCACGGAGTCAATGAGCTCGAGTTGAAAAAGAAAAAGCTTACAGCACCTGGTATTCCCAGGCGGTCTCCCATCCAAGTACTAACCAGGCCCGACCCTGCTTAGCTTCCGAGTTCAGACTAGATCGGGCGTGTTCAGGGTGGTATGGCCGTAAGCAAATAGTGCAGGCGCAAAACCAGGTTTTATACAGTAGCACATAAGGAGTGAGAAAGCTGCTGAGGCTCGACGTTACACTTTTACAAAAACAATCATTAGTTAGATATAAACGGCAGTAATTGATTCAGTAGGACTCCTTATCCATGTAAACGATCATTGTGACATCTGAATTCATTAATTATCTGAAATACACTGCGTGTGCGTGTGATGTTAAATGTTTGAACCAAGGTTAACGGTTAAAGTGTCAGAGAATGGGTGGTGATTTTTTGACGTCCTCCCATGATCTGAAGTGAGCGTGCGTGTTTGTGTTGGTGAAAGTTTAAGAAATGTACAACTGTCGGTTCAGCTCTCTGGTGCTCCCTGCTGGCAGTATCACTATACTGTCCTCATGTTTCACAAAAACAGTTTTGAGAGACGTTGTCAGTTTTTGTATGTTGCTTAAATCCTCCAAAGCGGTTGGCAGTAAACATCAGTGCCCTATACCACGAAGCTCGCTGAACATACCCAGGCTTTCTTGGGAAAACCTGGCTCGACAGAGCCGCAACTCGCAATCAGAGTTAAATGGTACCACGAAGCTCACTTTAGATTCAATTAGTTGAACCAGGTTTTCCGCTTTAGGTTCAGTGCGCGTTCCCGTGAAAGGGGCGTTTTTTGCGTCATTTTTCTCACCTTTACGATAGATCAAGCAGTCTATATGCGTATAAGTGAAAATATTCAGCATATTGTCTGTAAAATAACTATGCCAAATACAGAATTGTTCGCCATTAATCCAAATAGAATCATGATGATTTAAAAATGCATAAGCAACGTCCATCCTGCCTTATTCTATCATTTAGGGAATTCACTTTAAATACACCCTATGTAAGAAATGTATCGCATGTTTTCAACCGGCGAGAGGTAGCGGCTGTAGCGTAGTGGATTAGTATAAGACCCGAACGCCAGCGACCGGGGTTCAAATTCGCCGGTCTATCATCATGCATTTTACCCCCATAGATGTGGTGCCAGCACGGCCTTTAAAATATGGGTTCAAGTTCGAAATAAGCACTAAAATATAATTCCATAAGCTTTAGTGAATAAGCATTCCATATGCATGATAATTAGGACTTTTTAAGCTTCACATAAATTCGCGTCACTTGGGAGTCGAACCCCCCGCACAGATATTCAAGACTGACGCGCTACTTCCACTCTAGCACTCTGTCACGGAGACACAATGAGCAACAGTAAGCATTGTCTACATAAGGTCCAAAAGGACGATCAAATAACGAACACCCTCTTATGAGAATCTGTATCTCTCATGAAGAACCCCAATTTCGTTGTTTGCACAATGACAATAAAGTCTGAAATCTGAATATCGTCAGACAATGCCAGGGGATCGGTTCTGTCCCGTAAAACCCGCTGTCTCCGGAGAGACGCCTGTACGTGAAGTGCGCAGAGGTCCTCGGGAACACCCAGAAATGGTGACGCCATTGTCAGAGGAGGGGCTAGGAAGCTGCGCACGCCGATTAAAGTAGCCGATCTCCGGCTAGACTAAGCCGAAAAACTGCTCCCGACCAGGTTTGGTTGCGAGCATAAGTCACCATGGTGATACAGCGACGCTAAAAGAGATCGACTTTCGTGGTACAACTAACCCAGGCTTGGAGCTCAACATACCTCGCTAACCCTCTAAGCGAGCTTCGTGGTACAGGGCCCAGGTCACGGTACGCCACGGAGTCAATGAGCTCGAGTTGAAAAAGAAAAAGCTTACAGCACCTGGTATTCCCAGGCGGTCTCCCATCCAAGTACTAACCATGCCCGACCCTGCTTAGCTTCCGAGATCATACGAGATCGGGCGTGTTCAGGGTGTCATGGCCGTAAGCAATTAGTGCAGGCGCAAAACCAGGTTTTATACAGTAGCACATAAGGAGTGAGAAAGCTGCTGAGGCTCGACGTTACACTCTTACAAATACAATCATTAGTTAGATATAAACGGCAGTAATTGATTCAGTAGGACTCCTTATCCATGTAAACGATCATTGTGACATCTGAATTCATTAATTATCTGAAATACACTGCGTGTGCGTGTGATGTTAAATGTTTGAACCAAGGTTAACGGTTAAAGTGTCAGAGAATGGGTGGTGATTTTTTGACGTCCTCCCATGATCTGAAGTGAGCGTGCGTGTTTGTGTTGGTGAAAGTTTAAGAAATGTACAACTGTCGGTTCAGCTCTCTGGTGCTCCCTGCTGGCAGTATCACTATACTGTCCTCATGTTTCACAAAAATAGTTTTGAGAGACGTTGTCAGTTTTTGTATGTTGCTTAAATCCTCCAAAGCGGTTGGCAGTAAACATCAGCTCACGGTACGCCACGGTAGGCCACGGAGTCAATGAGCTCGAGTTGAAAAAGAAAGAGCTTACTGCACCTGGTATTCCCAGGCGGTCTCCCATCCAAGTACTAACCAGGCCCGACCCTGCTTAGCTTCCGAGATCAGACTAGATCGGGCGTGTTCAGGGTGGTATGGCCGTAAGCAATTAGTTCAGGCGCAAAACCAGGTTTTATACAGTAGCACATAAGGAGTGAGAAAGCTGCTGAGGCTCGACGTTACACTTTTACAAAAACAATCATTAGTTAGATATAAACGGCAGTAATTGATTCAGTAGGACTCCTTATCCATGTAAACGATCATTGTGACATCTGAATTCATTAATTATCTGAAATACACTGCGTGTGCGTGTGATGTTAAATGTTTGAACCAAGGTTAACGGTTAAAGTGTCAGAGAATGGGTGGTGATTTTTTGACGTCCTCCCATGATCTGAAGTGAGCGTGCGTGTTTGTGTTGGTGAAAGTTTAAGAAATGTACAACTGTCGGTTCAGCTCTCTGGTGCTCCCTGCTGGCAGTATCACTATACTGTCCTCATGTTTCACAAAAATAGTTTTGAGAGACGTTGTCAGTTTTTGTATGTTGCTTAAATCCTCCAAAGCGGTTGGCAGTAAACATCAGGTCACGGTACGCCACGGTAGGCCACGGAGTCAATGAGCTCGAGTTGAAAAAGAAAAAGCTTACAGCACCTGGTATTCCCAGGCGGTCTCCCATCCAAGTACTAACCAGGCCCGACCCTGCTTAGCTTCCGAGATCAGACGAGATCGGGCGTGTTCAGGGTGGTATGGCCGTAAGCAATTAGTGCAGGCGCAAAACCAGGTTTTATACAGTAGCACATAAGGAGTGAGAAAGCTGCTGAGGCTCGACGTTACACTTTTACAAAAACAATCATTAGTTAGATATAAACGGCAGTAATTGATTCAGTAGGACTCCTTATCCATGTAAACGATCATTGTGACATCTGAATTCATTAATTATCTGAAATACACTGCGTGTGCGTGTGATGTTAAATGTTTGAACCAAGGTTAACGGTTAAAGTGTCAGAGAATGGGTGGTGATTTTTTGACGTCCTCCCATGATCTGAAGTGAGCGTGCGTGTTTGTGTTGGTGAAAGTTTAAGAAATGTACAACTGTCGGTTCAGCTCTCTGGTGCTCCCTGCTGGCAGTATCACTATACTGTCCTCATGTTTCACAAAAATAGTTTTGAGAGACGTTGTCAGTTTTTGTATGTTGCTTAAATCCTCCAAAGCGGTTGGCAGTAAACATCAGGTCACGGTACGCCACGGAGTCAATGAGCTCGAGTTGAAAAAGAAAAAGCTTACAGCACCTGGTATTCCCAGGCGGTACTCCCATCCAAGTACTAACCAGGCCCGACCCTGCTTAGCTTCCGAGATCAGACGAGATCGGGCGTGTTCAGGGTGGTATGGCCGTAAGCAATTAGTGCAGGCGCAAAACCAGGTTTTATACAGTAGCACATAAGGAGTGAGAAAGCTGCTGAGGCTCGACGTTACACTTTTACAAAAACAATCATTAGTTAGATATAAACGGCAGTAATTGATTCAGTAGGACTCCTTATCCATGTAAACGATCATTGTGACATCTGAATTCATTAATTATCTGAAATACACTGCGTGTGCGTGTGATGTTAAATGTTTGAACCAAGGTTAACGGTTAAAGTGTCAGAGAATGGGTGGTGATTTTTTGACGTCCTCCCATGATCTGAAGTGAGCGTGCGTGTTTGTGTTGGTGAAAGTTTAAGAAATGTACAACTGTCGTTTCAGCTCTCTGGTGCTCCCTGCTGGCAGTATCACTATACTGTCCTCATGTTTCACAAAAATAGTTTTGAGAGACGTTGTCAGTTTTTGTATGTTGCTTAAATCCTCCAAAGCGGTTGGCAGTAAACATCAGGTCACGGTACGCCACGGTAGGCCACGGAGGCAATGAGCTCGAGTTGAAAAAGAAAAAGCTTACAGCACCTGGTATTCCCAGGCGGTACTCCCATCCAAGTACTAACCAGGCCCGACCCTGCTTAGCTTCCGAGATCAGACGAGATCGGGCGTGTTCAGGGTGGTATGGCCGTAAGCAATTAGTGCAGGCGCAAAACCAGGTTTTATACAGTAGCACATAAGGAGTGAGAAAGCTGCTGAGGCTCGACGTTACACTCTTACAAAAACAATCATTAGTTAGATATAAACGGCAGTAATTGATTCAGTAGGACTCCTTATCCATGTAAACGATCATTGTGACATCTGAATTCATTAATTATCTGAAATACACTGCGTGTGCGTGTGATGTTAAATGTTTGAACCAAGGTTAACGGTTAAAGTGTCAGAGAATGGGTGGTGATTTTTTGACGTCCTCCCATGATCTGAAGTGAGCGTGCGTGTTTGTGTTGGTGAAAGTTTAAGAAATGTACAACTGTCGGTTCAGCTCTCTGGTGCTCCCTGCTGGCAGTATCACTATACTGTCCTCATGTTTCACAAAAATAGTTTTGAGAGACGTTGTCAGTTTTTGTATGTTGCTTAAATCCTCCAAAGCGGTTGGCAGTAAACATCAGGTCACGGTACGCCACGGTAGGCCACGGAGTCAATGAGCTCGAGTTGAAAAAGAAAAAGCTTACAGCACCTGGTATTCCCAGGCGGTCTCCCATCCAAGTACTAACCAGGCCCGACCCTGCTTAGCTTCCGAGATCAGACGAGATCGGGCGTGTTCAGGGTGGTATGGCCGTAAGCAATTAGTGCAGGCGCAAAACCAGGTTTTATACAGTAGCACATAAGGAGTGAGAAAGCTGCTGAGGCTCGACGTTACACTTTTACAAAAACAATCATTAGTTAGATATAAACGGCAGTAATTGATTCAGTAGGACTCCTTATCCATGTAAACGATCATTGTGACATCTGAATTCATTAATTATCTGAAATACACTGCGTGTGCGTGTGATGTTAAATGTTTGAACCAAGGTTAACGGTTAAAGTGTCAGAGAATGGGTGGTGATTTTTTGACGTCCTCCCATGATCTGAAGTGAGCGTGCGTGTTTGTGTTGGTGAAAGTTTAAGAAATGTACAACTGTCGGTTCAGCTCTCTGGTGCTCCCTGCTGGCAGTATCACTATACTGTCCTCATGTTTCACAAAAATAGTTTTGAGAGACGTTGTCAGTTTTTGTATGTTGCTTAAATCCTCCAAAGCGGTTGGCAGTAAACATCAGGTCACGGTACGCCACGGTAGGCCACGGAGTCAATGAGCTCGAGTTGAAAAAGAAAAAGCTTACAGCACCTGGTATTCCCAGGCGGTCTCCCATCCAAGTACTAACCAGGCCCGACCCTGCTTAGCTTCCGAGATCAGACGAGATCGGGCGTGTTCAGGGTGGTATGGCCGTAAGCAATTAGTGCAGGCGCAAAACCAGGTTTTATACAGTAGCACATAAGGAGTGAGAAAGCTGCTGAGGCTCGACGTTACACTTTTACAAAAACAATCATTAGTTAGATATAAACGGCAGTAATTGATTCAGTAGGACTCCTTATCCATGTAAACGATCATTGTGACATCTGAATTCATTAATTATCTGAAATACACTGCGTGTGCGTGTGATGTTAAATGTTTGAACCAAGGTTAACGGTTAAAGTGTCAGAGAATGGGTGGTGATTTTTTGACGTCCTCCCATGATCTGAAGTGAGCGTGCGTGTTTGTGTTGGTGAAAGTTTAAGAAATGTACAACTGTCGGTTCAGCTCTCTGGTGCTCCCTGCTGGCAGTATCACTATACTGTCCTCATGTTTCACAAAAATAGTTTTGAGAGACGTTGTCAGTTTTTGTATGTTGCTTAAATCCTCCAAAGCGGTTGGCAGTAAACATCAGGTCACGGTACGCCACGGAGTCAATGAGCTCGAGTTGAAAAAGAAAAAGCTTACAGCACCTGGTATTCCCAGGCGGTCTCCCATCCAATTACTAACCAGGCCCGACCCTGCTTAGCTTCCGAGATCAGACGAGATCGGGCGTGTTCAGGGTGGTATGGCCGTAAGCAATTAGTGCAGGCGCAAAACCAGGTTTTATACAGTAGCACATAAGGAGTGAGAAAGCTGCTGAGGCTCGACGTTACACTCTTACAAAAACAATCATTAGTTAGATATAAACGGCAGTAATTGATTCAGTAGGACTCCTTATCCATGTAAACGATCATTGTGACATCTGAATTCATTAATTATCTGAAATACACTGCGTGTGCGTGTGATGTTAAATGTTTGAACCAAGGTTAACGGTTAAAGTGTCAGAGAATGGGTGGTGATTTTTTGACGTCCTCCCATGATCTGAAGTGAGCGTGCGTGTTTGTGTTGGTGAAAGTTTAAGAAATGTACAACTGTCGGTTCAGCTCTCTGGTGCTCCCTGCTGGCAGTATCACTATACTGTCCTCATGTTTCACAAAAATAGTTTTGAGAGACGTTGTCAGTTTTTGTATGTTGCTTAAATCCTCCAAAGCGGTTGGCAGT
The DNA here is from genome assembly GCF_026213295.1 of Gadus chalcogrammus. NCBI lineage: Eukaryota > Metazoa > Chordata > Actinopteri > Gadiformes > Gadidae > Gadus > Gadus chalcogrammus. The sequence goes on along the minus strand of NC_079423.1, from coordinate 9,866,293 downwards.
AAACATCAGGTCACGGTACGCCACGGTAGGCCACGGAGTCAATGAGCTCGAGTTGAAAAAGAAAAAGCTTACAGCACCTGGTATTCCCAGGCGGTCTCCCATCCAAGTACTAACCAGGCCCGACCCTGCTTAGCTTCCGAGATCAGACGAGATCGGGCGTGTTCAGGGTGGTATGGCCGTAAGCAATTAGTGCAGGCGCAAAACCAGGTTTTATACAGTAGCACATAAGGAGTGAGAAAGCTGCTGAGGCTCGACGTTACACTTTTACAAAAACAATCATTAGTTAGATATAAACGGCAGTAATTGATTCAGTAGGACTCCTTATCCATGTAAACGATCATTGTGACATCTGAATTCATTAATTATCTGAAATACACTGCGTGTGCGTGTGATGTTAAATGTTTGAACCAAGGTTAACGGTTAAAGTGTCAGAGAATGGGTGGTGATTTTTTGACGTCCTCCCATGATCTGAAGTGAGCGTGCGTGTTTGTGTTGGTGAAAGTTTAAGAAATGTACAACTGTCGGTTCAGCTCTCTGGTGCTCCCTGCTGGCAGTATCACTATACTGTCCTCATGTTTCACAAAAATAGTTTTGAGAGACGTTGTCAGTTTTTGTATGTTGCTTAAATCCTCCAAAGCGGTTGGCAGTAAACATCAGGTCACGGTACGCCACGGTAGGCCACGGAGTCAATGAGCTCGAGTTGAAAAAGAAAAAGCTTACAGCACCTGGTATTCCCAGGCGGTCTCCCATCCAAGTACTAACCAGGCCCGACCCTGCTTAGCTTCCGAGATCAGACGAGATCGGGCGTGTTCAGGGTGGTATGGCCGTAAGCAATTAGTGCAGGCGCAAAACCAGGTTTTATACAGTAGCACATAAGGAGTGAGAAAGCTGCTGAGGCTCGACGTTACACTTTTACAAAAACAATCATTAGTTAGATATAAACGGCAGTAATTGATTCAGTAGGACTCCTTATCCATGTAAACGATCATTGTGACATCTGAATTCATTAATTATCTGAAATACACTGCGTGTGCGTGTGATGTTAAATGTTTGAACCAAGGTTAACGGTTAAAGTGTCAGAGAATGGGTGGTGATTTTTTGACGTCCTCCCATGATCTGAAGTGAGCGTGCGTGTTTGTGTTGGTGAAAGTTTAAGAAATGTACAACTGTCGGTTCAGCTCTCTGGTGCTCCCTGCTGGCAGTATCACTATACTGTCCTCATGTTTCACAAAAATAGTTTTGAGAGACGTTGTCAGTTTTTGTATGTTGCTTAAATCCTCCAAAGCGGTTGGCAGTAAACATCAGGTCACGGTACGCCACGGTAGGCCACGGAGTCAATGAGCTCGAGTTGAAAAAGAAAAAGCTTACAGCACCTGGTATTCCCAGGCGGTCTCCCATCCAAGTACTAACCAGGCCCGACCCTGCTTAGCTTCCGAGATCAGACGAGATCGGGCGTGTTCAGGGTGGTATGGCCGTAAGCAATTAGTGCAGGCGCAAAACCAGGTTTTATACAGTAGCACATAAGGAGTGAGAAAGCTGCTGAGGCTCGACGTTACACTTTTACAAAAACAATCATTAGTTAGATATAAACGGCAGTAATTGATTCAGTAGGACTCCTTATCCATGTAAACGATCATTGTGACATCTGAATTCATTAATTATCTGAAATACACTGCGTGTGCGTGTGATGTTAAATGTTTGAACCAAGGTTAACGGTTAAAGTGTCAGAGAATGGGTGGTGATTTTTTGACGTCCTCCCATGATCTGAAGTGAGCGTGCGTGTTTGTGTTGGTGAAAGTTTAAGAAATGTACAACTGTCGGTTCAGCTCTCTGGTGCTCCCTGCTGGCAGTATCACTATACTGTCCTCATGTTTCACAAAAATAGTTTTGAGAGACGTTGTCAGTTTTTGTATGTTGCTTAAATCCTCCAAAGCGGTTGGCAGTAAACATCAGGTCACGGTACGCCACGGTAGGCCACGGAGTCAATGAGCTCGAGTTGAAAAAGAAAATGCTTACAGCACCTGGTATTCCCAGGCGGTCTCCCATCCAAGTACTAACCAGGCCCGACCCTGCTTAGCTTCCGAGATCAGACGAGATCGGGCGTGTTCAGGGTGGTATGGCCGTAAGCAATTAGTGCAGGCGCAAAACCAGGTTTTATACAGTAGCACATAAGGAGTGAGAAAGCTGCTGAGGCTCGACGTTACACTTTTACAAAAACAATCATTAGTTAGATATAAACGGCAGTAATTGATTCAGTAGGACTCCTTATCCATGTAAACGATCATTGTGACATCTGAATTCATTAATTATCTGAAATACACTGCGTGTGCGTGTGATGTTAAATGTTTGAACCAAGGTTAACGGTTAAAGTGTCAGAGAATGGGTGGTGATTTTTTGACGTCCTCCCATGATCTGAAGTGAGCGTGCGTGTTTGTGTTGGTGAAAGTTTAAGAAATGTACAACTGTCGGTTCAGCTCTCTGGTGCTCCCTGCTGGCAGTATCACTATACTGTCCTCATGTTTCACAAAAATAGTTTTGAGAGACGTTGTCAGTTTTTGTATGTTGCTTAAATCCTCCAAAGCGGTTGGCAGTAAACATCAGGTCACGGTACGCCACGGTAGGCCACGGAGTCAATGAGCTCGAGTTGAAAAAGAAAAAGCTTACAGCACCTGGTATTCCCAGGCGGTCTCCCATCCAAGTACTAACCAGGCCCGACCCTGCTTAGCTTCCGAGATCAGACGAGATCGGGCGTGTTCAGGGTGGTATGGCCGTAAGCAATTAGTGCAGGCGCAAAACCAGGTTTTATACAGTAGCACATAAGGAGTGAGAAAGCTGCTGAGGCTCGACGTTACACTCTTACAAAAACAATCATTAGTTAGATATAAACGGCAGTAATTGATTCAGTAGGACTCCTTATCCATGTAAACGATCATTGTGACATCTGAATTCATTAATTATCTGAAATACACTGCGTGTGCGTGTGATGTTAAATGTTTGAACCAAGGTTAACGGTTAAAGTGTCAGAGAATGGGTGGTGATTTTTTGACGTCCTCCCATGATCTGAAGTGAGCGTGCGTGTTTGTGTTGGTGAAAGTTTAAGAAATGTACAACTGTCGGTTCAGCTCTCTGGTGCTCCCTGCTGGCAGTATCACTATACTGTCCTCATGTTTCACAAAAATAGTTTTGAGAGACGTTGTCAGTTTTTGTATGTTGCTTAAATCCTCCAAAGCGGTTGGCAGTAAACATCAGGTCACGGTACGCCACGGTAGGCCACGGAGTCAATGAGCTCGAGTTGAAAAAGAAAAAGCTTACAGCACCTGGTATTCCCAGGCGGTCTCCCATCCAAGTACTAACCAGGCCCGACCCTGCTTAGCTTCCGAGATCAGACGAGATCGGGCGTGTTCAGGGTGGTATGGCCGTAAGCAATTAGTGCAGGCGCAAAACCAGGTTTTATACAGTAGCACATAAGGAGTGAGAAAGCTGCTGAGGCTCGACGTTACACTCTTACAAAAACAATCATTAGTTAGATATAAACGGCAGTAATTGATTCAGTAGGACTCCTTATCCATGTAAACGATCATTGTGACATCTGAATTCATTAATTATCTGAAATACACTGCGTGTGCGTGTGATGTTAAATGTTTGAACCAAGGTTAACGGTTAAAGTGTCAGAGAATGGGTGGTGATTTTTTGACGTCCTCCCATGATCTGAAGTGAGCGTGCGTGTTTGTGTTGGTGAAAGTTTAAGAAATGTACAACTGTCGGTTCAGCTCTCTGGTGCTCCCTGCTGGCAGTATCACTATACTGTCCTCATGTTTCACAAAAATAGTTTTGAGAGACGTTGTCAGTTTTTGTATGTTGCTTAAATCCTCCAAAGCGGTTGGCAGTAAACATCAGGTCACGGTACGCCACGGTAGGCCACGGAGGCAATGAGCTCGAGTTGAAAAAGAAAAAGCTTACAGCACCTGGTATTCCCAGGCGGTCTCCCATCCAAGTACTAACCAGGCCCGACCCTGCTTAGCTTCCGAGATCAGACGAGATCGGGCGTGTTCAGGGTGGTATGGCCGTAAGCAATTAGTGCAGGCGCAAAACCAGGTTTTATACAGTAGCACATAAGGAGTGAGAAAGCTGCTGAGGCTCGACGTTACACTTTTACAAAAACAATCATTAGTTAGATATAAACGGCAGTAATTGATTCAGTAGGACTCCTTATCCATGTAAACGATCATTGTGACATCTGAATTCATTAATTATCTGAAATACACTGCGTGTGCGTGTGATGTTAAATGTTTGAACCAAGGTTAACGGTTAAAGTGTCAGAGAATGGGTGGTGATTTTTTGACGTCCTCCCATGATCTGAAGTGAGCGTGCGTGTTTGTGTTGGTGAAAGTTTAAGAAATGTACAACTGTCGTTTCAGCTCTCTGGTGCTCCCTGCTGGCAGTATCACTATACTGTCCTCATGTTTCACAAAAATAGTTTTGAGAGACGTTGTCAGTTTTTGTATGTTGCTTAAATCCTCCAAAGCGGTTGGCAGTAAACATCAGGTCACGGTACGCCACGGTAGGCCACGGAGTCAATGAGCTCGAGTTGAAAAAGAAAAAGCTTACAGCACCTGGTATTCCCAGGCGGTCTCCCATCCAAGTACTAACCAGGCCCGACCCTGCTTAGCTTCCGAGATCAGACGAGATCGGGCGTGTTCAGGGTGGTATGGCCGTAAGCAATTAGTGCAGGCGCAAAACCAGGTTTTATACAGTAGCACATAAGGAGTGAGAAAGCTGCTGAGGCTCGACGTTACACTTTACAAAAACAATCATTAGTTAGATATAAACGGCAGTAATTGATTCAGTAGGACTCCTTATCCATGTAAACGATCATTGTGACATCTGAATTCATTAATTATCTGAAATACACTGCGTGTGCGTGTGATGTTAAATGTTTGAACCAAGGTTAACGGTTAAAGTGTCAGAGAATGGGTGGTGATTTTTTGACGTCCTCCCATGATCTGAAGTGAGCGTGCGTGTTTGTGTTGGTGAAAGTTTAAGAAATGTACAACTGTCGTTTCAGCTCTCTGGTGCTCCCTGCTGGCAGTATCACTATACTGTCCTCATGTTTCACAAAAATAGTTTTGAGAGACGTTGTCAGTTTTTGTATGTTGCTTAAATCCTCCAAAGCGGTTGGCAGTAAACATCAGGTCACGGTACGCACGGTAGGCCACGGAGGCAATGAGCTCGAGTTGAAAAAGAAAAAGCTTACAGCACCTGGTATTCCCAGGCGGTCTCCCATCCAAGTACTAACCAGGCCCGACCCTGCTTAGCTTCCGAGATCAGACGAGATCGGGCGTGTTCAGGGTGGTATGGCCGTAAGCAATTAGTGCAGGCGCAAAACCAGGTTTTATACAGTAGCACATAAGGAGTGAGAAAGCTGCTGAGGCTCGACGTTACACTTTTACAAAAACAATCATTAGTTAGATATAAACGGCAGTAATTGATTCAGTAGGACTCCTTATCCATGTAAACGATCATTGTGACATCTGAATTCATTAATTATCTGAAATACACTGCGTGTGCGTGTGATGTTAAATGTTTGAACCAAGGTTAACGGTTAAAGTGTCAGAGAATGGGTGGTGATTTTTTGACGTCCTCCCATGATCTGAAGTGAGCGTGCGTGTTTGTGTTGGTGAAAGTTTAAGAAATGTACAACTGTCGGTTCAGCTCTCTGGTGCTCCCTGCTGGCAGTATCACTATACTGTCCTCATGTTTCACAAAAATAGTTTTGAGAGACGTTGTCAGTTTTTGTATGTTGCTTAAATCCTCCAAAGCGGTTGGCAGTAAACATCAGGTCACGGTACGCCACGGTAGGCCACGGAGTCAATGAGCTCGAGTTGAAAAAGAAAAAGCTTACAGCACCTGGTATTCCCAGGCGGTCTCCCATCCAAGTACTAACCAGGCCCGACCCTGCTTAGCTTCCGAGATCAGACGAGATCGGGCGTGTTCAGGGTGGTATGGCCGTAAGCAATTAGTGCAGGCGCAAAACCAGGTTTTATACAGTAGCACATAAGGAGTGAGAAAGCTGCTGAGGCTCGACGTTACACTTTACAAAAACAATCATTAGTTAGATATAAACGGCAGTAATTGATTCAGTAGGACTCCTTATCCATGTAAACGATCATTGTGACATCTGAATTCATTAATTATCTGAAATACACTGCGTGTGCGTGTGATGTTAAATGTTTGAACCAAGGTTAACGGTTAAAGTGTCAGAGAATGGGTGGTGATTTTTTGACGTCCTCCCATGATCTGAAGTGAGCGTGCGTGTTTGTGTTGGTGAAAGTTTAAGAAATGTACAACTGTCGGTTCAGCTCTCTGGTGCTCCCTGCTGGCAGTATCACTATACTGTCCTCATGTTTCACAAAAATAGTTTTGAGAGACGTTGTCAGTTTTTGTATGTTGCTTAAATCCTCCAAAGCGGTTGGCAGTAAACATCAGGTCACGGTACGCCACGGTAGGCCACGGAGTCAATGAGCTCGAGTTGAAAAAGAAAAAGCTTACAGCACCTGGTATTCCCAGGCGGTCTCCCATCCAAGTACTAACCAGGCCCGACCCTGCTTAGCTTCCGAGATCAGACGAGATCGGGCGTGTTCAGGGTGGTATGGCCGTAAGCAATTAGTGCAGGCGCAAAACCAGGTTTTATACAGTAGCACATAAGGAGTGAGAAAGCTGCTGAGGCTCGACGTTACACTTTTACAAAAACAATCATTAGTTAGATATAAACGGCAGTAATTGATTCAGTAGGACTCCTTATCCATGTAAACGATCATTGTGACATCTGAATTCATTAATTATCTGAAATACACTGCGTGTGCGTGTGATGTTAAATGTTTGAACCAAGGTTAACGGTTAAAGTGTCAGAGAATGGGTGGTGATTTTTTGACGTCCTCCCATGATCTGAAGTGAGCGTGCGTGTTTGTGTTGGTGAAAGTTTAAGAAATGTACAACTGTCGGTTCAGCTCTCTGGTGCTCCCTGCTGGCAGTATCACTATACTGTCCTCATGTTTCACAAAAATAGTTTTGAGAGACGTTGTCAGTTTTTGTATGTTGCTTAAATCCTCCAAAGCGGTTGGCAGTAAACATCAGGTCACGGTACGCCACGGTAGGCCACGGAGGCAATGAGCTCGAGTTGAAAAAGAAAAAGCTTACAGCACCTGGTATTCCCAGGCGGTCTCCCATCCAAGTACTAACCAGGCCCGACCCTGCTTAGCTTCCGAGATCAGACGAGATCGGGCGTGTTCAGGGTGGTATGGCCGTAAGCAATTAGTGCAGGCGCAAAACCAGGTTTTATACAGTAGCACATAAGGAGTGAGAAAGCTGCTGAGGCTCGACGTTACACTTTTACAAAAACAATCATTAGTTAGATATAAACGGCAGTAATTGATTCAGTAGGACTCCTTATCCATGTAAACGATCATTGTGACATCTGAATTCATTAATTATCTGAAATACACTGCGTGTGCGTGTGATGTTAAATGTTTGAACCAAGGTTAACGGTTAAAGTGTCAGAGAATGGGTGGTGATTTTTTGACGTCCTCCCATGATCTGAAGTGAGCGTGCGTGTTTGTGTTGGTGAAAGTTTAAGAAATGTACAACTGTCGGTTCAGCTCTCTGGTGCTCCCTGCTGGCAGTATCACTATACTGTCCTCATGTTTCACAAAAATAGTTTTGAGAGACGTTGTCAGTTTTTGTATGTTGCTTAAATCCTCCAAAGCGGTTGGCAGTAAACATCAGGTCACGGTACGCCACGGTAGGCCACGGAGTCAATGAGCTCGAGTTGAAAAAGAAAAAGCTTACAGCACCTGGTATTCCCAGGCGGTCTCCCATCCAAGTACTAACCAGGCCCGACCCTGCTTAGCTTCCGAGATCAGACGAGATCGGGCGTGTTCAGGGTGGTATGGCCGTAAGCAATTAGTGCAGGCGCAAAACCAGGTTTTATACAGTAGCACATAAGGAGTGAGAAAGCTGCTGAGGCTCGACGTTACACTTTTACAAAAACAATCATTAGTTAGATATAAACGGCAGTAATTGATTCAGTAGGACTCCTTATCCATGTAAACGATCATTGTGACATCTGAATTCATTAATTATCTGAAATACACTGCGTGTGCGTGTGATGTTAAATGTTTGAACCAAGGTTAACGGTTAAAGTGTCAGAGAATGGGTGGTGATTTTTTGACGTCCTCCCATGATCTGAAGTGAGCGTGCGTGTTTGTGTTGGTGAAAGTTTAAGAAATGTACAACTGTCGGTTCAGCTCTCTGGTGCTCCCTGCTGGCAGTATCACTATACTGTCCTCATGTTTCACAAAAATAGTTTTGAGAGACGTTGTCAGTTTTTGTATGTTGCTTAAATCCTCCAAAGCGGTTGGCAGTAAACATCAGGTCACGGTACGCCACGGTAGGCCACGGAGTCAATGAGCTCGAGTTGAAAAAGAAAAAGCTTACAGCACCTGGTATTCCCAGGCGGTCTCCCATCCAAGTACTAACCAGGCCCGACCCTGCTTAGCTTCCGAGATCAGACGAGATCGGGCGTGTTCAGGGTGGTATGGCCGTAAGCAATTAGTGCAGGCGCAAAACCAGGTTTTATACAGTAGCACATAAGGAGTGAGAAAGCTGCTGAGGCTCGACGTTACACTTTTACAAAAACAATCATTAGTTAGATATAAACGGCAGTAATTGATTCAGTAGGACTCCTTATCCATGTAAACGATCATTGTGACATCTGAATTCATTAATTATCTGAAATACACTGCGTGTGCGTGTGATGTTAAATGTTTGAACCAAGGTTAACGGTTAAAGTGTCAGAGAATGGGTGGTGATTTTTTGACGTCCTCCCATGATCTGAAGTGAGCGTGCGTGTTTGTGTTGGTGAAAGTTTAAGAAATGTACAACTGTCGGTTCAGCTCTCTGGTGCTCCCTGCTGGCAGTATCACTATACTGTCCTCATGTTTCACAAAAATAGTTTTGAGAGACGTTGTCAGTTTTTGTATGTTGCTTAAATCCTCCAAAGCGGTTGGCAGTAAACATCAGGTCACGGTACGCCACGGTAGGCCACGGAGTCAATGAGCTCGAGTTGAAAAAGAAAAAGCTTACAGCACCTGGTATTCCCAGGCGGTCTCCCATCCAAGTACTAACCAGGCCCGACCCTGCTTAGCTTCCGAGATCAGACGAGATCGGGCGTGTTCAGGGTGGTATGGCCGTAAGCAATTAGTGCAGGCGCAAAACCAGGTTTTATACAGTAGCACATAAGGAGTGAGAAAGCTGCTGAGGCTCGACGTTACACTTTTACAAAAACAATCATTAGTTAGATATAAACGGCAGTAATTGATTCAGTAGGACTCCTTATCCATGTAAACGATCATTGTGACATCTGAATTCATTAATTATCTGAAATACACTGCGTGTGCGTGTGATGTTAAATGTTTGAACCAAGGTTAACGGTTAAAGTGTCAGAGAATGGGTGGTGATTTTTTGACGTCCTCCCATGATCTGAAGTGAGCGTGCGTGTTTGTGTTGGTGAAAGTTTAAGAAATGTACAACTGTCGGTTCAGCTCTCTGGTGCTCCCTGCTGGCAGTATCACTATACTGTCCTCATGTTTCACAAAAATAGTTTTGAGAGACGTTGTCAGTTTTTGTATGTTGCTTAAATCCTCCAAAGCGGTTGGCAGTAAACATCAGGTCACGGTACGCCACGGTAGGCCACGGAGGCAATGAGCTCGAGTTGAAAAAGAAAAAGCTTACAGCACCTGGTATTCCCAGGCGGTCTCCCATCCAAGTACTAACCAGGCCCGACCCTGCTTAGCTTCCGAGATCAGACGAGATCGGGCGTGTTCAGGGTGGTATGGCCGTAAGCAATTAGTGCAGGCGCAAAACCAGGTTTTATACAGTAGCACATAAGGAGTGAGAAAGCTGCTGAGGCTCGACGTTACACTTTTACAAAAACAATCATTAGTTAGATATAAACGGCAGTAATTGATTCAGTAGGACTCCTTATCCATGTAAACGATCATTGTGACATCTGAATTCATTAATTATCTGAAATACACTGCGTGTGCGTGTGATGTTAAATGTTTGAACCAAGGTTAACGGTTAAAGTGTCAGAGAATGGGTGGTGATTTTTTGACGTCCTCCCATGATCTGAAGTGAGCGTGCGTGTTTGTGTTGGTGAAAGTTTAAGAAATGTACAACTGTCGGTTCAGCTCTCTGGTGCTCCCTGCTGGCAGTATCACTATACTGTCCTCATGTTTCACAAAAATAGTTTTGAGAGACGTTGTCAGTTTTTGTATGTTGCTTAAATCCTCCAAAGCGGTTGGCAGTAAACATCAGGTCACGGTACGCCACGGTAGGCCACGGAGTCAATGAGCTCGAGTTGAAAAAGAAAAAGCTTACAGCACCTGGTATTCCCAGGCGGTCTCCCATCCAAGTACTAACCAGGCCCGACCCTGCTTAGCTTCCGAGATCAGACGAGATCGGGCGTGTTCAGGGTGGTATGGCCGTAAGCAATTAGTGCAGGCGCAAACCAGGTTTTATACAGTAGCACATAAGGAGTGAGAAAGCTGCTGAGGCTCGACGTTACACTCTTACAAAAACAATCATTAGTTAGATATAAACGGCAGTAATTGATTCAGTAGGACTCCTTATCCATGTAAACGATCATTGTGACATCTGAATTCATTAATTATCTGAAATACACTGCGTGTGCGTGTGATGTTAAATGTTTGAACCAAGGTTAACGGTTAAAGTGTCAGAGAATGGGTGGTGATTTTTTGACGTCCTCCCATGATCTGAAGTGAGCGTGCGTGTTTGTGTTGGTGAAAGTTTAAGAAATGTACAACTGTCGGTTCAGCTCTCTGGTGCTCCCTGCTGGCAGTATCACTATACTGTCCTCATGTTTCACAAAAATAGTTTTGAGAGACGTTGTCAGTTTTTGTATGTTGCTTAAATCCTCCAAAGCGGTTGGCAGTAAACATCAGGTCACGGTACGCCACGGAGTCAATGAGCTCGAGTTGAAAAAGAAAAAGCTTACAGCACCTGGTATTCCCAGGCGGTCTCCCATCCAAGTACTAACCAGGCCCGACCCTGCTTAGCTTCCGAGATCAGACGAGATCGGGCGTGTTCAGGGTGGTATGGCCGTAAGCAATTAGTGCAGGCGCAAAACCAGGTTTTATACAGTAGCACATAAGGAGTGAGAAAGCTGCTGAGGCTCGACGTTACACTTTTACAAAAACAATCATTAGTTAGATATAAACGGCAGTAATTGATTCAGTAGGACTCCTTATCCATGTAAACGATCATTGTGACATCTGAATTCATTAATTATCTGAAATACACTGCGTGTGCGTGTGATGTTAAATGTTTGAACCAAGGTTAACGGTTAAAGTGTCAGAGAATGGGTGGTGATTTTTTGACGTCCTCCCATGATCTGAAGTGAGCGTGCGTGTTTGTGTTGGTGAAAGTTTAAGAAATGTACAACTGTCGGTTCAGCTCTCTGGTGCTCCCTGCTGGCAGTATCACTATACTGTCCTCATGTTTCACAAAAATAGTTTTGAGAGACGTTGTCAGTTTTTGTATGTTGCTTAAATCCTCCAAAGCGGTTGGCAGTAAACATCAGGTCACGGTACGCCACGGAGTCAATGAGCTCGAGTTGAAAAAGAAAAAGCTTACAGCACCTGGTATTCCCAGGCGGTCTCCCATCCAAGTACTAACCAGGCCCGACCCTGCTTAGCTTCCGAGATCAGACGAGATCGGGCGTGTTCAGGGTGGTATGGCCGTAAGCAATTAGTGCAGGCGCAAAACCAGGTTTTATACAGTAGCACATAAGGAGTGAGAAAGCTGCTGAGGCTCGACGTTACACTTTTACAAAAACAATCATTAGTTAGATATAAACGGCAGTAATTGATTCAGTAGGACTCCTTATCCATGTAAACGATCATTGTGACATCTGAATTCATTAATTATCTGAAATACACTGCGTGTGCGTGTGATGTTAAATGTTTGAACCAAGGTTAACGGTTAAAGTGTCAGAGAATGGGTGGTGATTTTTGACGTCCTCCCATGATCTGAAGTGAGCGTGCGTGTTTGTGTTGGTGAAAGTTTAAGAAATGTACAACTGTCGGTTCAGCTCTCTGGTGCTCCCTGCTGGCAGTATCACTATACTGTCCTCATGTTTCACAAAAATAGTTTTGAGAGACGTTGTCAGTTTTTGTATGTTGCTTAAATCCTCCAAAGCGGTTGGCAGTAAACATCAGGTCACGGTACGCCACGGTAGGCCACGGAGTCAATGAGCTCGAGTTGAAAAAGAAAAAGCTTACAGCACCTGGTATTCCCAGGCGGTCTCCCATCCAAGTACTAACCAGGCCCGACCCTGCTTAGCTTCCGAGATCAGACGAGATCGGGCGTGTTCAGGGTGGTATGGCCGTAAGCAATTAGTGCAGGCGCAAAACCAGGTTTTATACAGTAGCACATAAGGAGTGAGAAAGCTGCTGAGGCTCGACGTTACACTTTTACAAAAACAATCATTAGTTAGATATAAACGGCAGTAATTGATTCAGTAGGACTCCTTATCCATGTAAACGATCATTGTGACATCTGAATTCATTAATTATCTGAAATACACTGCGTGTGCGTGTGATGTTAAATGTTTGAACCAAGGTTAACGGTTAAAGTGTCAGAGAATGGGTGGTGATTTTTTGACGTCCTCCCATGATCTGAAGTGAGCGTGCGTGTTTGTGTTGGTGAAAGTTTAAGAAATGTACAACTGTCGGTTCAGCTCTCTGGTGCTCCCTGCTGGCAGTATCACTATACTGTCCTCATGTTTCACAAAAATAGTTTTGAGAGACGTTGTCAGTTTTGTATGTTGCTTAAATCCTCCAAAGCGGTTGGCAGTAAACATCAGGTCACGGTACGCCACGGTAGGCCACGGAGTCAATGAGCTCGAGTTGAAAAAGAAAAAGCTTACAGCACCTGGTATTCCCAGGCGGTCTCCCATCCAAGTACTAACCAGGCCCGACCCTGCTTAGCTTCCGAGATCAGACGAGATCGGGCGTGTTCAGGGTGGTATGGCCGTAAGCAATTAGTGCAGGCGCAAAACCAGGTTTTATACAGTAGCACATAAGGAGTGAGAAAGCTGCTGAGGCTCGACGTTACACTCTTACAAAAACAATCATTAGTTAGATATAAACGGCAGTAATTGATTCAGTAGGACTCCTTATCCATGTAAACGATCATTGTGACATCTGAATTCATTAATTATCTGAAATACACTGCGTGTGCGTGTGATGTTAAATGTTTGAACCAAGGTTAACGGTTAAAGTGTCAGAGAATGGGTGGTGATTTTTGACGTCCTCCCATGATCTGAAGTGAGCGTGCGTGTTTGTGTTGGTGAAAGTTTAAGAAATGTACAACTGTCGGTTCAGCTCTCTGGTGCTCCCTGCTGGCAGTATCACTATACTGTCCTCATGTTTCACAAAAATAGTTTTGAGAGACGTTGTCAGTTTTTGTATGTTGCTTAAATCCTCCAAAGCGGTTGGCAGTAAACATCAGGTCACGGTACGCCACGGAGTCAATGAGCTCGAGTTGAAAAAGAAAAAGCTTACAGCACCTGGTATTCCCAGGCGGTCTCCCATCCAAGTACTAACCAGGCCCGACCCTGCTTAGCTTCCGAGATCAGACGAGATCGGGCGTGTTCAGGGTGGTATGGCCGTAAGCAATTAGTGCAGGCGCAAAACCAGGTTTTATACAGTAGCACATAAGGAGTGAGAAAGCTGCTGAGGCTCGACGTTACACTTTTACAAAAACAATCATTAGTTAGATATAAACGGCAGTAATTGATTCAGTAGGACTCCTTATCCATGTAAACGATCATTGTGACATCTGAATTCATTAATTATCTGAAATACACTGCGTGTGCGTGTGATGTTAAATGTTTGAACCAAGGTTAACGGTTAAAGTGTCAGAGAATGGGTGGTGATTTTTTGACGTCCTCCCATGATCTGAAGTGAGCGTGCGTGTTTGTGTTGGTGAAAGTTTAAGAAATGTACAACTGTCGGTTCAGCTCTCTGGTGCTCCCTGCTGGCAGTATCACTATACTGTCCTCATGTTTCACAAAATTAGTTTTGAGAGACGTTGTCAGTTTTTGTATGTTGCTTAAATCCTCCAAAGCGGTTGGCAGTAAACATCAGGTCACGGTACGCCACGGTAGCCACGGAGTCAATGAGCTCGAGTTGAAAAAGAAAAAGCTTACAGCACCTGGTATTCCCAGGCGGTCTCCCATCCAAGTACTAACCAGGCCCGACCCTGCTTAGCTTCCGAGATCAGACGAGATCGGGCGTGTTCAGGGTGGTATGGCCGTAAGCAATTAGTGCAGGCGCAAAACCAGGTTTTATACAGTAGCACATAAGGAGTGAGAAAGCTGCTGAGGCTCGACGTTACACTTTTACAAAAACAATCATTAGTTAGATATAAACGGCAGTAATTGATTCAGTAGGACTCCTTATCCATGTAAACGATCATTGTGACATCTGAATTCATTAATTATCTGAAATACACTGCGTGTGCGTGTGATGTTAAATGTTTGAACCAAGGTTAACGGTTAAAGTGTCAGAGAATGGGTGGTGATTTTTTGACGTCCTCCCATGATCTGAAGTGAGCGTGCGTGTTTGTGTTGGTGAAAGTTTAAGAAATGTACAACTGTCGGTTCAGCTCTCTGGTGCTCCTGCTGGCAGTATCACTATACTGTCCTCATGTTTCACAAAAATAGTTTTGAGAGACGTTGTCAGTTTTTGTATGTTGCTTAAATCCTCCAAAGCGGTTGGCAGTAAACATCAGGTCACGGTACGCCACGGAGTCAATGAGCTCGAGTTGAAAAAGAAAAAGCTTACAGCACCTGGTATTCCCAGGCGGTCTCCCATCCAAGTACTAACCAGGCCCGACCCTGCTTAGCTTCCGAGATCAGACGAGATCGGGCGTGTTCAGGGTGGTATGGCCGTAAGCAATTAGTGCAGGCGCAAAACCAGGTTTTATACAGTAGCACATAAGGAGTGAGAAAGCTGCTGAGGCTCGACGTTACACTCTTACAAAAACAATCATTAGTTAGATATAAACGGCAGTAATTGATTCAGTAGGACTCCTTATCCATGTAAACGATCATTGTGACATCTGAATTCATTAATTATCTGAAATACACTGCGTGTGCGTGTGATGTTAAATGTTTGAACCAAGGTTAACGGTTAAAGTGTCAGAGAATGGGTGGTGATTTTTTGACGTCCTCCCATGATCTGAAGTGAGCGTGCGTGTTTGTGTTGGTGAAAGTTTAAGAAATGTACAACTGTCGGTTCAGCTCTCTGGTGCTCCCTGCTGGCAGTATCACTATACTGTCCTCATGTTTCACAAAAATAGTTTTGAGAGACGTTGTCAGTTTTTGTATGTTGCTTAAATCCTCCAAAGCGGTTGGCAGTAAACATCAGGTCACGGTACGCCACGGAGTCAATGAGCTCGAGTTGAAAAAGAAAAGCTTACAGCACCTGGTATTCCCAGGCGGTCTCCCATCCAAGTACTAACCAGGCCCGACCCTGCTTAGCTTCCGAGATCAGACGAGATCGGGCGTGTTCAGGGTGGTATGGCCGTAAGCAATTAGTGCAGGCGCAAAACCAGGTTTTATACAGTAGCACATAAGGAGTGAGAAAGCTGCTGAGGCTCGACGTTACACTTTACAAAAACAATCATTAGTTAGATATAAACGGCAGTAATTGATTCAGTAGGACTCCTTATCCATGTAAACGATCATTGTGACATCTGAATTCATTAATTATCTGAAATACACTGCGTGTGCGTGTGATGTTAAATGTTTGAACCAAGGTTAACGGTTAAAGTGTCAGAGAATGGGTGGTGATTTTTTGACGTCCTCCCATGATCTGAAGTGAGCGTGCGTGTTTGTGTTGGTGAAAGTTTAAGAAATGTACAACTGTCGGTTCAGCTCTCTGGTGCTCCCTGCTGGCAGTATCACTATACTGTCCTCATGTTTCACAAAAATAGTTTTGAGAGACGTTGTCAGTTTTTGTATGTTGCTTAAATCCTCCAAAGCGGTTGGCAGTAAACATCAGGTCACGGTACGCCACGGTAGGCCACGGAGGCAATGAGCTCGAGTTGAAAAAGAAAAGCTTACAGCACCTGGTATTCCCAGGCGGTCTCCCATCCAAGTACTAACCAGGCCCGACCCTGCTTAGCTTCCGAGATCAGACGAGATCGGGCGTGTTCAGGGTGGTATGGCCGTAAGCAATTAGTGCAGGCGCAAAACCAGGTTTTATACAGTAGCACATAAGGAGTGAGAAAGCTGCTGAGGCTCGACGTTACACTTTTACAAAAACAATCATTAGTTAGATATAAACGGCAGTAATTGATTCAGTAGGACTCCTTATCCATGTAAACGATCATTGTGACATCTGAATTCATTAATTATCTGAAATACACTGCGTGTGCGTGTGATGTTAAATGTTTGAACCAAGGTTAACGGTTAAAGTGTCAGAGAATGGGTGGTGATTTTTTGACGTCCTCCCATGATCTGAAGTGAGCGTGCGTGTTTGTGTTGGTGAAAGTTTAAGAAATGTACAACTGTCGGTTCAGCTCTCTGGTGCTCCCTGCTGGCAGTATCACTATACTGTCCTCATGTTTCACAAAAATAGTTTTGAGAGACGTTGTCAGTTTTTGTATGTTGCTTAAATCCTCCAAAGCGGTTGGCAGTAAACATCAGGTCACGGTACGCCACGGTAGGCCACGGAGTCAATGAGCTCGAGTTGAAAAAGAAAAAGCTTACAGCACCTGTTATTCCCAGGCGGTCTCCCATCCAAGTACTAACCAGGCCCGACCCTGCTTAGCTTCCGAGATCAGACGAGATCGGGCGTGTTCAGGGTGGTATGGCCGTAAGCAATTAGTGCAGGCGCAAAACCAGGTTTATACAGTAGCACATAAGGAGTGAGAAAGCTGCTGAGGCTCGACGTTACACTTTTACAAAAACAATCATTAGTTAGATATAAACGGCAGTAATTGATTCAGTAGGACTCCTTATCCATGTAAACGATCATTGTGACATCTGAATTCATTAATTATCTGAAATACACTGCGTGTGCGTGTGATGTTAAATGTTTGAACCAAGGTTAACGGTTAAAGTGTCAGAGAATGGGTGGTGATTTTTGACGTCCTCCCATGATCTGAAGTGAGCGTGCGTGTTTGTGTTGGTGAAAGTTTAAGAAATGTACAACTGTCGGTTTCAGCTCTCTGGTGCTCCCTGCTGGCAGTATCACTATACTGTCCTCATGTTTCACAAAAATAGTTTTGAGAGACGTTGTCAGTTTTTGTATGTTGCTTAAATCCTCCAAAGCGGTTGGCAGTAAACATCAGGTCACGGTACGCCACGTTAGGCCACGGAGTCAATGAGCTCGAGTTGAAAAAAGAAAAAGCTTACAGCACCTGGTATTCCCAGGCGGTCTCCCATCCAAGTACTAACCAGGCCCGACCCTGCTTAGCTTCCGAGATCAGACGAGATCGGGCGTGTTCAGGGTGGTATGGCCGTAAGCAATTAGTGCAGGCGCAAAACCAGGTTTTATACAGTAGCACTTAAGGAGTGAGAAAGCTGCTGAGGCTCGACGTTACACTTTCACAAAAACAATCATTAGTTAGATATAAACGGCAGTAATTGATTCAGTAGGACTCCTTATCCATGTAAACGATCATTGTGACATCTGAATTCATTAATTATCTGAAATACACTGCGTGTGCGTGTGATGTTAAATGTTTGAACCAAGGTTAACGGTTAAAGTGTCAGAGAATGGGTGGTGATTTTTTGACGTCCTCCCATGATCTGAAGTGAGCGTGCGTGTTTGTGTTGGTGAAAGTTTAAGAAATGTACAACTGTCGGTTCAGCTCTCTGGTGCTCCCTGCTGGCAGTATCACTATACTGTCCTCATGTTTCACAAAAATAGTTTTGAGAGACGTTGTCAGTTTTGTATGTGCTTAAATCCTCCAAAGCGGTTGGCAGTAAACATCAGGTCACGGTACGCCACGGTAGGCCACGGAGGCAATGAGCTCGAGTTGAAAAAGAAAAGCTTACAGCACCTGGTATTCCCAGGCGGTCTCCCATCCAAGTACTAACCAGGCCCGACCCTGCTTAGCTTCCGAGATCAGACGAGATCGGGCGTGTTCAGGGTGGTATGGCCGTAAGCAATTAGTGCTAGGCGCAAAACCAGGTTTTATACAGTAGCACATAAGGAGTGAGAAAGCTGCTGAGGCTCGACGTTACACTTTACAAAAACAATCATTAGTTAGATATAAACGGCAGTAATTGATTCAGTAGACTCCTTATCCATGTAAACGATCATTGTGACATCTGAATTCATTAATTATCTGAAATACACTGCGTGTGCGTGTATGATTTAAATGTTTGAACCAAGGTTACGGTTAAAGTGTCAGAGAATGGGTGGTGATTTTTTGACGTCCTCCCATGATCTGAAGTGAGCGTGCGTGTTTGTGTTGGTGAAAGTTTAAGAAATGTACAACTGTCGGTTCAGCTCTCTGGTGCTCCCTGCTGGCAGTATCACTATACTGTCCTCATGTTTCACAAAAATAGTTTTGAGAGACGTTGTCAGTTTTTGTATGTTGCTTAAATCCTCCAAAGCGGTTGGCAGTAAACATCAGGTCACGGTACGCCACGGAGTCAATGAGCTCGAGTTGAAAAAGAAAGCTTACAGCACCTGGTATTCCCAGGCGGTCTCCCATCCAGTACTAACCAGCCCGACCCTGCTTAGCTTCCGAGATCAGAACGAGATCGGGCGTGTTCAGGGTGGTATGGCCGTAAGAAATTAGTGCAGGCGCAAAACCAGGTTTTATACAGTAGCACATAAGGAGTGAGAAAGCTGCTGAGGCTCGACGTTACACTTTTACAAAAACAATCATTAGTTAGATATAAACGGCAGTAATTGATTCAGTAGGACTCCTTATCCATGGAAACCATCATTGTGACATCTGAATTCATTAATTATCTGAAATACACTGCGTGCTGCGTGTGATGTTAAATGTTTGAACCAAGGTTAACGGTTAAAGTGTCAGAGAATGGGTGGTGATTTTTTGACGTCCTCCCATGATCTGAAGTGAGCGTGCGTGTTTGTGTTGGTGAAAGTTTAAGAAATG
>NC_079423.1:9805658-9846966 GCF_026213295.1 Gadus chalcogrammus | reverse complement strand
AGTACTAACCAGGCCCGACCCTGCTTAGCTTCCGAGATCAGACGAGATCGGCGTGTTCAGGGTGGTATGGCCGTAATCAATTAGTGCAGGCGCAAAAACCAGGTTTATACAGTAGCACATAAGGAGTGAGAAAGCTGCTGAGGCTCGACGTTACACTTTTACAAAAACAATCATTAGTTAGATATAAACGGCAGTAATTGATTCAGTAGGACTCCTTATCCATGTAAACGATCATTGTGACATCTGAATTCATTAATTATCTGAAATACACTGGCGTGTGCGTGTGATGTTAAATGTTTAGAACCAAGGTTAACGGTTAAAGTGTCAGAGAATGGGTGGTGATTTTTGACGTCCTCCCATGATCTGAAGTGAGCGTGCGTGTTTGTGTTGGTGAAAGTTAAGAAATGTACAACTGTCGGTTCAGCTCTCTGGTGCTCCCTGCTGGCAGTATCACTATACTGTCCTCATGTTTCACAAAAATAGTTTTGAGAGACGTTGTCAGTTTTTGTATGTTGCTTAAATCCTCCAAAGCGGTTGGCAGTAAACATCAGGTCACGGTACGCCACGGTAGGCCACGGAGTCAATGAGCTCGAGTTGAAAAAGAAAAAGCTTACAGCACTGGTATTCCCAGGCGGTCTCCCATCCAAGTACTACCAGGCCCGACCCTGCTTAGCTTCCGAGATCAGACGAGATAGGGCGTGTTCAGGGTGGTATGGCCGTAAGCAATTAGTGCAGGCGCAAAACCAGGTTTTATACAGTAGCACATAAGGAGTGAGAAAGCTGCTGAGGCTCGACGTTACAGCTTTTACAAAAACAATCATTAGTTAGATTATAACGGCAGTAATTGATTCAGTAGGACTCCTTATCCATGTAAACGATCATGTGACATCTGAATTCATTAATTATCTGAAATACACTGCGTGTGCGTGTGATGTTAAATGTTTGAACCAAGGTTAACGGTTAAGTGTCAGAGAATGGGTGGTGATTTTTTGACGTCCTCCCATGATCTGAAGTGAGCGTGCGTGTTTGTGTTGGTGAAAGTTTAAGAAATGTACAACTGTCGGTTCAGCTCTCTGGTGCTCCCTGCTGGCAGTATCACTATACTGTCCTCATGTTTCACAAAAATAGTTTTGAGAGACGTTGTCAGTTTTTGTATGTTGCTTAATCCTCCAAAGCGGTTGGCAGTAAACATCAGGTCACGGTACGCACGGTAGGCCACGGAGTCAATGAGCTCGAGTTGAAAAAGAAAATGCTTACAGCACCTGGTATTCCCAGGCGGTCTCCATCCAAGTACTAACCAGGCCCGACCCTGCTTAGCTTCCAAGATCAGACGAGATCGGGCGTGTTCAGGGTGGTATGGCCGTAAGCAATTAGTGCAGGCGCAAAACCAGGTTTTATACAGTAGCACATAAGGAGTGAGAAAGCTGCTGAGGCTCGACGTTACACTCTTTACAAAAACAATCATTAGTTAGATATAACGGCAGTAATTGATTCAGTAGGACTCCTTATCCATGTAAACGATCATTGTGACATCTGAATTCATTAATTATCTGAAATACACTGCGTGTGCGTGTGATGTTAAATGTTTGAACCAAGGTTAACGGTTTAAAGTGTCAGAGAATGGGTGGTGATTTTTTGACGTCCTCCCATGATCTGAAGTGAGCGTGCGTGTTTGTGTTGGTGAAAGTTTAAGAAATGTACAACTGTCGGTTCAGCTCTCTGGTGCTCCCTGCTGGCAGTATCACTATACTGTCCTCATGTTTCACAAAAATAGTTTTGAGAGACGTTGTCAGTTTTTGTATGTTGCTTAAATCCTCCAAAGCGGTTGGCAGTAAACATCAGGTCACGGTAGCACGTAGGCCACGGAGTCAATGAGCTCGGTTGAAAAAGAAAAAGCTTACAGCACCTGGTATTCCCAGGCGGTCTCCCATCCAAGTACTAACCAGGCCCGACCTGCTTAGCTTCCGAGATCAGACGAGATCGGGCGTGTTCAGGGTGGTATGGCCGTAAGCAATTAGTGCAGGCGCAAAACCAGGTTTTATACAGTAGCACATAAGGAGTGAGAAAGCTGCTGAGGCTCGACGTTACACTTTACAAAAACAATCATTAGTTAGATATAAACGGCAGTAATTGATTCAGTAGGACTCCTTATCCATGTAAACGATCATTGTGACATCTGAATTCATTAATTATCTGAAATACACTGCGTGTGCGTGTGATGTTAAATGTTTGAACCAAGGTTAACGGTTAAAGTGTCAGAGAATGGGTGGTGATTTTTTGACGTCCTCCCATGATCTGAAGTGAGCGTGCGTGTTTGTGTTGGTGAAAGTTTAAGAAATGTACAACTGTCGGTTCAGCTCTCTGGTGCTCCCTGCTGGCAGTATCACTATACTGTCCTCATGTTTCACAAAAATAGTTTTGAGAGACGTTGTCAGTTTTGTATGTTGCTTAAATCCTCCAAAGCGGTTGGCAGTAAACATCAGGTCACGGTACGCCACGCTAGGCCACGGAGTCAATGAGCTCGAGTTGAAAAAGAAAATGCTTGCAGCACCTGGTATTCCCAGGCGGTCTCCCATCCAAGTACTAACCAGGCCCGACCCTGCTTAGCTTCCGAGATCAGACGAGATCGGGCGTGTTCAGGGTGGTATGGCCGTAAGCAATTAGTGCAGGCGCAAAACCAGGTTTTATACAGTAGCACATAAGGAGTGAGAAAGCTGCTGAGGCTCGACGTTACACTCTTACAAAAACAATCATTAGTTAGATATAAACGGCAGTAATTGATTCAGTAGGACTCCTTATCCATGTAAACGATCATTGTGACATCTGAATTCATTAATTATCTGAAATACACTGCGTGTGCGTGTGATGTTAAATGTTTGAACCAAGGTTAACGGTTAAAGTGTCAGAGAATGGGTGGTGATTTTTTGACGTCCTCCCATGATCTGAAGTGAGCGTGCGTGTTTGTGTTGGTGAAAGTTTAAGAAATGTACAACTGTCGGTTCAGCTCTCTGGTGCTCCCTGCTGGCAGTATCACTATACTGTCCTCATGTTTCACAAAAATAGTTTTGAGAGACGTTGTCAGTTTTTGTATGTTGCTTAAATCCTCCAAAGCGGTTGGCAGTAAACATCAGGTCACGGTACGCCACGGTAGGCCACGGAGTCAATGAGCTCGAGTTGAAAAAGAAAAAGCTTACAGCACCTGGTATTCCCAGGCGGTCTCCCATCCAAGTACTAACCAGGCCCGACCCTGCTTAGCTTCCGAGATCAGACGAGATCGGGCGTGTTCAGGGTGGTATGGCCGTAAGCAATTAGTGCAGGCGCAAAACCAGGTTTTATACAGTAGCACATAAGGAGTGAGAAAGCTGCTGAGGCTCGACGTTACACTTTTACAAAAACAATCATTAGTTAGATATAAACGGCAGTAATTGATTCAGTAGGACTCCTTATCCATGTAAACGATCATTGTGACATCTGAATTCATTAATTATCTGAAATACACTGCGTGTGCGTGTGATGTTAAATGTTTGAACCAAGGTTAACGGTTAAAGTGTCAGAGAATGGGTGGTGATTTTTTGACGTCCTCCCATGATCTGAAGTGAGCGTGCGTGTTTGTGTTGGTGAAAGTTTAAGAAATGTACAACTGTCGGTTCAGCTCTCTGGTGCTCCCTGCTGGCAGTATCACTATACTGTCCTCATGTTTCACAAAAATAGTTTTGAGAGACGTTGTCAGTTTTTGTATGTTGCTTAAATCCTCCAAAGCGGTTGGCAGTAAACATCAGGTCACGGTACGCCACGGTAGGCCACGGAGTCAATGAGCTCGAGTTGAAAAAGAAAAAGCTTACAGCACCTGGTATTCCCAGGCGGTCTCCCATCCAAGTACTAACCAGGCCCGACCCTGCTTAGCTTCCAGAGATCAGACGAGATCGGGCGTGTTCAGGGTGGTATGGCCGTAAGCAATTAGTGCAGGCGCAAAACCAGGTTTTATACAGTAGCACATAAGGAGTGAGAAAGCTGCTGAGGCTCGACGTTACACTTTTACAAAAACAATCATTAGTTAGATATAAACGGCAGTAATTGATTCAGTAGGACTCCTTATCCATGTAAACGATCATTGTGACATCTGAATTCATTAATTATCTGAAATACACTGCGTGTGCGTGTGATGTTAAATGTTTGAACCAAGGTTAACGGTTAAAGTGTCAGAGAATGGGTGGTGATTTTTTGACGTCCTCCCATGATCTGAAGTGAGCGTGCGTGTTTGTGTTGGTGAAAGTTTAAGAAATGTACAACTGTCGGTTCAGCTCTCTGGTGCTCCCTGCTGGCAGTATCACTATACTGTCCTCATGTTTCACAAAAATAGTTTTGAGAGACGTTGTCAGTTTTTGTATGTTGCTTAAATCCTCCAAAGCGGTTGGCAGTAAACATCAGGTCACGGTACGCCACGGAGTCAATGAGCTCGAGTTGAAAAAGAAAAGCTTACAGCACCTGGTATTCCCAGGCGGTCTCCCATCCAAGTACTAACCAGGCCCGACCCTGCTTAGCTTCCGAGATCAGACGAGATCGGGCTTGTTCAGGGTGGTATGGCCGTAAGCAATTAGTGCAGGCGCAAAACCAGGTTTTATACAGTAGCACATAAGGAGTGAGAAAGCTGCTGAGGCTCGACGTTACACTCTTACAAAAACAATCATTAGTTAGATATTAACGGCAGTAATTGATTCAGTAGGACTCCTTATCCATGTAAACGATCATTGTGACATCTGAATTCATTAATTATCTGAAATACACTGCGTGTGCGTGTGATGTTAAATGTTTGAACCAAGGTTAACGGTTAAAGTGTCAGAGAATGGGTGGTGATTTTTTGACGTCCTCCCATGATCTGAAGTGAGCGTGCGTGTTTGTGTTGGTGAAAGTTTAAGAAATGTACAACTGTCGGTTCAGCTCTCTGGTGCTCCCTGCTGGCAGTATCACTATACTGTCCTCATGTTTCACAAAAATAGTTTTGAGAGACGTTGTCAGTTTTTGTATGTTGCTTAAATCCTCCAAAGCGGTTGGCAGTAAACATCAGGTCACGGTACGCCACCGTAGGCCACGGAGTCAATGAGCTCGAGTTGAAAAAGAAAAAGCTTACAGCACCTGGTATTCCCAGGCGGTCTCCCATCCAAGTACTAACCAGGCCCGACCCTGCTTAGCTTCCGAGTTCAGACGAGATCGGGCGTGTTCAGGGTGGTATGGCCGTAAGCAATTAGTGCAGGCGCAAAACCAGGTTTTATACAGTAGCACATAAGGAGTGAGAAAGCTGCTGAGGCTCGACGTTACACTTTTACAAAAACAATCATTAGTTAGATATAAACGGCAGTAATTGATTCAGTAGGACTCCTTATCCATGTAAACGATCATTGTGACATCTGAATTCATTAATTATCTGAAATACACTGCGTGTGCGTGTGATGTTAAATGTTTGAACCAAGGTTAACGGTTAAAGTGTCAGAGAATGGGTGGGGATTTTTTGACGTCCTCCCATGATCTGAAGTGAGCGTGCGTGTTTGTGTTGGTGAAAGTTTAAGAAATGTACAACTGTCGGTTCAGCTCTCTGGTGCTCCCTGCTGGCAGTATCACTATACTGTCCTCATGTTTCACAAAAATAGTTTTGAGAGACGTTGTCAGTTTTTATATGTTGCTTAAATCCTCCAAAGCGGTTGGCAGTAAACATCAGGTCACGGTACGCCACGGTAGGCCACGGAGTCAATGAGCTCGAGTTGAAAAAGAAAAAGCTTACAGCACCTGGTATTCCCAGGCGGTCTCCCATCCAAGTACTAACCAGGGCCCCGTTTCCCGAAAGCGTCGTTAGCCTAAGTGGATCGTGAAGTGCGTCGAAAGGGCATCGTAGAGTTTTCACCGCGTTTCCCGAAAGCATCGTGGGGAACGAACGTCTTGAAAACGCTCGTAGCTAACGAGTACTCCAGGGGTGCTCGTAGGTACTCGTAGGACGCTAAGAGCATCGTCAGCTATAGCCTCAGTGGCGACACCATCGGACATTCCGTCTATTGGATGCGTTTTATTAAAAACTAAGAACATAAAGGCGCAATGCGTTTTAATAAAACGCATCCAATAGACGGAATGTCCGTGCGTTTTATTAAAACGCATTGCGCCTTTATGTTCTTAGTTTGGTAATTAATAAAGACTATTAATTAATTTATTAATAAAGATGTTCAAATGGCCAAAATAAAACGGGACAGTCCAGAAAATGTTTGCGCAGGCAGGGCACTCAAAATGTGTGAGAGAAAGTGGGGGGATTTGTGCAGACTGACATGGCTACTCATAAAACGTAGCATAAAATAATGTAAAAAATAAATTAAATTAAACAAATTAAAAAAAATAAAAAATAACGAAATAAAAGAAATTAAAAAAAATAAGAAAATAAATAAATAAAAAAAATTATAAAAAACAAGCAAAGGAGCAGGCAAAAGGCTGGGATATGGTGGGGATTGGTCACGTTGACGGGAATGTTTAGTGACATGAGGGAGGGTGGAGGGGGTTAAAAAAAGTCTCAATCACTATTCGACGCGCATGAAAACCAGCCGCGTAGTTATGAGGGAGGCCGTCCTCACACCGATCTTCCTCATCGTCATCGTCCTCAACGTCCTCCGGTTCTAGCAATGCCACCCCAGCCTTAGCTGCAATGTTGTGCAACATAGCCGTCACACATATCACGGCGCATGACTTGGCCGGAGAAAACTGGAGCCCTCCGCCTGACTTGTGAAGGCATCTAAAGAGCAACTTCCACCTCCCGATCGTGCACTCAACGATGCACCGGGCAAGACGGTGGGCTTCGTTGTATTCCTCATCATGGACGTCTCCCGGGTTATTCACAGGTGTGAAGAGGAATTATTTAAGGGGGGAAAATGCCGTGAAACGCACAGTGCATTCAGGATTAGGACTGATATATGTCGGTTTAAGCCTAATCAATTGTGTTTTAATGTCTTTAGCATTCATATAATTGCAGTCTATTTTTTTCGTAGGCTACTCTGCTGTTGTCCTTGATGGGGATATATTTTAACCCTTTTTAACACAATTTTCCTGCGACATTCCTGCGTCTCCCCCTCCTACGGAGCCCATTTCAGCACCGTGTCAGTAGACAGTTACAATCCTACGACGTCGTGAGTGCAGCGAATGCGCGTTCACGTTAAGAGGAGTTTCGGGAAACGCTCCAAAGAAATTGACGATGGATCGCAAGATCCATCGTGAGAATGATCGTACGAGCGTGGATCCATCGTTATCGGGAAACGGGGCCCAGGCCCGACCCTGCTTAGCTTCCGAGTTCAGACGAGATCGGGCGTGTTCAGGGTGGTATGGCCGTAGGCAATTAGTGAAGGCGCAAAACCAGGTTTTATACAGTAGCACATAAGGAGTGAGAAAGCTGCTGAGGCTCGACGTTACACTTTTACAAAAACAATCATTAGTTAGATATAAACGGCAGTAATTGATTCAGTAGGACTCCTTATCCATGTAAACGATCATTGTGACATCTGAATTCATTAATTATCTGAAATACACTGCGTGTGCGTGTGATGTTAATTGTTTGAACCAAGGTTAACGGTTAAAGTGTCAGAGAATGGGTGGTGATTTTTTGACGTCCTCCCATGATCTGAAGTGAGCGTGCGTGTTTGTGTTGGTGAAAGTTTAAGAAATGTACAACTGTCGGTTCAGCTCTCTGGTGCTCCCTGCTGGCAGTATCACTATACTGTCCTCATGTTTCACAAAAACAGTTTTGAGAGACGTTGTCAGTTTTTGTATGTTGCTTAAATCCTCCAAAGCGGTTGGCAGTAAACATCAGGTCACGGTACGCCACGGAGTCAATGAGCTCGAGTTGAAAAAGAAAAAGCTTACAGCACCTGGTATTCCCAGGCGGTCTCCCATCCAAGTACTAACCAGGCCCGACCCTGCTTAGCTTCCGAGATCAGACGAGATCGGGCGTGTTCAGGGTGGTATGGCCGTAAGCAATTAGTGCAGGCGCAAAACCAGGTTTTATACAGTAGCACATAAGGAGTGAGAAAGCTGCTGAGGCTCGACGTTACACTCTTACAAAAACAATCATTAGTTAGATATAAACGGCAGTAATTGATTCAGTAGGACTCCTTATCCATGTAAACGATCATTGTGACATCTGAATTCATTAATTATCTGAAATACACTGCGTGTGCGTGTGATGTTAAATGTTTGAACCAAGGTTAACGGTTAAAGTGTCAGAGAATGGGTGGTGATTTTTTGACGTCCTCCCATGATCTGAAGTGAGCGTGCGTGTTTGTGTTGGTGAAAGTTTAAGAAATGTACAACTGTCGGTTCAGCTCTCTGGTGCTCCCTGCTGGCAGTATCACTATACTGTCCTCATGTTTCACAAAAATAGTTTTGAGAGACGTTGTCAGTTTTTGTATGTTGCTTAAATCCTCCAAAGCGGTTGGCAGTAAACATCAGGTCACGGTACGCCACGTTAGGCCACGGAGTCAATGAGCTCGAGTTGAAAAAGAAAAAGCTTACAGCACCTGGTATTCCCAGGCGGTCTCCCATCCAAGTACTAACCAGGCCCGACCCTGCTTAGCTTCCGAGATCAGACGAGATCGGGCGTGTTCAGGGTGGTATGGCCGTAAGCAATTAGTGCAGGCGCAAAACCAGGTTTTATACAGTAGCACATAAGGAGTGAGAAAGCTGCTGAGGCTCGACGTTACACTTTACAAAAACAATCATTAGTTAGATATAAACGGCAGTAATTGATTCAGTAGGACTCCTTATCCATGTAAACGATCATTGTGACATCTGAATTCATTAATTATCTGAAATACACTGCGTGTGCGTGTGATGTTAAATGTTTGAACCAAGGTTAACGGTTAAAGTGTCAGAGAATGGGTGGTGATTTTTTGACGTCCTCCCATGATCTGAAGTGAGCGTGCGTGTTTGTGTTGGTGAAAGTTTAAGAAATGTACAACTGTCGGTTCAGCTCTCTGGTGCTCCCTGCTGGCAGTATCACTATACTGTCCTCATGTTTCACAAAAATAGTTTTGAGAGACGTTGTCAGTTTTTGTATGTTGCTTAAATCCTCCAAAGCGGTTGGCAGTAAACATCAGGTCACGGTACGCCACGGTAGGCCACGGAGTCAATGAGCTCGAGTTGAAAAAGAAAAAGCTTACAGCACCTGGTATTCCCAGGCGGTCTCCCATCCAAGTACTAACCAGGCCCGACCCTGCTTAGCTTCCGAGATCAGACGAGATCGGGCGTGTTCAGGGTGGTATGGCCGTAAGCAATTAGTGCAGGCGCAAAACCAGGTTTTATACAGTAGCACATAAGGAGTGAGAAAGCTGCTGAGGCTCGACGTTACACTCTTACAAAAACAATCATTAGTTAGATATAAACGGCAGTAATTGATTCAGTAGGACTCCTTATCCATGTAAACGATCATTGTGACATCTGAATTCATTAATTATCTGAAATACACTGCGTGTGCGTGTGATGTTAAATGTTTGAACCAAGGTTAACGGTTAAAGTGTCAGAGAATGGGTGGTGATTTTTTGACGTCCTCCCATGATCTGAAGTGAGCGTGCGTGTTTGTGTTGGTGAAAGTTTAAGAAATGTACAACTGTCGGTTCAGCTCTCTGGTGCTCCCTGCTGGCAGTATCACTATACTGTCCTCATGTTTCACAAAAATAGTTTTGAGAGACGTTGTCAGTTTTTGTATGTTGCTTAAATCCTCCAAAGCGGTTGGCAGTAAACATCAGGTCACGGTACGCCACGGTAGGCCACGGAGTCAATGAGCTCGAGTTGAAAAAGAAAAAGCTTACAGCACCTGGTATTCCCAGGCGGTCTCCCATCCAAGTACTAACCAGGCCCGACCCTGCTTAGCTTCCGAGATCAGACGAGATCGGGCGTGTTCAGGGTGGTATGGCCGTAAGCAATTAGTGCAGGCGCAAAACCAGGTTTTATACAGTAGCACATAAGGAGTGAGAAAGCTGCTGAGGCTCGACGTTACACTTTTACAAAAACAATCATTAGTTAGATATAAACGGCAGTAATTGATTCAGTAGGACTCCTTATCCATGTAAACGATCATTGTGACATCTGAATTCATTAATTATCTGAAATACACTGCGTGTGCGTGTGATGTTAAATGTTTGAACCAAGGTTAACGGTTAAAGTGTCAGAGAATGGGTGGTGATTTTTTGACGTCCTCCCATGATCTGAAGTGAGCGTGCGTGTTTGTGTTGGTGAAAGTTTAAGAAATGTACAACTGTCGGTTCAGCTCTCTGGTGCTCCCTGCTGGCAGTATCACTATACTGTCCTCATGTTTCACAAAAATAGTTTTGAGAGACGTTGTCAGTTTTTGTATGTTGCTTAAATCCTCCAAAGCGGTTGGCAGTAAACATCAGGTCACGGTACGCCACGGAGTCAATGAGCTCGAGTTGAAAAAGAAAAAGCTTACAGCACCTGGTATTCCCAGGCGGTCTCCCATCCAAGTACTAACCAGGCCCGACCCTGCTTAGCTTCCGAGATCAGACGAGATCGGGCGTGTTCAGGGTGGTATGGCCGTAAGCAATTAGTGCAGGCGCAAAACCAGGTTTTATACAGTAGCACATAAGGAGTGAGAAAGCTGCTGAGGCTCGACGTTACACTTTTACAAAAACAATCATTAGTTAGATATAAACGGCAGTAATTGATTCAGTAGGACTCCTTATCCATGTAAACGATCATTGTGACATCTGAATTCATTAATTATCTGAAATACACTGCGTGTGCGTGTGATGTTAAATGTTTGAACCAAGGTTAACGGTTAAAGTGTCAGAGAATGGGTGGTGATTTTTTGACGTCCTCCCATGATCTGAAGTGAGCGTGCGTGTTTGTGTTGGTGAAAGTTTAAGAAATGTACAACTGTCGGTTCAGCTCTCTGGTGCTCCCTGCTGGCAGTATCACTATACTGTCCTCATGTTTCACAAAAATAGTTTTGAGAGACGTTGTCAGTTTTTGTATGTTGCTTAAATCCTCCAAAGCGGTTGGCAGTAAACATCAGGTCACGGTACGCCACGGAGTCAATGAGCTCGAGTTGAAAAAGAAAAAGCTTACAGCACCTGGTATTCCCAGGCGGTCTCCCATCCAAGTACTAACCAGGCCCGACCCTGCTTAGCTTCCGAGATCAGACGAGATCGGGCGTGTTCAGGGTGGTATGGCCGTAAGCAATTAGTGCAGGCGCAAAACCAGGTTTTATACAGTAGCACATAAGGAGTGAGAAAGCTGCTGAGGCTCGACGTTACACTCTTACAAAAACAATCATTAGTTAGATATAAACGGCAGTAATTGATTCAGTAGGACTCCTTATCCATGTAAACGATCATTGTGACATCTGAATTCATTAATTATCTGAAATACACTGCGTGTGCGTGTGATGTTAAATGTTTGAACCAAGGTTAACGGTTAAAGTGTCAGAGAATGGGTGGTGATTTTTTGACGTCCTCCCATGATCTGAAGTGAGCGTGCGTGTTTGTGTTGGTGAAAGTTTAAGAAATGTACAACTGTCGGTTCAGCTCTCTGGTGCTCCCTGCTGGCAGTATCACTATACTGTCCTCATGTTTCACAAAAATAGTTTTGAGAGACGTTGTCAGTTTTTGTATGTTGCTTAAATCCTCCAAAGCGGTTGGCAGTAAACATCAGGTCACGGTACGCCACGGTAGGCCACGGAGTCAATGAGCTCGAGTTGAAAAAGAAAAAGCTTACAGCACCTGGTATTCCCAGGCGGTCTCCCATCCAAGTACTAACCAGGCCCGACCCTGCTTAGCTTCCGAGATCAGACGAGATCGGGCGTGTTCAGGGTGGTATGGCCGTAAGCAATTAGTGCAGGCGCAAAACCAGGTTTTATACAGTAGCACATAAGGAGTGAGAAAGCTGCTGAGGCTCGACGTTACACTCTTACAAAAACAATCATTAGTTAGATATAAACGGCAGTAATTGATTCAGTAGGACTCCTTATCCATGTAAACGATCATTGTGACATCTGAATTCATTAATTATCTGAAATACACTGCGTGTGCGTGTGATGTTAAATGTTTGAACCAAGGTTAACGGTTAAAGTGTCAGAGAATGGGTGGTGATTTTTTGACGTCCTCCCATGATCTGAAGTGAGCGTGCGTGTTTGTGTTGGTGAAAGTTTAAGAAATGTACAACTGTCGGTTCAGCTCTCTGGTGCTCCCTGCTGGCAGTATCACTATACTGTCCTCATGTTTCACAAAAATAGTTTTGAGAGACGTTGTCAGTTTTTGTATGTTGCTTAAATCCTCCAAAGCGGTTGGCAGTAAACATCAGGTCACGGTACGCCACGGTAGGCCACGGAGTCAATGAGCTCGAGTTGAAAAAGAAAAAGCTTACAGCACCTGGTATTCCCAGGCGGTCTCCCATCCAAGTACTAACCAGGCCCGACCCTGCTTAGCTTCCGAGATCAGACGAGATCGGGCGTGTTCAGGGTGGTATGGCCGTAGCAATTAGTGCAGGCGCAAAACCAGGTTTTATACAGTAGCACATAAGGAGTGAGAAAGCTGCTGAGGCTCGACGTTACACTTTTACAAAAACAATCATTAGTTAGATATAAACGGCAGTAATTGATTCAGTAGGACTCCTTATCCATGTAAACGATCATTGTGACATCTGAATTCATTAATTATCTGAAATACACTGCGTGTGCGTGTGATGTTAATGTTTGAACCAAGGTTAACGGTTAAAGTGTCAGAGAATGGGTGGTGATTTTTTGACGTCCTCCCATGATCTGAAGTGAGCGTGCGTGTTTGTGTTGGTGAAAGTTTAAGAAATGTACAACTGTCGGTTCAGCTCTCTGGTGCTCCCTGCTGGCAGTATCACTATACTGTCCTCATGTTTCACAAAAATAGTTTTGAGAGACGTTGTCAGTTTTTGTATGTTGCTTAAATCCTCCAAAGCGGTTGGCAGTAAACATCAGGTCACGGTACGCCACGGAGTCAATGAGCTCGAGTTGAAAAAGAAAAAGCTTACAGCACCTGGTATTCCCAGGCGGTCTCCCATCCAAGTACTAACCAGGCCCGACCCTGCTTAGCTTCCGAGATCAGACGAGATCGGGCGTGTTCAGGGTGGTATGGCCGTAAGCAATTAGTGCAGGCGCAAAACCAGGTTTTATACAGTAGCACATAAGGAGTGAGAAAGCTGCTGAGGCTCGACGTTACACTCTTACAAAAACAATCATTAGTTAGATATAAACGGCAGTAATTGATTCAGTAGGACTCCTTATCCATGTAAACGATCATTGTGACATCTGAATTCATTAATTATCTGAAATACACTGCGTGTGCGTGTGATGTTAAATGTTTGAACCAAGGTTAACGGTTAAAGTGTCAGAGAATGGGTGGTGATTTTTTGACGTCCTCCCATGATCTGAAGTGAGCGTGCGTGTTTGTGTTGGTGAAAGTTTAAGAAATGTACAACTGTCGGTTCAGCTCTCTGGTGCTCCCTGCTGGCAGTATCACTATACTGTCCTCATGTTTCACAAAAATAGTTTTGAGAGACGTTGTCAGTTTTTGTATGTTGCTTAAATCCTCCAAAGCGGTTGGCAGTAAACATCAGGTCACGGTACGCCACGGTAGGCCACGGAGTCAATGAGCTCGAGTTGAAAAAGAAAAAGCTTACAGCACCTGGTATTCCCAGGCGGTCTCCCATCCAAGTACTAACCAGGCCCGAACCCTGCTTAGCTTCCGAGATCAGACGAGATCGGGCGTGTTCAGGGTGGTATGGCCGTAAGCAATTAGTGCAGGCGCAAAACCAGGTTTTATACAGTAGCACATAAGGAGTGAGAAAGCTGCTGAGGCTCGACGTTACACTTTTACAAAAACAATCATTAGTTAGATATAAACGGCAGTAATTGATTCAGTAGGACTCCTTATCCATGTAAACGATCATTGTGACATCTGAATTCATTAATTATCTGAAATACACTGCGTGTGCGTGTGATGTTAAATGTTTGAACCAAGGTTAACGGTTAAAGTGTCAGAGAATGGGTGGTGATTTTTTGACGTCCTCCCATGATCTGAAGTGAGCGTGCGTGTTTGTGTTGGTGAAAGTTTAAGAAATGTACAACTGTCGGTTCAGCTCTCTGGTGCTCCCTGCTGGCAGTATCACTATACTGTCCTCATGTTTCACAAAATAGTTTTGAGAGACGTTGTCAGTTTTTATATGTTGCTTAAATCCTCCAAAGCGGTTGGCAGTAAACATCAGGTCACGGTACGCCACGGTAGGCCACGGAGTCAATGAGCTCGAGTTGAAAAAGAAAAGCTTACAGCACCTGGTATTCCCAGGCGGTCTCCCATC
The DNA here is from genome assembly GCF_026213295.1 of Gadus chalcogrammus. NCBI lineage: Eukaryota > Metazoa > Chordata > Actinopteri > Gadiformes > Gadidae > Gadus > Gadus chalcogrammus. The sequence goes on along the minus strand of NC_079423.1, from coordinate 9,832,602 downwards.
CAAGTACTAACCAGGGCCCCGTTTCCCGAAAGCGTCGTTAGCCTAAGTGGATCGTGAAGTGCGTCGAAAGGGCATCGTAGAGTTTTCACCGCGTTTCCCGAAAGCATCGTGGGGAACGAACGTCTTGAAAACGCTCGTAGCTAACGAGTACTCCAGGGGTGCTCGTAGGTACTCGTAGGACGCTAAGAGCATCGTCAGCTATAGCCTCAGTGGCGACACCATCGGACATTCCGTCTATTGGATGCGTTTTATTAAAAACTAAGAACATAAAGGCGCAATGCGTTTTAATAAAACGCATCCAATAGACGGAATGTCCGTGCGTTTTATTAAAACGCATTGCGCCTTTATGTTCTTAGTTTGGTAATTAATAAAGACTATTAATTAATTTATTAATAAAGATGTTCAAGTGGCCAAAATAAAACGGGACAGTCCAGAAAATGTTTGCGCAGGCAGGGCACTCAAAATGTGTGAGAGAAAGTGGGGGGATTTGTGCAGACTGACATGGCTACTCATAAAACGTAGCATAAAATAATGTAAAAAATAAATTAAATTAAACAAATTAAAAAAAATAAAAAATAACGAAATAAAAGAAATTAAAAAAAATAAGAAAATAAATCAATAAAAAAAATTATAAAAAACAAGCAAAGGAGCAGGCAAAAGGCTGGGATATGGTGGGGATTGGTCACGTTGACGGGAATGTTTAGTGACATGAGGGAGGGTGGAGGGGGTTAAAAAAAAGTCTCAATCACTATTCGACGCGCATGAAAACCAGCCGCGTAGTTATGAGGGAGGCCGTCCTCACACCGATCTTCCTCATCGTCATCGTCCTCAACGTCCTCCGGTTCTAGCAATGCCACCCCAGCCTTAGCTGCAATGTTGTGCAACATAGCCGTCACACATATCACGGCGCATGACTTGGCCGGAGAAAACTGGAGCCCTCCGCCTGACTTGTGAAGGCATCTAAAGAGCAACTTCCACCTCCCGATCGTGCACTCAACGATGCACCGGGCAAGACGGTGGGCTTCGTTGTATTCCTCATCATGGACGTCTCCCGGGTTATTCACAGGTGTGAAGAGGAATTATTTAAGGGGGGAAAATGCCGTGAAACGCACAGTGCATTCAGGATTAGGACTGATATATGTCGGTTTAAGCCTAATCAATTGTGTTTTAATGTCTTTAGCATTCATATAATTGCAGTCTATTTTTTTCGTAGGCTACTCTGCTGTTGTCCTTGATGGGGATATATTTTAACCCTTTTTAACACAATTTTCCTGCGACATTCCTGCGTCTCCCCCTCCTACGGAGCCCATTTCAGCACCGTGTCAGTAGACAGTTACAATCCTACGACGTCGTGAGTGCAGCGAATGCGCGTTCACGTTAAGAGGAGTTTCGGGAAACGTTCCAAAGAAATTGACGATGGATCGCAAGATCCATCGTGAGAATGATCGTACGAGCGTGGATCCATCGTTATCGGGAAACGGGGCCCAGGCCCGACCCTGCTTAGCTTCCGAGTTCAGACGAGATCGGGCGTGTTCAGGGTGGTATGGCCGTAGGCAATTAGTGAAGGCGCAAAACCAGGTTTTATACAGTAGCACATAAGGAGTGAGAAAGCTGCTGAGGCTCGACGTCACACTTTTACAAAAACAATCATTAGTTAGATATAAACGGCAGTAATTGATTCAGTAGGACTCCTTATCCATGTAAACGATCATTGTGACATCTGAATTCATTAATTATCTGAAATACACTGCGTGTGCGTGTGATGTTAATTGTTTGAACCAAGGTTAACGGTTAAAGTGTCAGAGAATGGGTGGTGATTTTTTGACGTCCTCCCATGATCTGAAGTGAGCGTGCGTGTTTGTGTTGGTGAAAGTTTAAGAAATGTACAACTGTCGGTTCAGCTCTCTGGTGCTCCCTGCTGGCAGTATCACTATACTGTCCTCATGTTTCACAAAAACAGTTTTGAGAGACGTTGTCAGTTTTTGTATGTTGCTTAAATCCTCCAAAGCGGTTGGCAGTAAACATCAGGTCACGGTACGCCACGGAGTCAATGAGCTCGAGTTGAAAAAGAAAAAGCTTACAGCACCTGGTATTCCCAGGCGGTCTCCCATCCAAGTACTAACCATGCCCGACCCTGCTTAGCTTCCGAGATCAGACGAGATCGGGCTTGTTCAGGGTGGTATTGCCGTAAGCAATTAGTGCAGGCGCAAAACCAGGTTTTATACAGTAGCACATAAGGAGTGATAAAGCTGCTGAGGCTCGACGTTACACTCTTACAAAAACAATCATTAGTTAGATATTAACGGCAGTAATTGATTCAGTAGGACTCCTTATCCATGTAAACGATCATTGTGACATCTGAATTCATTAATTATCTGAAATACACTGCGTGTGCGTGTGATGTTAAATGTTTGAACCAAGGTTAACGGTTAAAGTGTCAGAGAATGGGTGGTGATTTTTTGACGTCCTCCCATGATCTGAAGTGAGCGTGCGTGTTTGTGTTGGTGAAAGTTTAAGAAATGTACAATTGTCGGTTCAGCTCTCTGGTGCTCCCTGCTGGCAGTATCACTATACTGTCCTCATGTTTCACAAAAATAGTTTTGAGAGACGTTGTCAGTTTTTGTATGTTGCTTAAATCCTCCAAAGCGGTTGGCAGTAAACATCAGGTCACGGTACGCCACCGTAGGCCACGGAGTCAATGAGCTCGAGTTGAAAAAGAAAAAGCTTACAGCACCTGGTATTCCCAGGCTGTCTCCCATCCAAGTACTAACCAGGCCCAACCCTGCTTAGCTTCCGAGTTCAGACGAGATCGGGCGTGTTCAGGGTGGTATGGCCGTAATCAATTAGTGCAGGCGCAAAACCAGGTTTTATACAGTAGCACATAAGGAGTGAGAAAGCTGCTGAGGCTCGACGTTACACTTTTACAAAAACAATCATTAGTTAGATATAAACGGCAGTAATTGATTCAGTAGGACTCCTTATCCATGTAAACGATCATTGTGACATCTGAATTCATTAATTATCTGAAATACACTGCGTGTGCGTGTGATGTTAAATGTTTGAACCAAGGTTAACGGTTAAAGTGTCAGAGAATGGGTGGGATTTTTTGACGTCCTCCCATGATCTGAAGTGAGCGTGCGTGTTTGTGTTGGTGAAAGTTTAAGAAATGTACAACTGTCGGTTCAGCTCTCTGGTGCTCCCTGCTGGCAGTATCACTATACTGTCCTCATGTTTCACAAAAATAGTTTTGAGAGACGTTGTCAGTTTTTATATGTTGCTTAAATCCTCCAAAGCGGTTGGCAGTAAACATCAGGTCACGGTACGCCACGGTAGGCCACGGAGTCAATGAGCTCGAGTTGAAAAATAAAAAGCTTACAGCACCTGGTAGTCCCAGGCGGTCTCCCATCCAAGTACTAACCAGGGCCCCGTTTCCCGAAAGCGTCGTTAGCCTAAGTGGATCGTGAAGTGCGTCGAAAGGGCATCGTAGAGTTTTCACCGCGTTTCCCGAAAGCATCGTGGGGAACGAACGTCTTGAAAACGCTCGTAGCTAACGAGTACTCCAGGGGTGCTCGTAGGTACTCGTAGGACGCTAAGAGCATCGTCAGCTATAGCCTCAGTGGCGACACCATCGGACATTCCGTCTATTGGATGCGTTTTATTAAAAACTAAGAACATAAAGGCGCAATGCGTTTTAATAAAACGCATCCAATAGACGGAATGTCCGTGCGTTTTATTAAAACGCATTGCGCCTTTATGTTCTTAGTTTGGTAATTAATAAAGACTATTAATTAATTTATTAATAAAGATGTTCAAGTGGCCAAAATAAAACGGGACAGTCCAGAAAATGTTTGCGCAGGCAGGGCACTCAAAATGTGTGAGAGAAAGTGGGGGGATTTGTGCAGACTGACATGGCTACTCATAAAACGTAGCATAAAATAATGTAAAAAATAAATTAAATTAAACAAATTAAAAAAATAAAAAATAACGAAATAAAAGAAATTAAAAAAAATAAGAAAATAAATCAATAAAAAAAATTATAAAAAACAAGCAAAGGAGCAGGCAAAAGGCTGGGATATGGTGGGGATTGGTCACGTTGACGGGAATGTTTAGTGACATGAGGGAGGGTGGAGGGGGTTAAAAAAAAGTCTCAATCACTATTCGACGCGCATGAAAACCAGCCGCGTAGTTATGAGGGAGGCCGTCCTCACACCGATCTTCCTCATCGTCATCGTCCTCAACGTCCTCCGGTTCTAGCAATGCCACCCCAGCCTTAGCTGCAATGTTGAGCAACATAGCCGTCACACATATCACGGCGCATGACTTGGCCGGAGGAAAACTGGAGCCCTCCGCCTGACTTGTGAAGGCATCTAAAGAGCAACTTCCACCTCCCGATCGTGCACTCAACGATGCACCGGGCAAGACGGTGGGCTTCGTTGTATTCCTCATCATGGACGTCTCCCGGGTTATTCACAGGTGTGAAGAGGAATTATTTAAGGGGGGAAAATGCCGTGAAACGCACAGTGCATTCAGGATTAGGACTGATATATGTCGGTTTAAGCCTAATCAATTGTGTTTTAATGTCTTTAGCATTCATATAATTGCAGTCTATTTTTTTCGTAGGCTACTCTGCTGTTGTCCTTGATGGGGATATATTTTAACCCTTTTTAACACAATTTTCCTGCGACATTCCTGCGTCTCCCCCTCCTACGGAGCCCATTTCAGCACCGTGTCAGTAGACAGTTACAATCCTACGACGTCGTGAGTGCAGCGAATGCGCGTTCACGTTAAGAGGAGTTTCGGGAAACGCTCCAAAGAAATTGACGATGGATCGCAAGATCCATCGTGAGATGATCGTACGAGCGTGGATCCATCGTTATCGGGAAACGGGGCCCAGGCCCGACCCTGCTTAGCTTCCGAGTTCAGACGAGATCGGGCGTGTTCAGGGTGGTATGGCCGTAGGCAATTAGTGAAGGCGCAAAACCAGGTTTTATACAGTAGCACATAAGGAGTGAGAAGCTGCTGAGGCTCGACGTCACACTTTTACAAAAACAATCATTAGTTAGATATAAACGGCAGTAATTGATTCAGTAGGACTCCTTATCCATGTAAACGATCATTGTGACATCTGAATTCATTAATTATCTGAAATACACTGCGTGTGCGTGTGATGTTAATTGTTTGAACCAAGGTTAACGGTTAAAGTGTCAGAGAATGGGTGGTGATTTTTTGACGTCCTCCCATGATCTGAAGTGAGCGTGCGTGTTTGTGTTGGTGAAAGTTTAAGAAATGTACAACTGTCGGTTCAGCTCTCTGGTGCTCCCTGCTGGCAGTATCACTATACTGTCCTCATGTTTCACAAAAACAGTTTTGAGAGACGTTGTCAGTTTTTGTATGTTGCTTAAATCCTCCAAAGCGGTTGGCAGTAAACATCAGGTCACGGTACGCCACGGAGTCAATGAGCTCGAGTTGAAAAAGAAAAATGCTTACAGCACCTGGTATTCCCAGGCGGTCTCCCATCCAAGTACTAACCATGCCCGACCCTGCTTAGCTTCCGAGATCAGACGAGATCGGGCGTGTTAAGGGTGGTATGGCCGTAAGCAATTAGTGCAGGCGCAAAACCAGGTTTTATACAGTAGCACATAAGGAGTGAGAAAGCTGCTGAGGCTCGACGTTACACTTTTACAAAAACAATCATTAGTTAGATATAAACGGCAGTAATTGATTCAGTAGGACTCCTTATCCATGTAAACGATCATTGTGACATCTGAATTCATTAATTATCTGAAATACACTGCGTGTGCGTGTGATGTTAAATGTTTGAACCAAGGTTAACGGTTAAAGTGTCAGAGAATGGGTGGTGATTTTTTGACGTCCTCCCATGATCTGAAGTGAGCGTGCGTGTTTGTGTTGGTGAAAGTTTAAGAAATGTACAACTGTCGGTTCAGCTCTCTGGTGCTCCCTGCTGGCAGTATCACTATACTGTCCTCATGTTTCACAAAAATAGTTTTGAGAGACGTTGTCAGTTTTTGTATGTTGCTTAAATCCTCCAAAGCGGTTGGCAGTAAACATCAGGTCACGGTACGCCACCGTAGGCCACGGAGTCAATGAGCTCGAGTTGAAAAAGAAAAAGCTTACAGCACCTGGTATTCCCAGGCGGTCTCCCATCCAAGTACTAACCAGGCCCGACCCTGCTTAGCTTCCGAGATCAGACGAGATCGGGCATGTTCAGGGTGGTATGGCCATAATCAATTAGTGCAGGCGCAAAACCAGGTTTTATACAGTAGCACATAAGGAGTGAGAAAGCTGCTGAGGCTCGACGTTACACTTTTACAAAAACAATCATTAGTTAGATATAAACGGCAGTAATTGATTCAGTAGGACTCCTTATCCATGTAAACGATCATTGTGACATCTGAATTCATTAATTATCTGAAATACACTGCGTGTGCGTGTGATGTTAAATGTTTGAACCAAGGTTAACGGTTAAAGTGTCAGAGAATGGGTGGTGATTTTTTGACGTCCTCCCATGATCTGGGCCCCGTTTCCCGATAACGATGGATCCACGCTCGTACGATCATTCTCACGATGGATCTTGCGATCCATCGTCAATTTCTTTGGAGCGTTTCCCGAAACTCCTCTTAACGTGAACGCGCATTCGCTGCACTCACGACGTCGTAGGATTGTAACTGTCTACTGACACGGTGCTGAAATGGGCTCCGTAGGAGGGGGAGACGCAGGAATGTCGCAGGAAAATTGTGTTAAAAAGGGTTAAAATATATCCCCATCAAGGACAACAGCAGAGTAGCCTACGAAAAAAATAGACTGCAATTATATGAATGCTAAAGACATTAAAACACAATTGATTAGGCTGAAACCGACATATATCAGTCCTAATCCTGAATGCACTGTGCGTTTCACGGCATTTGCCCCCCTGAAATAATTCCATATGACAAAAAATTAAAAATAGCTTGTGTGACAACTACATTTATCTTAATGGGCTGATTTCTGAAACATGCTTTGCGCAGCAAAGAGAGCCGACTTAATCTGATTCCGCATAAGGGTTTCCTGATTGATAATTTGATTGGCTATGAAGCCCCTCCGGAAATAGGGTAAGGTATGTATTGATGAGGAATACAACGAAGCCCACCGTCTGGCCCGGTGCATCGTTGAGCGCACGATCGGGAGGTGGAAGTTGCGCTTTAGATGCCTTCACAGGTCAGGCGGAGGGCTCCAGTTTTCGCCGGCCAAGTCATGCGCCGTGATATGTGTGACGGCTATGTTGCACAACATTGCAGCTAAGGCTGGGGTGGCATTGCTTGAACCGGAGGACGCTGAGGACGATGACGACGAGGAAGATCGGTGTGAGGACGGCCTCCCTCATAACTACGCGGCTGGTTTTCATGCGCGTCGAAGAGTGATTGAGACTTTTTTTTAACCCCCTCCACCCTCCCACATGTCACTAAACATTCCCGTCAACGTGACCAATCCCCACCATATCCCAGCCTTTTGCCTGCTCCTTTGCTTGTTTTTTATAATTTATTCTATTTTTTATTTTTTACATTATTTTATGCTACGTTTTATGAGTAGCCTATGTCAGTCTGCACAAATCCCCCCACTTTCTCTCACACATTTTGAGTGCCCTGCCTGCGCAAACATTTTCTGGACTGTTTTATTTTGGCCATTTTAACATCTTTATTAATAAATTAATTAATAATCTTTATTAATTACCAAACTAAGAACATAAAGGCGCAATGCGTTTTAATAAAACGCATCCAATAGACGGAATGTCCGATGGTGTCGCCACTGAGGCTATAGCTGACGATGCTCTTAGCGTCCTACGAGTACCTACGAGCACCCCTGGAGTACTCGTTAGCTACGAGCGTTTTCAAGACGTTCGTTCCCCACGATGCTTTCGGGAAACGCGGTGAAAACTCTACGATGCCCTTTCGACGCACTTCACGATCCACTTAGGCTAACGACGCTTTCGGGAAACGGGGCCCTGAAGTGAGCGTGCGTGTTTGTGTTGGTGAAAGTTTAAGAGATATACAACTGTCGTTTCAGCTCTCTGGTGCTCCCTGCTGGCAGTATCACTATACTGTCCTCATGTTTCACAAAAATAGTTTTGAGAGACGTTGTCAGTTTTTGTATGTTGCTTAAATCCTCCAAAGCGGTTGGCAGTAAACATCAGGTCACGGTACGCCACGGTAGGCCACGGAGGCAATGAGCTCGAGTTGAGAAAGAAAAGCTTACAGCACCTGGTATTCCCAGGCGGTCTCCCATCCAAGTACTAACCAGGCCCGACCCTGCTTAGCTACCGTGATCAGACGAGATCGGGCGTGTTTTTTTTTTTTTTCCTTTTGGTGACACCCGTCACTACTTACAGCAACCTGGGCTTCTGAGGAGGTCTCCCATCCAAGTACTAACCAGGCCCGACCCTGCTTAGCTTCCGTGTTCAGACGAGATCGGGCGTGTTCAGGGTGGTATGGCCGTAAGCAATTAGTGCAGGCGCAAAACCAGGTTTTATACAGTAGCACATAAGGAGTGAGAAAGCTGCTGAGGCTCGACGTTACACTCTTACAAAAACAATCATTAGTTAGATATAAACGGCAGTAATTGATTCAGTAGGACTCCTTATCCATGTAAACGATCATTGTGACATCTGAATTCATTAATTATCTGAAATACACTGCGTGTGCGTGTGATGTTAAATGTTTGAACCAAGGTTAACGGTTAAAGTGTCAGAGAATGGGTGGTGATTTTTTGACGTCCTCCCATGATCTGAAGTGAGCGTGCGTGTTTGTGTTGGTGAAAGTTTAAGAAATGTACAACTGTCGTTTCAGCTCTCTGGTGCTCCCTGCTGGCAGTATCACTATACTGTCCTCATGTTTCACAAAAATAGTTTTGAGAGACGTTGTCAGGTTTTGTATGTTGCTTAAATCCTCCAAAGCGGTTGGCAGTAAACATCAGGTCACGGTACGCCACGGTAGGCCACGGAGTCAATGAGCTCGAGTTGAAAAAGAAAAAGCTTACAGCACCTGGTATTCCCAGGCGGTCTCCCATCCAAGTACTAACCAGGCCCGACCCTGCTTAGCTTCCGAGATCAGACGAGATCGGGCGTGTTCAGGGTGGTATGGCCGTAAGCAATTAGTGCAGGCGCAAAACCAGGTTTTATACAGTAGCACATAAGGAGTGAGAAAGCTGCTGAGGCTCGACGTTACACTCTTACAAAAACAATCATTAGTTAGATATAAACGGCAGTAATTGATTCAGTAGGACTCCTTATCCATGTAAACGATCATTGTGACATCAGAATTCATTAATTATCTGAAATACACTGCGTGTGCGTGTGATGTTAAATGTTTGAACCAAGGTTAACGGTTAAAGTGTCAGAGAATGGGTGGTGATTTTTTGACGTCCTCCCATGATCTGAAGTGAGCGTGCGTGTTTGTGTTGGTGAAAGTTTAAGAAATGTACAACTGTCGGTTCAGCTCTCTGGTGCTCCCTGCTGGCAGTATCACTATACTGTCCTCATGTTTCACAAAAATAGTTTTGAGAGACGTTGTCAGTTTTTGTATGTTGCTTAAATCCTCCAAAGCGGTTGGCAGTAAACATCAGGTCACGGTACGCCACGGTAGGCCACGGAGTCAATGAGCTCGAGTTGAAAAAGAAAAAGCTTACAGCACCTGGTATTCCCAGGCGGTCTCCCTTCCAAGTACTAACCAGGCCCGACCCTGCTTAGCTTCTGAGATCAGACGAGATCTGGCATGTTCAGGGTCGTATGGCCGTAAGCAATTAGTGCAGGCGCAAAACCAGGTTTTATACAGTAGCACATAAGGAGTGAGAAAGCTGCTGAGGCTTGACGTTACACTTTTACAAAAACAATCATTAGTTAGATATAAACGGCAGTAATTGATTCAGTAGGACTCCTTATCCATGTAAACGATCATTGTGACATCTGAATTCATTAATTATCTGAAATACACTGCGTGTGCGTGTGATGTTAAATGTTTGAACCAAGGTTAACGGTTAAAGTGTCAGAGAATGGGTGGTGATTTTTTGACGTCCTCCCATGATCTGAAGTGAGCGTGCGTGTTTGTGTTGGTGAAAGTTTAAGAAATGTACAACTGTCGGTTCAGCTCTCTGGTGCTCCCTGCTGGCAGTATCACTATACTGTCCTCATGTTTCACAAAAATAGTTTTGAGAGACGTTGTCAGTTTTTGTATGTTGCTTAAATCCTCCAAAGCGGTTGGCAGTAAACATCAGGTCACGGTACGCCACGGTAGGCCACGGAGTCAATGAGCTCGAGTTGAAAAAGAAAAAGCTTACAGCACCTGGGCCCTGTACCACGAAGCTCGCTTAGAGGGTTAGCGAGGTATGTTGAGCTCCAAGCCTGGGTTAGTTGTACCACGAAAGTCGATCTCTTTTAGCGTCGCTGTATCACCATGGTGACTTATGCTCGCAACCAAACCTGGTCGGGAGCAGTTTTTTTCGGCTTAGTCTAGCCGGAGATCGGCTACTTAAATCGGCGTGCGCAGCTTCCTAGCCCCTCCTCTGACAATGGCGTCACCATTTGTGGGTGTTCCCGTGGACCCCGGCGCACTTCTCCGGAGACAAGGGTTTTACGGGACAGAACCGATCCCTTGGCATTGTCTGACGATATTCAGATTTCAGACTTTATTGTCATTGTGCAAACAACGAAATTGGGGTTCTTCATGAGAGATACAGATTCTCATCAGAGGGTGTTCGTTATTTGATCGTCCTTTTGGACCTTATGTAGACAATGATTACTGTTGCGCATTGTGTCTCCGTGACAGTGTGCTAGAGTGGAGGTAGCGCGTCAGTCTTGAGTTTCTGCGTGGGGGGGTCGACTCCCAAGTGATGCAAATTTATGTGAAGCTTAAAAAGTCCTAATTCTCATGCATATGGAATACTTATTCACTAAAGCTTATGGAATTATATTTTTGTGCTTATTTCGAACTTGAACCCATATTTTCAATGCCGTGCTGGCACCACATCTATGGGGGTAAAATGCATGATGATAGACCGGCGAAATTGAACCCCGGTCGCTGGCTTTCAGGTCTTATACCAATCTATTACGCTAGAGCCGCTACCTCTCGGCAGTCGAAAACATGCCATACATTTCTTAAATTGGGTGTATTTAAAGTGAATTCCCTAAATGATAGAATAAGGCAGGATGGACGTTGCTTATGCATTTTTAAATCATCATCATTCTATTTGGATTAATGGCGAACAATTCTGCATTTGGCATAGTTATTTTACAGACAATATGCAGAATATTTTCACTTCTACGCATATAGACTGCTTGATCTATCGTAAAGGTGAGAAAAATGACGCAAAAAACGCCCCTTTCACGTGAACGCGCACTGAACCTAAAGGGGAAAACCTGGTTCAACTAATTTAATCTAAAGTGAGCTTCGTGGTACCATTTAACTCTGATTGCGAGTTGCGGCTCTGTCGAGCCAGGTTTTCCCAAGAAAGCCTGGGTATGTTCAGCGAGCTTCGTGGTATAGGGCACTGGTATTCCCAGGCGGTCTCCCATCCAAGTACTAACCAGGCCCGACCCTGCTTAGCTTCCGAGTTCAGACGAGATCGGGCGTGTTCAGGGTGGTATGGCCGTAAGCAAATAGTGCAGGCGCAAAACCAGGTTTTATACAGTAGCACATAAGGAGTGAGAAAGCTGCTGAGGCTCGACGTTACACTTTTACAAAAACAATCATTAGTTAGATATAAACGGCAGTAATTGATTCAGTAGGACTCCTTATCCATGTAAACGATCATTGTGACATCTGAATTCATTAATTATCTGAAATACACTGCGTGTGCGTGTGATGTTAAATGTTTGAACCAAGGTTAACGGTTAAAGTGTCAGAGAATGGGTGGGGATTTTTTGACGTCCTCCCATGATCTGAAGTGAGCGTGCGTGTTTGTGTTGGTGAAAGTTTAAGAAATTTACAACTGTCGGTTCAGCTCTCTGGTGCTCCCTGCTGGCAGTATCACTATACTGTCCTCATGTTTCACAAAAATAGTTTTGAGAGACGTTGTCAGTTTTTGTATGTTGCTTAAATCCTCCAAAGCGGTTGGCAGTAAACATCAGGTCACGGTACGCCACGGTAGGCCACGGAGTCAATGAGCTCGAGTTGAAAAAGAAAAAGCTTACAGCACCTGGTATTCCCAGGCGGTCTCCCATCCAAGTACTAACCAGGCCCGACCCTGCTTAGCTTCCGAGATCAGACGAGATCGGGCGTGTTCAGGGTGGTATGGCCGTAAGCAATTAGTGCAGGCGCAAAACCAGGTTTTATACAGTAGCACATAAGGAGTGAGAAAGCTGCTGAGGCTCGACGTTACACTTTTACAAAAACAATCATTAGTTAGATATAAACGGCAGTAATTGATTCAGTAGGACTCCTTATCCATGTAAACGATCATTGTGACATCTGAATTCATTAATTATCTGAAATACACTGCGTGTGCGTGTGATGTTAAATGTTTGAACCAAGGTTAACGGTTAAAGTGTCAGAGAATGGGTGGTGATTTTTTGACGTCCTCCCATGATCTGAAGTGAGCGTGCGTGTTTGTGTTGGTGAAAGTTTAAGAAATGTACAACTGTCGGTTCAGCTCTCTGGTGCTCCCTGCTGGCAGTATCACTATACTGTCCTCATGTTTCACAAAAATAGTTTTGAGAGACGTTGTCAGTTTTTGTATGTTGCTTAAATCCTCCAAAGCGGTTGGCAGTAAACATCAGGTCACGGTACGCCACGGTAGGCCACGGAGTCAATGAGCTCGAGTTGAAAAAGAAAAAGCTTACAGCACCTGGTATTCCCAGGCGGTCTCCCATCCAAGTACTAACCAGGCCCGACCCTGCTTAGCTTCCGAGTTCAGACGAGATCGGGCGTGTTCAGGGTGGTATGGCCGTAAGCAATTAGTGCAGGCGCAAAACCAGGTTTTATACAGTAGCACATAAGGAGTGAGAAAGCTGCTGAGGCTCGACGTTACACTTTTACAAAAACAATCATTAGTTAGATATAAACGGCAGTAATTGATTCAGTAGGACTCCTTATCCATGTAAACGATCATTGTGACATCTGAATTCATTAATTATCTGAAATACACTGCGTGTGCGTGTGATGTTAAATGTTTGAACCAAGGTTAACGGTTAAAGTGTCAGAGAATGGGTGGTGATTTTTTGACGTCCTCCCATGATCTGAAGTGAGCGTGCGTGTTTGTGTTGGTGAAAGTTTAAGAAATGTACAACTGTCGGTTCAGCTCTCTGGTGCTCCCTGCTGGCAGTATCACTATACTGTCCTCATGTTTCACAAAAATAGTTTTGAGAGACGTTGTCAGTTTTTGTATGTTGCTTAAATCCTCCAAAGCGGTTGGCAGTAAACATCAGGTCACGGTACGCCACGTTAGGCCACGGAGTCAATGAGCTCGAGTTGAAAAAGAAAAAGCTTACAGCACCTGGTATTCCCAGGCGGTCTCCCATCCAAGTACTAACCAGGCCCGACCCTGCTTAGCTTCCGAGATCAGACGAGATCGGGCGTGTTCAGGGTGGTATGGCCGTAAGCAATTAGTGCAGGCGCAAAACCAGGTTTTATACAGTAGCACATAAGGAGTGAGAAAGCTGCTGAGGCTCGACGTTACACTTTTACAAAAACAATCATTAGTTAGATATAAACGGCAGTAATTGATTCAGTAGGACTCCTTATCCATGTAAACGATCATTGTGACATCTGAATTCATTAATTATCTGAAATACACTGCGTGTGCGTGTGATGTTAAATGTTTGAACCAAGGTTAACGGTTAAAGTGTCAGAGAATGGGTGGTGATTTTTTGACGTCCTCCCATGATCTGAAGTGAGCGTGCGTGTTTGTGTTGGTGAAAGTTTAAGAAATGTACAACTGTCGGTTCAGCTCTCTGGTGCTCCCTGCTGGCAGTATCACTATACTGTCCTCATGTTTCACAAAAATAGTTTTGAGAGACGTTGTCAGTTTTTGTATGTTGCTTAAATCCTCCAAAGCGGTTGGCAGTAAACATCAGGTCACGGTACGCCACGGTAGGCCACGGAGTCAATGAGCTCGAGTTGAAAAAGAAAAAGCTTACAGCACCTGGTATTCCCAGGCGGTCTCCCATCCAAGTACTAACCAGGCCCGACCCTGCTTAGCTTCCGAGATCAGACGAGATCGGGCGTGTTCAGGGTGGTATGGCCGTAAGCAATTAGTGCAGGCGCAAAACCAGGTTTTATACAGTAGCACATAAGGAGTGAGAAAGCTGCTGAGGCTCGACGTTACACTTTTACAAAAACAATCATTAGTTAGATATAAACGGCAGTAATTGATTCAGTAGGACTCCTTATCCATGTAAACGATCATTGTGACATCTGAATTCATTAATTATCTGAAATACACTGCGTGTGCGTGTGATGTTAAATGTTTGAACCAAGGTTAACGGTTAAAGTGTCAGAGAATGGGTGGTGATTTTTTGACGTCCTCCCATGATCTGAAGTGAGCGTGCGTGTTTGTGTTGGTGAAAGTTTAAGAAATGTACAACTGTCGGTTCAGCTCTCTGGTGCTCCCTGCTGGCAGTATCACTATACTGTCCTCATGTTTCACAAAAATAGTTTTGAGAGACGTTGTCAGTTTTTGTATGTTGCTTAAATCCTCCAAAGCGGTTGGCAGTAAACATCAGGTCACGGTACGCCACGGTAGGCCACGGAGTCAATGAGCTCGAGTTGAAAAAGAAAAAGCTTACAGCACCTGGTATTCCCAGGCTGTCTCCCATCCAAGTACTAACCAGGCCCGACCCTGCTTAGCTTCCGAGTTCAGACGAGATCGGGCGTGTTCAGGGTGGTATGGCCGTAAGCAATAGTGCAGGCGCAAAACCAGGTTTTATACAGTAGCACATAAGGAGTGAGAAAGCTGCTGAGGCTCGACGTTACACTTTTACAAAAACAATCATTAGTTAGATATAAACGGCAGTAATTGATTCAGTAGGACTCCTTATCCATGTAAACGATCATTGTGACATCTGAATTCATTAATTATCTGAAATACACTGCGTGTGCGTGTGATGTTAAATGTTTGAACCAAGGTTAACGGTTAAAGTGTCAGAGAATGGGTGGGGATTTTTTGACGTCCTCCCATGATCTGAAGTGAGCGTGCGTGTTTGTGTTGGTGAAAGTTTAAGAAATGTACAACTGTCGGTTCAGCTCTCTGGTGCTCCCTGCTGGCAGTATCACTATACTGTCCTCATGTTTCACAAAAATAGTTTTGAGAGACGTTGTCAGTTTTTATATGTTGCTTAAATCCTCCAAAGCGGTTGGCAGTAAACATCAGGTCACGGTACGCCACGGTAGGCCACGGAGTCAATGAGCTCGAGTTGAAAAAGAAAAAGCTTACAGCACCTGGTATTCCCAGGCGGTCTCCCATCCAAGTACTAACCAGGGCCCCGTTTCCCGAAAGCGTCGTTAGCCTAAGTGGATCGTGAAGTGCGTCGAAAGGGCATCGTAGAGTTTTCACCGCGTTTCCCGAAAGCATCGTGGGGAACGAACGTCTTGAAAACGCTCGTAGCTAACGAGTACTCCAGGGGTGCTCGTAGGTACTCGTAGGACGCTAAGAGCATCGTCAGCTATAGCCTCAGTGGCGACACCATCGGACATTCCGTCTATTGGATGCGTTTTATTAAAAACTAAGAACATAAAGGCGCAATGCGTTTTAATAAAACGCATCCAATAGACGGAATGTCCGTGCGTTTTATTAAAACGCATTGCGCCTTTATGTTCTTAGTTTGGTAATTAATAAAGACTATTAATTAATTTATTAATAAAGATGTTCAAATGGCCAAAATAAAACGGGACAGTCCAGAAAATGTTTGCGCAGGCAGGGCACTCAAAATGTGTGAGAGAAAGTGGGGGGATTTGTGCAGACTGACATGGCTACTCATAAAACGTAGCATAAAATAATGTAAAAAATAAATTAAATTAAACAAATTAAAAAAAATAAAAAATAACGAAATAAAAGAAATTAAAAAAAATAAGAAAATAAATAAATAAAAAAAATTATAAAAAACAAGCAAAGGAGCAGGCAAAAGGCTGGGATATGGTGGGGATTGGTCACGTTGACGGGAATGTTTAGTGACATGAGGGAGGGTGGAGGGGGTTAAAAAAAAGTCTCAATCACTATTCGACGCGCATGAAAACCAGCCGCGTAGTTATGAGGGAGGCCGTCCTCACACCGATCTTCCTCATCGTCATCGTCCTCAACGTCCTCCGGTTCTAGCAATGCCACCCCAGCCTTAGCTGCAATGTTGTGCAACATAGCCGTCACACATATCACGGCGCATGACTTGGCCGGAGAAAACTGGAGCCCTCCGCCTGACTTGTGAAGGCATCTAAAGAGCAACTTCCACCTCCCGATCGTGCACTCAACGATGCACCGGGCAAGACGGTGGGCTTCGTTGTATTCCTCATCATGGACGTCTCCCGGGTTATTCACAGGTGTGAAGAGGAATTATTTAAGGGGGGAAAATGCCGTGAAACGCACAGTGCATTCAGGATTAGGACTGATATATGTCGGTTTAAGCCTAATCAATTGTGTTTTAATGTCTTTAGCATTCATATAATTGCAGTCTATTTTTTTCGTAGGCTACTCTGCTGTTGTCCTTGATGGGGATATATTTTAACCCTTTTTAACACAATTTTCCTGCGACATTCCTGCGTCTCCCCCTCCTACGGAGCCCATTTCAGCACCGTGTCAGTAGACAGTTACAATCCTACGACGTCGTGAGTGCAGCGAATGCGCGTTCACGTTAAGAGGAGTTTCGGGAAACGCTCCAAAGAAATTGACGATGGATCGCAAGATCCATCGTGAGAATGATCGTACGAGCGTAGATCCATCGTTATCGGGAAACGGGGCCCAGGCCCGACCCTGCTTAGCTTCCGAGTTCAGACGAGATCGGGCGTGTTCAGGGTGGTATGGCCGTAGGCAATTAGTGAAGGCGCAAAACCAGGTTTTATACAGTAGCACATAAGGAGTGAGAAAGCTGCTGAGGCTCGACGTTACACTCTTACAAAAACAATCATTAGTTAGATATAAACGGCAGTAATTGATTCAGTAGGACTCCTTATCCATGTAAACGATCATTGTGACATCTGAATTCATTAATTATCTGAAATACACTGCGTGTGCGTGTGATGTTAAATGTTTGAACCAAGGTTAACGGTTAAAGTGTCAGAGAATGGGTGGTGATTTTTTGACGTCCTCCCATGATCTGAAGTGAGCGTGCGTGTTTGTGTTGGTGAAAGTTTAAGAAATGTACAACTGTCGGTTCAGCTCTCTGGTGCTCCCTGCTGGCAGTATCACTATACTGTCCTCATGTTTCACAAAAATAGTTTTGAGAGACGTTGTCAGTTTTTGTATGTTGCTTAAATCCTCCAAAGCGGTTGGCAGTAAACATCAGGTCACGGTACGCCACGGAGTCAATGAGCTCGAGTTGAAAAAGAAAAAGCTTACAGCACCTGGTATTCCCAGGCGGTCTCCCATCCAAGTACTAACCAGGCCCGACCCTGCTTAGCTTCCGAGATCAGACGAGATCGGGCGTGTTCAGGGTGGTATGGCCGTAAGCAATTAGTGCAGGCGCAAAACCAGGTTTTATACAGTAGCACATAAGGAGTGAGAAAGCTGCTGAGGCTCGACGTTACACTCTTACAAAAACAATCATTAGTTAGATATAAACGGCAGTAATTGATTCAGTAGGACTCCTTATCCATGTAAACGATCATTGTGACATCTGAATTCATTAATTATCTGAAATACACTGCGTGTGCGTGTGATGTTAAATGTTTGAACCAAGGTTAACGGTTAAAGTGTCAGAGAATGGGTGGTGATTTTTTGACGTCCTCCCATGATCTGAAGTGAGCGTGCGTGTTTGTGTTGGTGAAAGTTTAAGAAATGTACAACTGTCGGTTCAGCTCTCTGGTGCTCCCTGCTGGCAGTATCACTATACTGTCCTCATGTTTCACAAAAATAGTTTTGAGAGACGTTGTCAGTTTTTGTATGTTGCTTAAATCCTCCAAAGCGGTTGGCAGTAAACATCAGGTCACGGTACGCCACGGAGTCAATGAGCTCGAGTTGAAAAAGAAAAAGCTTACAGCACCTGGTATTCCCAGGCGGTCTCCCATCCAAGTACTAACCAGGCCCGACCCTGCTTAGCTTCCGAGATCAGACGAGATCGGGCGTGTTCAGGGTGGTATGGCCGTAAGCAATTAGTGCAGGCGCAAAACCAGGTTTTATACAGTAGCACATAAGGAGTGAGAAAGCTGCTGAGGCTCGACGTTACACTTTTACAAAAACAATCATTAGTTAGATATAAACGGCAGTAATTGATTCAGTAGGACTCCTTATCCATGTAAACGATCATTGTGACATCTGAATTCATTAATTATCTGAAATACACTGCGTGTGCGTGTGATGTTAAATGTTTGAACCAAGGTTAACGGTTAAAGTGTCAGAGAATGGGTGGTGATTTTTTGACGTCCTCCCATGATCTGAAGTGAGCGTGCGTGTTTGTGTTGGTGAAAGTTTAAGAAATGTACAACTGTCGGTTCAGCTCTCTGGTGCTCCCTGCTGGCAGTATCACTATACTGTCCTCATGTTTCACAAAAATAGTTTTGAGAGACGTTGTCAGTTTTTGTATGTTGCTTAAATCCTCCAAAGCGGTTGGCAGTAAACATCAGGTCACGGTACGCCACGGAGTCAATGAGCTCGAGTTGAAAAAGAAAAAGCTTACAGCACCTGGTATTCCCAGGCGGTCTCCCATCCAAGTACTAACCAGGCCCGACCCTGCTTAGCTTCCGAGATCAGACGAGATCGGGCGTGTTCAGGGTGGTATGGCCGTAAGCAATTAGTGCAGGCGCAAAACCAGGTTTTATACAGTAGCACATAAGGAGTGAGAAAGCTGCTGAGGCTCGACGTTACACTCTTACAAAAACAATCATTAGTTAGATATAAACGGCAGTAATTGATTCAGTAGGACTCCTTATCCATGTAAACGATCATTGTGACATCTGAATTCATTAATTATCTGAAATACACTGCGTGTGCGTGTGATGTTAAATGTTTGAACCAAGGTTAACGGTTAAAGTGTCAGAGAATGGGTGGTGATTTTTTGACGTCCTCCCATGATCTGAAGTGAGCGTGCGTGTTTGTGTTGGTGAAAGTTTAAGAAATGTACAACTGTCGGTTCAGCTCTCTGGTGCTCCCTGCTGGCAGTATCACTATACTGTCCTCATGTTTCACAAAAATAGTTTTGAGAGACGTTGTCAGTTTTTGTATGTTGCTTAAATCCTCCAAAGCGGTTGGCAGTAAACATCAGGTCACGGTACGCCACGTTAGGCCACGGAGTCAATGAGCTCGAGTTGAAAAAGAAAAAGCTTACAGCACCTGGTATTCCCAGGCGGTCTCCCATCCAAGTACTAACCAGGCCCGACCCTGCTTAGCTTCCGAGATCAGACGAGATCGGGCGTGTTCAGGGTGGTATGGCCGTAAGCAATTAGTGCAGGCGCAAAACCAGGTTTTATACAGTAGCACATAAGGAGTGAGAAAGCTGCTGAGGCTCGACGTTACACTCTTACAAAAACAATCATTAGTTAGATATAAACGGCAGTAATTGATTCAGTAGGACTCCTTATCCATGTAAACGATCATTGTGACATCTGAATTCATTAATTATCTGAAATACACTGCGTGTGCGTGTGATGTTAAATGTTTGAACCAAGGTTAACGGTTAAAGTGTCAGAGAATGGGTGGTGATTTTTTGACGTCCTCCCATGATCTGAAGTGAGCGTGCGTGTTTGTGTTGGTGAAAGTTTAAGAAATGTACAACTGTCGGTTCAGCTCTCTGGTGCTCCCTGCTGGCAGTATCACTATACTGTCCTCATGTTTCACAAAAATAGTTTTGAGAGACGTTGTCAGTTTTTGTATGTTGCTTAAATCCTCCAAAGCGGTTGGCAGTAAACATCAGGTCACGGTACGCCACGGGCACGGAGTCAATGAGCTCGAGTTGAAAAAGAAAAAGCTTACAGCACCTGGTATTCCCAGGCGGTCTCCCATCCAAGTACTAACCAGGCCCGACCCTGCTTAGCTTCCGAGATCAGACGAGATCGGGCGTGTTCAGGGTGGTATGGCCGTAAGCAATTAGTGCAGGCGCAAAACCAGGTTTTATACAGTAGCACATAAGGAGTGAGAAAGCTGCTGAGGCTCGACGTTACACTTTTACAAAAACAATCATTAGTTAGATATAAACGGCAGTAATTGATTCAGTAGGACTCCTTATCCATGTAAACGATCATTGTGACATCTGAATTCATTAATTATCTGAAATACACTGCGTGTGCGTGTGATGTTAAATGTTTGAACCAAGGTTAACGGTTAAAGTGTCAGAGAATGGGTGGTGATTTTTTGACGTCCTCCCATGATCTGAAGTGAGCGTGCGTGTTTGTGTTGGTGAAAGTTTAAGAAATGTACAACTGTCGGTTCAGCTCTCTGGTGCTCCCTGCTGGCAGTATCACTATACTGTCCTCATGTTTCACAAAAATAGTTTTGAGAGACGTTGTCAGTTTTTGTATGTTGCTTAAATCCTCCAAAGCGGTTGGCAGTAAACATCAGGTCACGGTACGCCACGGAGTCAATGAGCTCGAGTTGAAAAAGAAAAAGCTTACAGCACCTGGTATTCCCAGGCGGTCTCCCATCCAAGTACTAACCAGGCCCGACCCTGCTTAGCTTCCGAGATCAGACGAGATCGGGCGTGTTCAGGGTGGTATGGCCGTAAGCAATTAGTGCAGGCGCAAAACCAGGTTTTATACAGTAGCACATAAGGAGTGAGAAAGCTGCTGAGGCTCGACGTTACACTCTTACAAAAACAATCATTAGTTAGATATAAACGGCAGTAATTGATTCAGTAGGACTCCTTATCCATGTAAACGATCATTGTGACATCTGAATTCATTAATTATCTGAAATACACTGCGTGTGCGTGTGATGTTAAATGTTTGAACCAAGGTTAACGGTTAAAGTGTCAGAGAATGGGTGGTGATTTTTTGACGTCCTCCCATGATCTGAAGTGAGCGTGCGTGTTTGTGTTGGTGAAAGTTTAAGAAATGTACAACTGTCGGTTCAGCTCTCTGGTGCTCCCTGCTGGCAGTATCACTATACTGTCCTCATGTTTCACAAAAATAGTTTTGAGAGACGTTGTCAGTTTTTGTATGTTGCTTAAATCCTCCAAAGCGGTTGGCAGTAAACATCAGGTCACGGTACGCCACGGTAGGCCACGGAGTCAATGAGCTCGAGTTGAAAAAGAAAAAGCTTACAGCACCTGGTATTCCCAGGCGGTCTCCCATCCAAGTACTAACCAGGCCCGACCCTGCTTAGCTTCCGAGATCAGACGAGATCGGGCGTGTTCAGGGTGGTATGGCCGTAAGCAATTAGTGCAGGCGCAAAACCAGGTTTTATACAGTAGCACATAAGGAGTGAGAAAGCTGCTGAGGCTCGACGTTACACTTTTACAAAAACAATCATTAGTTAGATATAAACGGCAGTAATTGATTCAGTAGGACTCCTTATCCATGTAAACGATCATTGTGACATCTGAATTCATTAATTATCTGAAATACACTGCGTGTGCGTGTGATGTTAAATGTTTGAACCAAGGTTAACGGTTAAAGTGTCAGAGAATGGGTGGTGATTTTTTGACGTCCTCCCATGATCTGAAGTGAGCGTGCGTGTTTGTGTTGGTGAAAGTTTAAGAAATGTACAACTGTCGGTTCAGCTCTCTGGTGCTCCCTGCTGGCAGTATCACTATACTGTCCTCATGTTTCACAAAAATAGTTTTGAGAGACGTTGTCAGTTTTTGTATGTTGCTTAAATCCTCCAAAGCGGTTGGCAGTAAACATCAGGTCACGGTACGCCACGGTAGGCCACGGAGTCAATGAGCTCGAGTTGAAAAAGAAAAAGCTTACAGCACCTGGTATTCCCAGGCGGTCTCCCATCCAAGTACTAACCAGGCCCGACCCTGCTTAGCTTCCGAGATCAGACGAGATCGGGCGTGTTCAGGGTGGTATGGCCGTAAGCAATTAGTGCAGGCGCAAAACCAGGTTTTATACAGTAGCACATAAGGAGTGAGAAAGCTGCTGAGGCTCGACGTTACACTTTTACAAAAACAATCATTAGTTAGATATAAACGGCAGTAATTGATTCAGTAGGACTCCTTATCCATGTAAACGATCATTGTGACATCTGAATTCATTAATTATCTGAAATACACTGCGTGTGCGTGTGATGTTAAATGTTTGAACCAAGGTTAACGGTTAAAGTGTCAGAGAATGGGTGGTGATTTTTTGACGTCCTCCCATGATCTGAAGTGAGCGTGCGTGTTTGTGTTGGTGAAAGTTTAAGAAATGTACAACTGTCGGTTCAGCTCTCTGGTGCTCCCTGCTGGCAGTATCACTATACTGTCCTCATGTTTCACAAAAATAGTTTTGAGAGACGTTGTCAGTTTTTGTATGTTGCTTAAATCCTCCAAAGCGGTTGGCAGTAAACATCAGGTCACGGTACGCCACGGTAGGCCACGGAGTCAATGAGCTCGAGTTGAAAAAGAAAAAGCTTACAGCACCTGGTATTCCCAGGCGGTCTCCCATCCAAGTACTAACCAGGCCCGACCCTGCTTAGCTTCCGAGATCAGACGAGATCGGGCGTGTTCAGGGTGGTATGGCCGTAAGCAATTAGTGCAGGCGCAAAACCAGGTTTTATACAGTAGCACATAAGGAGTGAGAAAGCTGCTGAGGCTCGACGTTACACTTTTACAAAAACAATCATTAGTTAGATATAAACGGCAGTAATTGATTCAGTAGGACTCCTTATCCATGTAAACGATCATTGTGACATCTGAATTCATTAATTATCTGAAATACACTGCGTGTGCGTGTGATGTTAAATGTTTGAACCAAGGTTAACGGTTAAAGTGTCAGAGAATGGGTGGTGATTTTTTGACGTCCTCCCATGATCTGAAGTGAGCGTGCGTGTTTGTGTTGGTGAAAGTTTAAGAAATGTACAACTGTCGGTTCAGCTCTCTGGTGCTCCCTGCTGGCAGTATCACTATACTGTCCTCATGTTTCACAAAAATAGTTTTGAGAGACGTTGTCAGTTTTTGTATGTTGCTTAAATCCTCCAAAGCGGTTGGCAGTAAACATCAGGTCACGGTACGCCACGGTAGGCCACGGAGGCAATGAGCTCGAGTTGAAAAAGAAAAAGCTTACAGCACCTGGTATTCCCAGGCGGTCTCCCATCCAAGTACTAACCAGGCCCGACCCTGCTTAGCTTCCGAGATCAGACGAGATCGGGCGTGTTCAGGGTGGTATGGCCGTAAGCAATTAGTGCAGGCGCAAAACCAGGTTTTATACAGTAGCACATAAGGAGTGAGAAAGCTGCTGAGGCTCGACGTTACACTTTTACAAAAACAATCATTAGTTAGATATAAACGGCAGTAATTGATTCAGTAGGACTCCTTATCCATGTAAACGATCATTGTGACATCTGAATTCATTAATTATCTGAAATACACTGCGTGTGCGTGTGATGTTAAATGTTTGAACCAAGGTTAACGGTTAAAGTGTCAGAGAATGGGTGGTGATTTTTTGACGTCCTCCCATGATCTGAAGTGAGCGTGCGTGTTTGTGTTGGTGAAAGTTTAAGAAATGTACAACTGTCGGTTCAGCTCTCTGGTGCTCCCTGCTGGCAGTATCACTATACTGTCCTCATGTTTCACAAAAATAGTTTTGAGAGACGTTGTCAGTTTTTGTATGTTGCTTAAATCCTCCAAAGCGGTTGGCAGTAAACATCAGGTCACGGTACGCCACGGAGTCAATGAGCTCGAGTTGAAAAAGAAAAAGCTTACAGCACCTGGTATTCCCAGGCGGTCTCCCATCCAAGTACTAACCAGGCCCGACCCTGCTTAGCTTCCGAGATCAGACGAGATCGGGCGTGTTCAGGGTGGTATGGCCGTAAGCAATTAGTGCAGGCGCAAAACCAGGTTTTATACAGTAGCACATAAGGAGTGAGAAAGCTGCTGAGGCTCGACGTTACACTCTTACAAAAACAATCATTAGTTAGATATAAACGGCAGTAATTGATTCAGTAGGACTCCTTATCCATGTAAACGATCATTGTGACATCTGAATTCATTAATTATCTGAAATACACTGCGTGTGCGTGTGATGTTAAATGTTTGAACCAAGGTTAACGGTTAAAGTGTCAGAGAATGGGTGGTGATTTTTTGACGTCCTCCCATGATCTGAAGTGAGCGTGCGTGTTTGTGTTGGTGAAAGTTTAAGAAATGTACAACTGTCGGTTCAGCTCTCTGGTGCTCCCTGCTGGCAGTATCACTATACTGTCCTCATGTTTCACAAAAATAGTTTTGAGAGACGTTGTCAGTTTTTGTATGTTGCTTAAATCCTCCAAAGCGGTTGGCAGTAAACATCAGGTCACGGTACGCCACGGTAGGCCACGGAGTCAATGAGCTCGAGTTGAAAAAGAAAAAGCTTACAGCACCTGGTATTCCCAGGCGGTCTCCCATCCAAGTACTAACCAGGCCCGACCCTGCTTAGCTTCCGAGATCAGACGAGATCGGGCGTGTTCAGGGTGGTATGGCCGTAAGCAATTAGTGCAGGCGCAAAACCAGGTTTTATACAGTAGCACATAAGGAGTGAGAAAGCTGCTGAGGCTCGACGTTACACTTTTACAAAAACAATCATTAGTTAGATATAAACGGCAGTAATTGATTCAGTAGGACTCCTTATCCATGTAAACGATCATTGTGACATCTGAATTCATTAATTATCTGAAATACACTGCGTGTGCGTGTGATGTTAAATGTTTGAACCAAGGTTAACGGTTAAAGTGTCAGAGAATGGGTGGTGATTTTTTGACGTCCTCCCATGATCTGAAGTGAGCGTGCGTGTTTGTGTTGGTGAAAGTTTAAGAAATGTACAACTGTCGGTTCAGCTCTCTGGTGCTCCCTGCTGGCAGTATCACTATACTGTCCTCATGTTTCACAAAAATAGTTTTGAGAGACGTTGTCAGTTTTTGTATGTTGCTTAAATCCTCCAAAGCGGTTGGCAGTAAACATCAGGTCACGGTACGCCACGGAGTCAATGAGCTCGAGTTGAAAAAGAAAAAGCTTACAGCACCTGGTATTCCCAGGCGGTCTCCCATCCAAGTACTAACCAGGCCCGACCCTGCTTAGCTTCCGAGATCAGACGAGATCGGGCGTGTTCAGGGTGGTATGGCCGTAAGCAATTAGTGCAGGCGCAAAACCAGGTTTTATACAGTAGCACATAAGGAGTGAGAAAGCTGCTGAGGCTCGACGTTACACTCTTACAAAAACAATCATTAGTTAGATATAAACGGCAGTAATTGATTCAGTAGGACTCCTTATCCATGTAAACGATCATTGTGACATCTGAATTCATTAATTATCTGAAATACACTGCGTGTGCGTGTGATGTTAAATGTTTGAACCAAGGTTAACGGTTAAAGTGTCAGAGAATGGGTGGTGATTTTTTGACGTCCTCCCATGATCTGAAGTGAGCGTGCGTGTTTGTGTTGGTGAAAGTTTAAGAAATGTACAACTGTCGGTTCAGCTCTCTGGTGCTCCCTGCTGGCAGTATCACTATACTGTCCTCATGTTTCACAAAAATAGTTTTGAGAGACGTTGTCAGTTTTTGTATGTTGCTTAAATCCTCCAAAGCGGTTGGCAGTAAACATCAGGTCACGGTACGCCACGTTAGGCCACGGAGTCAATGAGCTCGAGTTGAAAAAGAAAAAGCTTACAGCACCTGGTATTCCCAGGCGGTCTCCCATCCAAGTACTAACCAGGCCCGACCCTGCTTAGCTTCCGAGATCAGACGAGATCGGGCGTGTTCAGGGTGGTATGGCCGTAAGCAATAGTGCAGGCGCAAAACCAGGTTTTATACAGTAGCACATAAGGAGTGAGAAAGCTGCTGAGGCTCGACGTTACACTTTTACAAAAACAATCATTAGTTAGATATAAACGGCAGTAATTGATTCAGTAGGACTCCTTATCCATGTAAACGATCATTGTGACATCTGAATTCATTAATTATCTGAAATACACTGCGTGTGCGTGTGATGTTAAATGTTTGAACCAAGGTTAACGGTTAAAGTGTCAGAGAATGGGTGGTGATTTTTTGACGTCCTCCCATGATCTGAAGTGAGCGTGCGTGTTTGTGTTGGTGAAAGTTTAAGAAATGTACAACTGTCGGTTCAGCTCTCTGGTGCTCCCTGCTGGCAGTATCACTATACTGTCCTCATGTTTCACAAAAATAGTTTTGAGAGACGTTGTCAGTTTTTGTATGTTGCTTAAATCCTCCAAAGCGGTTGGCAGTAAACATCAGGTCACGGTACGCCACGGAGTCAATGAGCTCGAGTTGAAAAAGAAAAAGCTTACAGCACCTGGTATTCCCAGGCGGTCTCCCATCCAAGTACTAACCAGGCCCGACCCTGCTTATCTCCCGAGTACAGACGAGATCGGGCGTGTTCAGGGTGGTATGGCCGTAAGCAATTAGTGCAGGCGCAAAACCAGGTTTTATACAGTAGCACATAAGGAGTGAGAAAGCTGCTGAGGCTCGACGTTACACTTTTACAAAAACAATCATTAGTTAGATATAAACGGCAGTAATTGATTCAGTAGGACTCCTTATCCATGTAAACGATCATTGTGACATCTGAATTCATTAATTATCTGAAATACACTGCGTGTGCGTGTGATGTTAAATGTTTGAACCAAGGTTAACGGTTAAAGTGTCAGAGAATGGGTGGTGATTTTTTGACGTCCTCCCATGATCTGAAGTGAGCG
>NC_079423.1:9800658-9803158 GCF_026213295.1 Gadus chalcogrammus | reverse complement strand
ATTGAATGCTTTAAATTTGTGTTTCATCCAGACTTTTATTTTGACGTTTGTATTTTCGAGCTGCACAGGAAGCAGGAAGGTAAGTAGTTTAGATCGCGTTAGAATGCGCGCGTAGAAAACGTTAGAAACGGCAGGTTGATTGGGAGTGCAGACAGTCACTACCCCAGAGAAAGACTTCTTGCATGTTGGTTCCCCAGCAGAGGCATCGCTTTTTCACTGTACTGTCCTCGGTGGGGTGTGCTAACTCCAACTAGACAGTGAGCTAAACTCTCTTCTATTCATGAACATGAAGAATGCCTTGAATTCTTGTTTCTAGTTTCACTCTCTTTCATCTTTTGATCTCTTGATCTTATCTACATGGATTCAATACAATGTGAAGAATGAAAATAAATCTACAAACAAGAATTCAAGGCATTCTTCATGTTCATGAATAGAAGAGAGTTTAGCTCACTGTCTAGTTGGAGTTAGCACACCCCACCGAGGACAGTACAGTGAAAAAGCGTTATTCAACTGGAGTTTCAACGTCCAAAGAAGCAAGATAAGAAAAAATGGAATTAGCCGGGACTTCTAATGTATCTGTACATACGAGAAAATCAAAGAGTTCTTCCTCATCGATATCGAGTGCAGCAGTAAGGGCGCGCGCTAAAGCAGAGGCGGCGAAAGCACGAGCAACATTTGCAGAGAGAGAGGTGACACTCAAGGTACAAAAAGCAGAGAAGGAAGCCGAGCTACAATTAGGTAAAGCCAAGCTGGAAGCTGAATTGAGCGCACTCGCACTTCAAAGAGAGGCAGCTGCAGCTATTGCCCAAGCCGAGGCACTAGAAGCAGCTGAACTAGACATAGGAGATTCGATCAGGACTGATCCATCTTCACTAGATCTGCAAAATGAAATTGCAACACGCACTAACGAATATGTTGAAGCACAAGCTGGGCTTGACGTATCACAGACTCGGGTATCCGTCCATACCACATCACCTGGAGTAGCCCTATCAGACGCAAGCTACGTCACATGGCCCCCTCCACCAGAGCACAACTCTGAGCCACAGGGAGAGATAAAAGAGGATGAAACTCCCTACAGACCATCTAGGCATGATGCAACACCAAGGCAGCCATTTCTCAGTGCTAAATCTAGGTATGTAACCCACATCAGCGCACCACTCAATGGAGGTCATACAAGTCAGGAAAGACGCGATGGACAACAAACAACGAACATTGGAGATAATGGACATCACACAACACCCGCTAGAGGTAACGGACAGCCCACAAAACCCAAGACAACACATCATCCTCACAAATCACCATTTAAGGCAACAGCTCCATCATACGTACCCATGTATGCTCCATCCACTGCAAGTGTGGCACCTGAAACAGAACACCTGGCACGATACCTGGCTCGTCGTGATTTAGTGAGTACAAGTCTCTACCAATTCGATGATAAACCTGAAAATTATCTAGCATGGCAGTCATCATTCAGTAATGCTACTACAGGCTTAGGACTCACAACAACTGAAATGTTGGATCTGCTGGTTAAATGGCTAGGAACAGAGTCGGTCAAGCACATCAAAAGGATCCGCTCTGTGTATGTCGGAAATCCAGACGTAGCATTGAAAAAGGCCTGGGACCGCCTCCAAGAGTGCTACGCTGCACCGGAAGTAATGGAAGAGGCTCTTTTTAAAAGACTGGATGAATTTCCAAGAATATCAACCAAAGATTATGGGAAGCTGAGGGACCTAGGCGATCTTCTTATGGAACTCCAGGGTGCCAAAGAAGAAGGTTACCTCACAGGATTGACCTACCTGGATACAGCCAGGGGCATAGGGCCCATTGTGGAGAAACTCCCTTATGGGCTACAGGAAAAATGGCTAACAGTAGGTTCAAGGTTTAAAGAAGAAAACAACGGCCACTTCCCTCCATTTGATTACTTTGCCGATTTCATCTGTCATGAAGCACGCCGGAGAAATGACCCCAGTTTTATCCTTTCATGCGCAAGCAGCAACGGGTTGAAGTCAGACAAAGTAGCCTCTAACAGTTATGGGAGGAAAATATCTGTTCACAAGACAGACATCTCTCCAGGTAAAGACCCACCTGCAAACTCACCTGAGAGAAAGTCTGATGGGCCAGAGAAAAACTGTCCCATTCACAACAAACCACATGCGCTGAGGAAATGCAGAACATTTAGAGGGAAGGTTCTCGAAGAACGAAAAAGCCTTCTCAAAGAGCATGGGATTTGTTTCAAATGCTGCACTTCAGCTAGCCATCTTGCAAGAGACTGTAAAGTAAAAGTAAAGTGTGAGGAGTGTGACAGCGACCGACATCATGCTGCTATGCATCCAGGTCCACCACCTCAAGTCTTCAGAAGGCCTACACCCCCATTAGACAATGGCGGGGAGGAAGAGGAACACAGCAGCGACAGCACAGCCATCAGCTCACACTGTACCCAGGTGTGTGGCCCAGGTCGAACAGCAAGATCCTGTGCGAAGATTTGTCTGGTCCGAGTATA
>NC_079423.1:9773158-9795658 GCF_026213295.1 Gadus chalcogrammus | reverse complement strand
CTCCAAAGCGGTTGGCAGTAAACATCAGGTCACGGTACGCCACGGTAGGCCACAGAGTCAATGAGCTCGAGTTGAAAAAGAAAAAGCTTACAGCACCTGGTATTCCCAGGCGGTCTCCCATCCAAGTACTAACCAGGCCCGACCCTGCTTAGCTTCCGAGTTCAGACGAGATCGGGCGTGTTCAGGGTGGTATGGCCGTAAGCAATTAGTACAGGCGCAAAACCTGGTTTTATACAGTAGCACATAAGGAGTGAGAAAGCTGCTGAGGCTCGACGTTACACTTTTACAAAAACAATCATTAGTTAGATATAAACGGCAGTAATTGATTCAGTAGGACTCCTTATCCATGTAAACGATCATTGTGACATCTGAATTCATTAATTATCTGAAATACACTGCGTGTGCGTGTGATGTTAAATGTTTGAACCAAGGTTAACGGTTAAAGTGTCAGAGAATGGGTGGTGATTTTTTGACGTCCTCCCATGATCTGTGGGGTGTTCCACAAAGCCGGTTTTATCACATAACCGGGTAAGTTAACCCAGGGTTTGCTGTAACCCTAGGTTTTCCGTTCCAAAAGGATCACGGTATGTTAGTTGCTATAGCAACATATGCTCTGAATCAAACCTGGTCGGACCAGGTTTTGCGCAGGTTAAGTTTGAAACATAACCCGGTTTTGGGTATTTCAACCGGCGTTCACCGCAGATTTCATGTGTTCACAATGGCATGCCCTTTTGATGAGAGAACTGCTGATATATCAGAGCGCAAATTATACGTGCAATCCACCGGGAGCGATTGATAAGACCACGGCTCGACATCTTGGCATATTGGATGACTTTTTGCTGGAGTGGAGAGATATAGATTCTCGCGCAAATCTTTAATATATTTAAATAGCCTTACATAGCCAACACTACCAATCGAGGACCTGGCCTCAGTTCACTCCAGACTATTTGCGTAGCCCTCCGTTTTTTTCAAATGGTAGTTTTATCTAGGCTATAATGCTGGAGATGCTGAGCACATCACAGTCGTTTCAGATGACCCATCCAAGATTTGTATCGGCCTCCTATCATACAAAGAGCAATATTGTCTTAGTACTATGCCGAGAGGCATTTACAACATAAAGTATAAAATAGTCCTAACGGACTTGCATCCACTGGAGAATGTTCGATCGTAGCCGGCGGCTTCATTACAAGCACTGATCCATCTTGATCTGTGAAGTTGATGAATTGTCACTTTTAGGTTTTCTACCCAGTTGTCAAAAAATAAACATTTGGAATAGTATGCGCTGTGGCAAGCACACGGTTTGCATGTGTTACTTCGAAGGCAAAAAAAATCTAAAATACAAGAAAACACAAAAACCTACATTCAACCAGTGTGGGGTATGGCCCATGACTCTCTGAGGTGGTAGGTATAGGTACCCCCTCCATGCCAGGGCGCCCTGAATTTATGTTTATTAACAGCTCCTCCACCGGGGTCAAGACAATTTGAGGGCCAGATCCAGTCTGCCGACTGTCGGCCTTTTCACGATTGGCTTAAAAAAATGGCTTATTTAAATTTATACCAATACGATGGTGGGAAAAGCTTACCAGTTTGTATGTTTTTTATACTTCATTTTTATACTTGATCCTCTGACCGCTTGGAAGCAATCGGAGTACATATTGTTTTAGAAGAAAGGGGTTATGTGGTAGGATCTTTAAGAATGCTTAACTGGGATATTTATATATTCATGGCTCAAATATTAAGGATCGTGCTTTTGACGTGTAACTAACGCATTTACGCGGTCAGCGATCCGCTGCCAGGCTTTGGTTCTCCGGGTTCCATAGGTTTTAGCGTTCCCTTTTCTTGTGATAATGTCCTTCTCCTCGTCATAGCTCTCCAGGAGAACCTGGGGTTCCATTTCATTGAAATAAGCGGCCCGTTTCGCCATATCGATCAGGGTTTCCATGATCCATACATCACGTCTTTTTAAGTTTGGCGTGGACGCGCACAACCCTGTGTTAATCAACCCCGAGTTGATTGAACTAATGCATAACCGCTGCTGTGGAACCGAAAACTCTGGGTTGGTCGGCACAGGGTCAATCAACCTAGAGTTCAGCGTTAACTCAGTGTTTGTTAAACCTCCGTTCGTGGAACACCCCTCTGAAGTGAGCGTGCGTGTTTGTGTTGGTGAAAGTTTAAGAAATGTACAACTGTCGGTTCAGCTCTCTGGTGCTCCCTGCTGGCAGTATCACTATACTGTCCTCATGTTTCACAAAAATAGTTTTGAGAGACGTTATCAGTTTTTGTATGTTGCTTAAATCCTCCAAAGCGGTTGGCAGTAAACATCAGGTCACGGTACGCCACGGTAGGCCACGGAGGCAATGAGCTCGAGTTGAAAAAGAAAAAGCTTACAGCACCTGGTATTCCCAGGCGGTCTCCCATCCAAGTACTAACCAGGCCCGACCCTGCTTAGCTTCCGAGATCAGACGAGATCGGGCGTGTTCAGGGTGGTATGGCCGTAAGCAATTAGTGCAGGCGCAAAACCAGGTTTTATACAGTAGCACATAAGGAGTGAGAAAGCTGCTGAGGCTCGACGTTACACTTTTACAAAAACAATCATTAGTTAGATATAAACGGCAGTAATTGATTCAGTAGGACTCCTTATCCATGTAAACGATCATTGTGACATCTGAATTCATTAATTATCTGAAATACACTGCGTGTGCGTGTGATGTTAAATGTTTGAACCAAGGTTAACGGTTAAAGTGTCAGAGAATGGGTGGTGATTTTTTGACGTCCTCCCATGATCTGAAGTGAGCGTGCGTGTTTGTGTTGGTGAAAGTTTAAGAAATGTACAACTGTCGGTTCAGCTCTCTGGTGCTCCCTGCTGGCAGTATCACTATACTGTCCTCATGTTTCACAAAAATAGTTTTGAGAGACGTTGTCAGTTTTTGTATGTTGCTTAAATCCTCCAAAGCGGTTGGCAGTAAACATCAGGTCACGGTACGCCACGGAGTCAATGAGCTCGAGTTGAAAAAGAAAATGCTTACAGCACCTGGTATTCCCAGGCGGTCTCCCATCCAAGTACTAACCAGGCCCGACCCTGCTTAGCTTCCGAGATCAGACGAGATCGGGCGTGTTCAGGGTGGTATGGCCGTAAGCAATTAGTGCAGGCGCAAAACCAGGTTTTATACAGTAGCACATAAGGAGTGAGAAAGCTGCTGAGGCTCGACGTTACACTCTTACAAAAACAATCATTAGTTAGATATAAACGGCAGTAATTGATTCAGTAGGACTCCTTATCCATGTAAACGATCATTGTGACATCTGAATTCATTAATTATCTGAAATACACTGCGTGTGCGTGTGATGTTAAATGTTTGAACCAAGGTTAACGGTTAAAGTGTCAGAGAATGGGTGGTGATTTTTTGACGTCCTCCCATGATCTGAAGTGAGCGTGCGTGTTTGTGTTGGTGAAAGTTTAAGAAATGTACAACTGTCGGTTCAGCTCTCTGGTGCTCCCTGCTGGCAGTATCACTATACTGTCCTCATGTTTCACAAAAATAGTTTTGAGAGACGTTGTCAGTTTTTGTATGTTGCTTAAATCCTCCAAAGCGGTTGGCAGTAAACATCAGGTCACGGTACGCCACGGAGTCAATGAGCTCGAGTTGAAAAAGAAAAAGCTTACAGCACCTGGTATTCCCAGGCGGTCTCCCATCCAAGTACTAACCAGGCCCGACCCTGCTTAGCTTCCGAGATCAGACGAGATCGGGCGTGTTCAGGGTGGTATGGCCGTAAGCAATTAGTGCAGGCGCAAAACCAGGTTTTATACAGTAGCACATAAGGAGTGAGAAAGCTGCTGAGGCTCGACGTTACACTTTTACAAAAACAATCATTAGTTAGATATAAACGGCAGTAATTGATTCAGTAGGACTCCTTATCCATGTAAACGATCATTGTGACATCTGAATTCATTAATTATCTGAAATACACTGCGTGTGCGTGTGATGTTAAATGTTTGAACCAAGGTTAACGGTTAAAGTGTCAGAGAATGGGTGGTGATTTTTTGACGTCCTCCCATGATCTGAAGTGAGCGTGCGTGTTTGTGTTGGTGAAAGTTTAAGAAATGTACAACTGTCGGTTCAGCTCTCTGGTGCTCCCTGCTGGCAGTATCACTATACTGTCCTCATGTTTCACAAAAATAGTTTTGAGAGACGTTGTCAGTTTTTGTATGTTGCTTAAATCCTCCAAAGCGGTTGGCAGTAAACATCAGGTCACGGTACGCCACGGTAGGCCACGGAGTCAATGAGCTCGAGTTGAAAAAGAAAAAGCTTACAGCACCTGGTATTCCCAGGCGGTCTCCCATCCAAGTACTAACCAGGCCCGACCCTGCTTAGCTTCCGAGATCAGACGAGATCGGGCGTGTTCAGGGTGGTATGGCCGTAAGCAATTAGTGCAGGCGCAAAACCAGGTTTTATACAGTAGCACATAAGGAGTGAGAAAGCTGCTGAGGCTCGACGTTACACTTTTACAAAAACAATCATTAGTTAGATATAAACGGCAGTAATTGATTCAGTAGGACTCCTTATCCATGTAAACGATCATTGTGACATCTGAATTCATTAATTATCTGAAATACACTGCGTGTGCGTGTGATGTTAAATGTTTGAACCAAGGTTAACGGTTAAAGTGTCAGAGAATGGGTGGTGATTTTTTGACGTCCTCCCATGATCTGAAGTGAGCGTGCGTGTTTGTGTTGGTGAAAGTTTAAGAAATGTACAACTGTCGGTTCAGCTCTCTGGTGCTCCCTGCTGGCAGTATCACTATACTGTCCTCATGTTTCACAAAAATAGTTTTGAGAGACGTTGTCAGTTTTTGTATGTTGCTTAAATCCTCCAAAGCGGTTGGCAGTAAACATCAGGTCACGGTACGCCACGGTAGGCCACGGAGTCAATGAGCTCGAGTTGAAAAAGAAAAAGCTTACAGCACCTGGTATTCCCAGGCGGTCTCCCATCCAAGTACTAACCAGGCCCGACCCTGCTTAGCTTCCGAGATCAGACGAGATCGGGCGTGTTCAGGGTGGTATGGCCGTAAGCAATTAGTGCAGGCGCAAAACCAGGTTTTATACAGTAGCACATAAGGAGTGAGAAAGCTGCTGAGGCTCGACGTTACACTCTTACAAAAACAATCATTAGTTAGATATAAACGGCAGTAATTGATTCAGTAGGACTCCTTATCCATGTAAACGATCATTGTGACATCTGAATTCATTAATTATCTGAAATACACTGCGTGTGCGTGTGATGTTAAATGTTTGAACCAAGGTTAACGGTTAAAGTGTCAGAGAATGGGTGGTGATTTTTTGACGTCCTCCCATGATCTGAAGTGAGCGTGCGTGTTTGTGTTGGTGAAAGTTTAAGAAATGTACAACTGTCGGTTCAGCTCTCTGGTGCTCCCTGCTGGCAGTATCACTATACTGTCCTCATGTTTCACAAAAATAGTTTTGAGAGACGTTGTCAGTTTTTGTATGTTGCTTAAATCCTCCAAAGCGGTTGGCAGTAAACATCAGGTCACGGTACGCCACGGTAGGCCACGGAGGCAATG
Source organism: Gadus chalcogrammus (assembly GCF_026213295.1). Taxonomy (NCBI): domain Eukaryota; kingdom Metazoa; phylum Chordata; class Actinopteri; order Gadiformes; family Gadidae; genus Gadus; species Gadus chalcogrammus. The sequence continues at coordinate 9,790,078 of NC_079423.1, read as the reverse complement.
AGCTCGAGTTGAAAAAGAAAAAGCTTACAGCACCTGGTATTCCCAGGCGGTCTCCCATCCAAGTACTAACCAGGCCCGACCCTGCTTAGCTTCCGAGATCAGACGAGATCGGGCGTGTTCAGGGTGGTATGGCCGTAAGCAATTAGTGCAGGCGCAAAACCAGGTTTTATACAGTAGCACATAAGGAGTGAGAAAGCTGCTGAGGCTCGACGTTACACTTTTACAAAAACAATCATTAGTTAGATATAAACGGCAGTAATTGATTCAGTAGGACTCCTTATCCATGTAAACGATCATTGTGACATCTGAATTCATTAATTATCTGAAATACACTGCGTGTGCGTGTGATGTTAAATGTTTGAACCAAGGTTAACGGTTAAAGTGTCAGAGAATGGGTGGTGATTTTTTGACGTCCTCCCATGATCTGAAGTGAGCGTGCGTGTTTGTGTTGGTGAAAGTTTAAGAAATGTACAACTGTCGGTTCAGCTCTCTGGTGCTCCCTGCTGGCAGTATCACTATACTGTCCTCATGTTTCACAAAAATAGTTTTGAGAGACGTTGTCAGTTTTTGTATGTTGCTTAAATCCTCCAAAGCGGTTGGCAGTAAACATCAGGTCACGGTACGCCACGGTAGGCCACGGAGGCAATGAGCTCGAGTTGAAAAAGAAAAAGCTTACAGCACCTGGTATTCCCAGGCGGTCTCCCATCCAAGTACTAACCAGGCCCGACCCTGCTTAGCTTCCGAGATCAGACGAGATCGGGCGTGTTCAGGGTGGTATGGCCGTAAGCAATTAGTGCAGGCGCAAAACCAGGTTTTATACAGTAGCACATAAGGAGTGAGAAAGCTGCTGAGGCTCGACGTTACACTTTTACAAAAACAATCATTAGTTAGATATAAACGGCAGTAATTGATTCAGTAGGACTCCTTATCCATGTAAACGATCATTGTGACATCTGAATTCATTAATTATCTGAAATACACTGCGTGTGCGTGTGATGTTAAATGTTTGAACCAAGGTTAACGGTTAAAGTGTCAGAGAATGGGTGGTGATTTTTTGACGTCCTCCCATGATCTGAAGTGAGCGTGCGTGTTTGTGTTGGTGAAAGTTTAAGAAATGTACAACTGTCGGTTCAGCTCTCTGGTGCTCCCTGCTGGCAGTATCACTATACTGTCCTCATGTTTCACAAAAATAGTTTTGAGAGACGTTGTCAGTTTTTGTATGTTGCTTAAATCCTCCAAAGCGGTTGGCAGTAAACATCAGGTCACGGTACGCCACGGAGTCAATGAGCTCGAGTTGAAAAAGAAAAAGCTTACAGCACCTGGTATTCCCAGGCGGTCTCCCATCCAAGTACTAACCAGGCCCGACCCTGCTTAGCTTCCGAGATCAGACGAGATCGGGCGTGTTCAGGGTGGTATGGCCGTAAGCAATTAGTGCAGGCGCAAAACCAGGTTTTATACAGTAGCACATAAGGAGTGAGAAAGCTGCTGAGGCTCGACGTTACACTTTTACAAAAACAATCATTAGTTAGATATAAACGGCAGTAATTGATTCAGTAGGACTCCTTATCCATGTAAACGATCATTGTGACATCTGAATTCATTAATTATCTGAAATACACTGCGTGTGCGTGTGATGTTAAATGTTTGAACCAAGGTTAACGGTTAAAGTGTCAGAGAATGGGTGGTGATTTTTTGACGTCCTCCCATGATCTGAAGTGAGCGTGCGTGTTTGTGTTGGTGAAAGTTTAAGAAATGTACAACTGTCGGTTCAGCTCTCTGGTGCTCCCTGCTGGCAGTATCACTATACTGTCCTCATGTTTCACAAAAATAGTTTTGAGAGACGTTGTCAGTTTTTGTATGTTGCTTAAATCCTCCAAAGCGGTTGGCAGTAAACATCAGGTCACGGTACGCCACGGTAGGCCACGGAGGCAATGAGCTCGAGTTGAAAAAGAAAAGCTTACAGCACCTGGTATTCCCAGGCGGTCTCCCATCCAAGTACTAACCAGGCCCGACCCTGCTTAGCTTCCGAGATCAGACGAGATCGGGCGTGTTCAGGGTGGTATGGCCGTAAGCAATTAGTGCAGGCGCAAAACCAGGTTTTATACAGTAGCACATAAGGAGTGAGAAAGCTGCTGAGGCTCGACGTTACACTTTTACAAAAACAATCATTAGTTAGATATAAACGGCAGTAATTGATTCAGTAGGACTCCTTATCCATGTAAACGATCATTGTGACATCTGAATTCATTAATTATCTGAAATACACTGCGTGTGCGTGTGATGTTAAATGTTTGAACCAAGGTTAACGGTTAAAGTGTCAGAGAATGGGTGGTGATTTTTTGACGTCCTCCCATGATCTGAAGTGAGCGTGCGTGTTTGTGTTGGTGAAAGTTTAAGAAATGTACAACTGTCGGTTCAGCTCTCTGGTGCTCCCTGCTGGCAGTATCACTATACTGTCCTCATGTTTCACAAAAATAGTTTTGAGAGACGTTGTCAGTTTTTGTATGTTGCTTAAATCCTCCAAAGCGGTTGGCAGTAAACATCAGGTCACGGTACGCCACGGTAGGCCACGGAGGCAATGAGCTCGAGTTGAAAAAGAAAAAGCTTACAGCACCTGGTATTCCCAGGCGGTCTCCCATCCAAGTACTAACCAGGCCCGACCCTGCTTAGCTTCCGAGATCAGACGAGATCGGGCGTGTTCAGGGTGGTATGGCCGTAAGCAATTAGTGCAGGCGCAAAACCAGGTTTTATACAGTAGCACATAAGGAGTGAGAAAGCTGCTGAGGCTCGACGTTACACTTTTACAAAAACAATCATTAGTTAGATATAAACGGCAGTAATTGATTCAGTAGGACTCCTTATCCATGTAAACGATCATTGTGACATCTGAATTCATTAATTATCTGAAATACACTGCGTGTGCGTGTGATGTTAAATGTTTGAACCAAGGTTAACGGTTAAAGTGTCAGAGAATGGGTGGTGATTTTTTGACGTCCTCCCATGATCTGAAGTGAGCGTGCGTGTTTGTGTTGGTGAAAGTTTAAGAAATGTACAACTGTCGGTTCAGCTCTCTGGTGCTCCCTGCTGGCAGTATCACTATACTGTCCTCATGTTTCACAAAAATAGTTTTGAGAGACGTTGTCAGTTTTTGTATGTTGCTTAAATCCTCCAAAGCGGTTGGCAGTAAACATCAGGTCACGGTACGCCACGGTAGGCCACGGAGTCAATGAGCTCGAGTTGAAAAAGAAAAAGCTTACAGCACCTGGTATTCCCAGGCGGTCTCCCATCCAAGTACTAACCAGGCCCGACCCTGCTTAGCTTCCGAGATCAGACGAGATCGGGCGTGTTCAGGGTGGTATGGCCGTAAGCAATTAGTGCAGGCGCAAAACCAGGTTTTATACAGTAGCACATAAGGAGTGAGAAAGCTGCTGAGGCTCGACGTTACACTTTTACAAAAACAATCATTAGTTAGATATAAACGGCAGTAATTGATTCAGTAGGACTCCTTATCCATGTAAACGATCATTGTGACATCTGAATTCATTAATTATCTGAAATACACTGCGTGTGCGTGTGATGTTAAATGTTTGAACCAAGGTTAACGGTTAAAGTGTCAGAGAATGGGTGGTGATTTTTTGACGTCCTCCCATGATCTGAAGTGAGCGTGCGTGTTTGTGTTGGTGAAAGTTTAAGAAATGTACAACTGTCGGTTCAGCTCTCTGGTGCTCCCTGCTGGCAGTATCACTATACTGTCCTCATGTTTCACAAAAATAGTTTTGAGAGACGTTGTCAGTTTTTGTATGTTGCTTAAATCCTCCAAAGCGGTTGGCAGTAAACATCAGGTCACGGTACGCCACGGTAGGCCACGGAGTCAATGAGCTCGAGTTGAAAAAGAAAAAGCTTACAGCACCTGGTATTCCCAGGCGGTCTCCCATCCAAGTACTAACCAGGCCCGACCCTGCTTAGCTTCCGAGATCAGACGAGATCGGGCGTGTTCAGGGTGGTATGGCCGTAAGCAATTAGTGCAGGCGCAAAACCAGGTTTTATACAGTAGCACATAAGGAGTGAGAAAGCTGCTGAGGCTCGACGTTACACTCTTACAAAAACAATCATTAGTTAGATATAAACGGCAGTAATTGATTCAGTAGGACTCCTTATCCATGTAAACGATCATTGTGACATCTGAATTCATTAATTATCTGAAATACACTGCGTGTGCGTGTGATGTTAAATGTTTGAACCAAGGTTAACGGTTAAAGTGTCAGAGAATGGGTGGTGATTTTTTGACGTCCTCCCATGATCTGAAGTGAGCGTGCGTGTTTGTGTTGGTGAAAGTTTAAGAAATGTACAACTGTCGGTTCAGCTCTCTGGTGCTCCCTGCTGGCAGTATCACTATACTGTCCTCATGTTTCACAAAAATAGTTTTGAGAGACGTTGTCAGTTTTTGTATGTTGCTTAAATCCTCCAAAGCGGTTGGCAGTAAACATCAGGTCACGGTACGCCACGGTAGGCCACGGAGGCAATGAGCTCGAGTTGAAAAAGAAAAAGCTTACAGCACCTGGTATTCCCAGGCGGTCTCCCATCCAAGTACTAACCAGGCCCGACCCTGCTTAGCTTCCGAGATCAGACGAGATCGGGCGTGTTCAGGGTGGTATGGCCGTAAGCAATTAGTGCAGGCGCAAAACCAGGTTTTATACAGTAGCACATAAGGAGTGAGAAAGCTGCTGAGGCTCGACGTTACACTCTTACAAAAACAATCATTAGTTAGATATAAACGGCAGTAATTGATTCAGTAGGACTCCTTATCCATGTAAACGATCATTGTGACATCTGAATTCATTAATTATCTGAAATACACTGCGTGTGCGTGTGATGTTAAATGTTTGAACCAAGGTTAACGGTTAAAGTGTCAGAGAATGGGTGGTGATTTTTTGACGTCCTCCCATGATCTGAAGTGAGCGTGCGTGTTTGTGTTGGTGAAAGTTTAAGAAATGTACAACTGTCGGTTCAGCTCTCTGGTGCTCCCTGCTGGCAGTATCACTATACTGTCCTCATGTTTCACAAAAATAGTTTTGAGAGACGTTGTCAGTTTTTGTATGTTGCTTAAATCCTCCAAAGCGGTTGGCAGTAAACATCAGGTCACGGTACGCCACGGTAGGCCACGGAGTCAATGAGCTCGAGTTGAAAAAGAAAAAGCTTACAGCACCTGGTATTCCCAGGCGGTCTCCCATCCAAGTACTAACCAGGCCCGACCCTGCTTAGCTTCCGAGATCAGACGAGATCGGGCGTGTTCAGGGTGGTATGGCCGTAAGCAATTAGTGCAGGCGCAAAACCAGGTTTTATACAGTAGCACATAAGGAGTGAGAAAGCTGCTGAGGCTCGACGTTACACTTTTACAAAAACAATCATTAGTTAGATATAAACGGCAGTAATTGATTCAGTAGGACTCCTTATCCATGTAAACGATCATTGTGACATCTGAATTCATTAATTATCTGAAATACACTGCGTGTGCGTGTGATGTTAAATGTTTGAACCAAGGTTAACGGTTAAAGTGTCAGAGAATGGGTGGTGATTTTTTGACGTCCTCCCATGATCTGAAGTGAGCGTGCGTGTTTGTGTTGGTGAAAGTTTAAGAAATGTACAACTGTCGGTTCAGCTCTCTGGTGCTCCCTGCTGGCAGTATCACTATACTGTCCTCATGTTTCACAAAAATAGTTTTGAGAGACGTTGTCAGTTTTTGTATGTTGCTTAAATCCTCCAAAGCGGTTGGCAGTAAACATCAGGTCACGGTACGCCACGGTAGGCCACGGAGTCAATGAGCTCGAGTTGAAAAAGAAAAAGCTTACAGCACCTGGTATTCCCAGGCGGTCTCCCATCCAAGTACTAACCAGGCCCGACCCTGCTTAGCTTCCGAGATCAGACGAGATCGGGCGTGTTCAGGGTGGTATGGCCGTAAGCAATTAGTGCAGGCGCAAAACCAGGTTTTATACAGTAGCACATAAGGAGTGAGAAAGCTGCTGAGGCTCGACGTTACACTTTTACAAAAACAATCATTAGTTAGATATAAACGGCAGTAATTGATTCAGTAGGACTCCTTATCCATGTAAACGATCATTGTGACATCTGAATTCATTAATTATCTGAAATACACTGCGTGTGCGTGTGATGTTAAATGTTTGAACCAAGGTTAACGGTTAAAGTGTCAGAGAATGGGTGGTGATTTTTTGACGTCCTCCCATGATCTGAAGTGAGCGTGCGTGTTTGTGTTGGTGAAAGTTTAAGAAATGTACAACTGTCGGTTCAGCTCTCTGGTGCTCCCTGCTGGCAGTATCACTATACTGTCCTCATGTTTCACAAAAATAGTTTTGAGAGACGTTGTCAGTTTTTGTATGTTGCTTAAATCCTCCAAAGCGGTTGGCAGTAAACATCAGGTCACGGTACGCCACGGTAGGCCACGGAGTCAATGAGCTCGAGTTGAAAAAGAAAAAGCTTACAGCACCTGGTATTCCCAGGCGGTCTCCCATCCAAGTACTAACCAGGCCCGACCCTGCTTAGCTTCCGAGATCAGACGAGATCGGGCGTGTTCAGGGTGGTATGGCCGTAAGCAATTAGTGCAGGCGCAAAACCAGGTTTTATACAGTAGCACATAAGGAGTGAGAAAGCTGCTGAGGCTCGACGTTACACTTTTACAAAAACAATCATTAGTTAGATATAAACGGCAGTAATTGATTCAGTAGGACTCCTTATCCATGTAAACGATCATTGTGACATCTGAATTCATTAATTATCTGAAATACACTGCGTGTGCGTGTGATGTTAAATGTTTGAACCAAGGTTAACGGTTAAAGTGTCAGAGAATGGGTGGTGATTTTTTGACGTCCTCCCATGATCTGAAGTGAGCGTGCGTGTTTGTGTTGGTGAAAGTTTAAGAAATGTACAACTGTCGGTTCAGCTCTCTGGTGCTCCCTGCTGGCAGTATCACTATACTGTCCTCATGTTTCACAAAAATAGTTTTGAGAGACGTTGTCAGTTTTTGTATGTTGCTTAAATCCTCCAAAGCGGTTGGCAGTAAACATCAGGTCACGGTACGCCACGGTAGGCCACGGAGTCAATGAGCTCGAGTTGAAAAAGAAAAAGCTTACAGCACCTGGTATTCCCAGGCGGTCTCCCATCCAAGTACTAACCAGGCCCGACCCTGCTTAGCTTCCGAGATCAGACGAGATCGGGCGTGTTCAGGGTGGTATGGCCGTAAGCAATTAGTGCAGGCGCAAAACCAGGTTTTATACAGTAGCACATAAGGAGTGAGAAAGCTGCTGAGGCTCGACGTTACACTTTTACAAAAACAATCATTAGTTAGATATAAACGGCAGTAATTGATTCAGTAGGACTCCTTATCCATGTAAACGATCATTGTGACATCTGAATTCATTAATTATCTGAAATACACTGCGTGTGCGTGTGATGTTAAATGTTTGAACCAAGGTTAACGGTTAAAGTGTCAGAGAATGGGTGGTGATTTTTTGACGTCCTCCCATGATCTGAAGTGAGCGTGCGTGTTTGTGTTGGTGAAAGTTTAAGAAATGTACAACTGTCGGTTCAGCTCTCTGGTGCTCCCTGCTGGCAGTATCACTATACTGTCCTCATGTTTCACAAAAATAGTTTTGAGAGACGTTGTCAGTTTTTGTATGTTGCTTAAATCCTCCAAAGCGGTTGGCAGTAAACATCAGGTCACGGTACGCCACGGTAGGCCACGGAGTCAATGAGCTCGAGTTGAAAAAGAAAAAGCTTACAGCACCTGGTATTCCCAGGCGGTCTCCCATCCAAGTACTAACCAGGCCCGACCCTGCTTAGCTTCCGAGATCAGACGAGATCGGGCGTGTTCAGGGTGGTATGGCCGTAAGCAATTAGTGCAGGCGCAAAACCAGGTTTTATACAGTAGCACATAAGGAGTGAGAAAGCTGCTGAGGCTCGACGTTACACTTTTACAAAAACAATCATTAGTTAGATATAAACGGCAGTAATTGATTCAGTAGGACTCCTTATCCATGTAAACGATCATTGTGACATCTGAATTCATTAATTATCTGAAATACACTGCGTGTGCGTGTGATGTTAAATGTTTGAACCAAGGTTAACGGTTAAAGTGTCAGAGAATGGGTGGTGATTTTTTGACGTCCTCCCATGATCTGAAGTGAGCGTGCGTGTTTGTGTTGGTGAAAGTTTAAGAAATGTACAACTGTCGGTTCAGCTCTCTGGTGCTCCCTGCTGGCAGTATCACTATACTGTCCTCATGTTTCACAAAAATAGTTTTGAGAGACGTTGTCAGTTTTTGTATGTTGCTTAAATCCTCCAAAGCGGTTGGCAGTAAACATCAGGTCACGGTACGCCACGGTAGGCCACGGAGTCAATGAGCTCGAGTTGAAAAAGAAAAGCTTACAGCACCTGGTATTCCCAGGCGGTCTCCCATCCAAGTACTAACCAGGCCCGACCCTGCTTAGCTTCCGAGATCAGACGAGATCGGGCGTGTTCAGGGTGGTATGGCCGTAAGCAATTAGTGCAGGCGCAAAACCAGGTTTTATACAGTAGCACATAAGGAGTGAGAAAGCTGCTGAGGCTCGACGTTACACTCTTACAAAAACAATCATTAGTTAGATATAAACGGCAGTAATTGATTCAGTAGGACTCCTTATCCATGTAAACGATCATTGTGACATCTGAATTCATTAATTATCTGAAATACACTGCGTGTGCGTGTGATGTTAAATGTTTGAACCAAGGTTAACGGTTAAAGTGTCAGAGAATGGGTGGTGATTTTTTGACGTCCTCCCATGATCTGAAGTGAGCGTGCGTGTTTGTGTTGGTGAAAGTTTAAGAAATGTACAACTGTCGGTTCAGCTCTCTGGTGCTCCCTGCTGGCAGTATCACTATACTGTCCTCATGTTTCACAAAAATAGTTTTGAGAGACGTTGTCAGTTTTTGTATGTTGCTTAAATCCTCCAAAGCGGTTGGCAGTAAACATCAGGTCACGGTACGCCACGGTAGGCCACGGAGTCAATGAGCTCGAGTTGAAAAAGAAAAAGCTTACAGCACCTGGTATTCCCAGGCGGTCTCCCATCCAAGTACTAACCAGGCCCGACCCTGCTTAGCTTCCGAGATCAGACGAGATCGGGCGTGTTCAGGGTGGTATGGCCGTAAGCAATTAGTGCAGGCGCAAAACCAGGTTTTATACAGTAGCACATAAGGAGTGAGAAAGCTGCTGAGGCTCGACGTTACACTCTTACAAAAACAATCATTAGTTAGATATAAACGGCAGTAATTGATTCAGTAGGACTCCTTATCCATGTAAACGATCATTGTGACATCTGAATTCATTAATTATCTGAAATACACTGCGTGTGCGTGTGATGTTAAATGTTTGAACCAAGGTTAACGGTTAAAGTGTCAGAGAATGGGTGGTGATTTTTTGACGTCCTCCCATGATCTGAAGTGAGCGTGCGTGTTTGTGTTGGTGAAAGTTTAAGAAATGTACAACTGTCGGTTCAGCTCTCTGGTGCTCCCTGCTGGCAGTATCACTATACTGTCCTCATGTTTCACAAAAATAGTTTTGAGAGACGTTGTCAGTTTTTGTATGTTGCTTAAATCCTCCAAAGCGGTTGGCAGTAAACATCAGGTCACGGTACGCCACGGTAGGCCACGGAGTCAATGAGCTCGAGTTGAAAAAGAAAAAGCTTACAGCACCTGGTATTCCCAGGCGGTCTCCCATCCAAGTACTAACCAGGCCCGACCCTGCTTAGCTTCCGAGATCAGACGAGATCGGGCGTGTTCAGGGTGGTATGGCCGTAAGCAATTAGTGCAGGCGCAAAACCAGGTTTTATACAGTAGCACATAAGGAGTGAGAAAGCTGCTGAGGCTCGACGTTACACTTTTACAAAAACAATCATTAGTTAGATATAAACGGCAGTAATTGATTCAGTAGGACTCCTTATCCATGTAAACGATCATTGTGACATCTGAATTCATTAATTATCTGAAATACACTGCGTGTGCGTGTGATGTTAAATGTTTGAACCAAGGTTAACGGTTAAAGTGTCAGAGAATGGGTGGTGATTTTTTGACGTCCTCCCATGATCTGAAGTGAGCGTGCGTGTTTGTGTTGGTGAAAGTTTAAGAAATGTACAACTGTCGGTTCAGCTCTCTGGTGCTCCCTGCTGGCAGTATCACTATACTGTCCTCATGTTTCACAAAAATAGTTTTGAGAGACGTTGTCAGTTTTTGTATGTTGCTTAAATCCTCCAAAGCGGTTGGCAGTAAACATCAGGTCACGGTACGCCACGGTAGGCCACGGAGTCAATGAGCTCGAGTTGAAAAAGAAAAAGCTTACAGCACCTGGTATTCCCAGGCGGTCTCCCATCCAAGTACTAACCAGGCCCGACCCTGCTTAGCTTCCGAGATCAGACGAGATCGGGCGTGTTCAGGGTGGTATGGCCGTAAGCAATTAGTGCAGGCGCAAAACCAGGTTTTATACAGTAGCACATAAGGAGTGAGAAAGCTGCTGAGGCTCGACGTTACACTTTTACAAAAACAATCATTAGTTAGATATAAACGGCAGTAATTGATTCAGTAGGACTCCTTATCCATGTAAACGATCATTGTGACATCTGAATTCATTAATTATCTGAAATACACTGCGTGTGCGTGTGATGTTAAATGTTTGAACCAAGGTTAACGGTTAAAGTGTCAGAGAATGGGTGGTGATTTTTTGACGTCCTCCCATGATCTGAAGTGAGCGTGCGTGTTTGTGTTGGTGAAAGTTTAAGAAATGTACAACTGTCGGTTCAGCTCTCTGGTGCTCCCTGCTGGCAGTATCACTATACTGTCCTCATGTTTCACAAAAATAGTTTTGAGAGACGTTGTCAGTTTTTGTATGTTGCTTAAATCCTCCAAAGCGGTTGGCAGTAAACATCAGGTCACGGTACGCCACGGTAGGCCACGGAGTCAATGAGCTCGAGTTGAAAAAGAAAAAGCTTACAGCACCTGGTATTCCCAGGCGGTCTCCCATCCAAGTACTAACCAGGCCCGACCCTGCTTAGCTTCCGAGATCAGACGAGATCGGGCGTGTTCAGGGTGGTATGGCCGTAAGCAATTAGTGCAGGCGCAAAACCAGGTTTTATACAGTAGCACATAAGGAGTGAGAAAGCTGCTGAGGCTCGACGTTACACTTTACAAAAACAATCATTAGTTAGATATAAACGGCAGTAATTGATTCAGTAGGACTCCTTATCCATGTAAACGATCATTGTGACATCTGAATTCATTAATTATCTGAAATACACTGCGTGTGCGTGTGATGTTAAATGTTTGAACCAAGGTTAACGGTTAAAGTGTCAGAGAATGGGTGGTGATTTTTTGACGTCCTCCCATGATCTGAAGTGAGCGTGCGTGTTTGTGTTGGTGAAAGTTTAAGAAATGTACAACTGTCGGTTCAGCTCTCTGGTGCTCCCTGCTGGCAGTATCACTATACTGTCCTCATGTTTCACAAAAATAGTTTTGAGAGACGTTGTCAGTTTTTGTATGTTGCTTAAATCCTCCAAAGCGGTTGGCAGTAAACATCAGGTCACGGTACGCCACGGTAGGCCACGGAGGCAATGAGCTCGAGTTGAAAAAGAAAAAGCTTACAGCACCTGGTATTCCCAGGCGGTCTCCCATCCAAGTACTAACCAGGCCCGACCCTGCTTAGCTTCCGAGATCAGACGAGATCGGGCGTGTTCAGGGTGGTATGGCCGTAAGCAATTAGTGCAGGCGCAAAACCAGGTTTTATACAGTAGCACATAAGGAGTGAGAAAGCTGCTGAGGCTCGACGTTACACTTTTACAAAAACAATCATTAGTTAGATATAAACGGCAGTAATTGATTCAGTAGGACTCCTTATCCATGTAAACGATCATTGTGACATCTGAATTCATTAATTATCTGAAATACACTGCGTGTGCGTGTGATGTTAAATGTTTGAACCAAGGTTAACGGTTAAAGTGTCAGAGAATGGGTGGTGATTTTTTGACGTCCTCCCATGATCTGAAGTGAGCGTGCGTGTTTGTGTTGGTGAAAGTTTAAGAAATGTACAACTGTCGGTTCAGCTCTCTGGTGCTCCCTGCTGGCAGTATCACTATACTGTCCTCATGTTTCACAAAAATAGTTTTGAGAGACGTTGTCAGTTTTTGTATGTTGCTTAAATCCTCCAAAGCGGTTGGCAGTAAACATCAGGTCACGGTACGCCACGGAGTCAATGAGCTCGAGTTGAAAAAGAAAAAGCTTACAGCACCTGGTATTCCCAGGCGGTCTCCCATCCAAGTACTAACCAGGCCCGACCCTGCTTAGCTTCCGAGATCAGACGAGATCGGGCGTGTTCAGGGTGGTATGGCCGTAAGCAATTAGTGCAGGCGCAAAACCAGGTTTTATACAGTAGCACATAAGGAGTGAGAAAGCTGCTGAGGCTCGACGTTACACTCTTACAAAAACAATCATTAGTTAGATATAAACGGCAGTAATTGATTCAGTAGGACTCCTTATCCATGTAAACGATCATTGTGACATCTGAATTCATTAATTATCTGAAATACACTGCGTGTGCGTGTGATGTTAAATGTTTGAACCAAGGTTAACGGTTAAAGTGTCAGAGAATGGGTGGTGATTTTTTGACGTCCTCCCATGATCTGAAGTGAGCGTGCGTGTTTGTGTTGGTGAAAGTTTAAGAAATGTACAACTGTCGGTTCAGCTCTCTGGTGCTCCCTGCTGGCAGTATCACTATACTGTCCTCATGTTTCACAAAAATAGTTTTGAGAGACGTTGTCAGTTTTTGTATGTTGCTTAAATCCTCCAAAGCGGTTGGCAGTAAACATCAGGTCACGGTACGCCACGGTAGGCCACGGAGTCAATGAGCTCGAGTTGAAAAAGAAAAAGCTTACAGCACCTGGTATTCCCAGGCGGTCTCCCATCCAAGTACTAACCAGGCCCGACCCTGCTTAGCTTCCGAGATCAGACGAGATCGGGCGTGTTCAGGGTGGTATGGCCGTAAGCAATTAGTGCAGGCGCAAAACCAGGTTTTATACAGTAGCACATAAGGAGTGAGAAAGCTGCTGAGGCTCGACGTTACACTTTTACAAAAACAATCATTAGTTAGATATAAACGGCAGTAATTGATTCAGTAGGACTCCTTATCCATGTAAACGATCATTGTGACATCTGAATTCATTAATTATCTGAAATACACTGCGTGTGCGTGTGATGTTAAATGTTTGAACCAAGGTTAACGGTTAAAGTGTCAGAGAATGGGTGGTGATTTTTTGACGTCCTCCCATGATCTGAAGTGAGCGTGCGTGTTTGTGTTGGTGAAAGTTTAAGAAATGTACAACTGTCGGTTCAGCTCTCTGGTGCTCCCTGCTGGCAGTATCACTATACTGTCCTCATGTTTCACAAAAATAGTTTTGAGAGACGTTGTCAGTTTTTGTATGTTGCTTAAATCCTCCAAAGCGGTTGGCAGTAAACATCAGGTCACGGTACGCCACGGTAGGCCACGGAGTCAATGAGCTCGAGTTGAAAAAGAAAAAGCTTACAGCACCTGGTATTCCCAGGCGGTCTCCCATCCAAGTACTAACCAGGCCCGACCCTGCTTAGCTTCCGAGATCAGACGAGATCGGGCGTGTTCAGGGTGGTATGGCCGTAAGCAATTAGTGCAGGCGCAAAACCAGGTTTTATACAGTAGCACATAAGGAGTGAGAAAGCTGCTGAGGCTCGACGTTACACTTTTACAAAAACAATCATTAGTTAGATATAAACGGCAGTAATTGATTCAGTAGGACTCCTTATCCATGTAAACGATCATTGTGACATCTGAATTCATTAATTATCTGAAATACACTGCGTGTGCGTGTGATGTTAAATGTTTGAACCAAGGTTAACGGTTAAAGTGTCAGAGAATGGGTGGTGATTTTTTGACGTCCTCCCATGATCTGAAGTGAGCGTGCGTGTTTGTGTTGGTGAAAGTTTAAGAAATGTACAACTGTCGGTTCAGCTCTCTGGTGCTCCCTGCTGGCAGTATCACTATACTGTCCTCATGTTTCACAAAAATAGTTTTGAGAGACGTTGTCAGTTTTTGTATGTTGCTTAAATCCTCCAAAGCGGTTGGCAGTAAACATCAGGTCACGGTACGCCACGGTAGGCCACGGAGTCAATGAGCTCGAGGTGAAAAAGAAAAAGCTTACAGCACCTGGTATTCCCAGGCGGTCTCCCATCCAAGTACTAACCAGGCCCGACCCTGCTTAGCTTCCGAGATCAGACGAGATCGGGCGTGTTCAGGGTGGTATGGCCGTAAGCAATTAGTGCAGGCGCAAAACCAGGTTTTATACAGTAGCACATAAGGAGTGAGAAAGCTGCTGAGGCTCGACGTTACACTCTTTACAAAAACAATCATTAGTTAGATATAAACGGCAGTAATTGATTCAGTAGGACTCCTTATCCATGTAAACGATCATTGTGACATCTGAATTCATTAATTATCTGAAATACACTGCGTGTGCGTGTGATGTTAAATGTTTGAACCAAGGTTAACGGTTAAAGTGTCAGAGAATGGGTGGTGATTTTTTGACGTCCTCCCATGATCTGAAGTGAGCGTGCGTGTTTGTGTTGGTGAAAGTTTAAGAAATGTACAACTGTCGGTTCAGCTCTCTGGTGCTCCCTGCTGGCAGTATCACTATACTGTCCTCATGTTTCACAAAAATAGTTTTGAGAGACGTTGTCAGTTTTGTATGTTGCTTAAATCCTCCAAAGCGGTTGGCAGTAAACATCAGGTCACGGTACCCCACGGAGTCAATGAGCTCGAGTTGAAAAAGAAAAAGCTTACAGCACCTGGTATTCCCAGGCGGTCTCCCATCCAAGTACTAACCAGGCCCGACCCTGCTTAGCTTCCGAGATCAGACGAGATCGGGCGTGTTCAGGGTGGTATGGCCGTAAGCAATTAGTGCAGGCGCAAAACCAGGTTTTATACAGTAGCACATAAGGAGTGAGAAAGCTGCTGAGGCTCGACGTTACACTTTTACAAAAACAATCATTAGTTAGATATAAACGGCAGTAATTGATTCAGTAGGACTCCTTATCCATGTAAACGATCATTGTGACATCTGAATTCATTAATTATCTGAAATACACTGCGTGTGCGTGTGATGTTAAATGTTTGAACCAAGGTTAACGGTTAAAGTGTCAGAGAATGGGTGGTGATTTTTTGACGTCCTCCCATGATCTGAAGTGAGCGTGCGTGTTTGTGTTGGTGAAAGTTTAAGAAATGTACAACTGTCGGTTCAGCTCTCTGGTGCTCCCTGCTGGCAGTATCACTATACTGTCCTCATGTTTCACAAAAATAGTTTTGAGAGACGTTGTCAGTTTTTGTATGTTGCTTAAATCCTCCAAAGCGGTTGGCAGTAAACATCAGGTCACGGTACGCCACGGAGTCAATGAGCTCGAGTTGAAAAAGAAAAAGCTTACAGCACCTGGTATTCCCAGGCGGTCTCCCATCCAAGTACTAACCAGGCCCGACCCTGCTTAGCTTCCGAGATCAGACGAGATCGGGCGTGTTCAGGGTGGTATGGCCGTAAGCAATTAGTGCAGGCGCAAAACCAGGTTTTATACAGTAGCACATAAGGAGTGAGAAAGCTGCTGAGGCTCGACGTTACACTTTACAAAAACAATCATTAGTTAGATATAAACGGCAGTAATTGATTCAGTAGGACTCCTTATCCATGTAAACGATCATTGTGACATCTGAATTCATTAATTATCTGAAATACACTGCGTGTGCGTGTGATGTTAAATGTTTGAACCAAGGTTAACGGTTAAAGTGTCAGAGAATGGGTGGTGATTTTTTGACGTCCTCCCATGATCTGAAGTGAGCGTGCGTGTTTGTGTTGGTGAAAGTTTAAGAAATGTACAACTGTCGGTTCAGCTCTCTGGTGCTCCCTGCTGGCAGTATCACTATACTGTCCTCATGTTTCACAAAAATAGTTTTGAGAGACGTTGTCAGTTTTGTATGTTGCTTAAATCCTCCAAAGCGGTTGGCAGTAAACATCAGGTCACGGTACGCCACGGTAGGCCACGGAGTCAATGAGCTCGAGTTGAAAAAGAAAAAGCTTACAGCACCTGGTATTCCCAGGCGGTCTCCCATCCAAGTACTAACCAGGCCCGACCCTGCTTAGCTTCCGAGATCAGACGAGATCGGGCGTGTTCAGGGTGGTATGGCCGTAAGCAATTAGTGCAGGCGCAAAACCAGGTTTTATACAGTAGCACATAAGGAGTGAGAAAGCTGCTGAGGCTCGACGTTACACTCTTACAAAAACAATCATTAGTTAGATATAAACGGCAGTAATTGATTCAGTAGGACTCCTTATCCATGTAAACGATCATTGTGACATCTGAATTCATTAATTATCTGAAATACACTGCGTGTGCGTGTGATGTTAAATGTTTGAACCAAGGTTAACGGTTAAAGTGTCAGAGAATGGGTGGTGATTTTTTGACGTCCTCCCATGATCTGAAGTGAGCGTGCGTGTTTGTGTTGGTGAAAGTTTAAGAAATGTACAACTGTCGGTTCAGCTCTCTGGTGCTCCCTGCTGGCAGTATCACTATACTGTCCTCATGTTTCACAAAAATAGTTTTGAGAGACGTTGTCAGTTTTTGTATGTTGCTTAAATCCTCCAAAGCGGTTGGCAGTAAACATCAGGTCACGGTACGCCACGGTAGCCACGGAGTCAATGAGCTCGAGTTGAAAAAGAAAAAGCTTACAGCACCTGGTATTCCCAGGCGGTCTCCCATCCAAGTACTAACCAGGCCCGACCCTGCTTAGCTTCCGAGATCAGACGAGATCGGGCGTGT
>NC_079423.1:9735413-9773058 GCF_026213295.1 Gadus chalcogrammus | reverse complement strand
GCGTGTTCAGGGTGGTATGGCCGTAAGCAATAATGCAGGCGCAAAACCAGGTTTATACAGTAGCACATAAGGAGTGAGAAAGCTGCTGAGGCTCGACGTTACACTTTTACAAAACAATCATTAGTTAGATATAAACGGCAGTATTTTCAGTAGGACTCCTTATCCATGTAACGATCATTGTGACATCTGAATTCATAATTATCTGAAATACACTGCGTGTGCGTGTGATGTTAAATGTTTGAACCAAGGTAACGGTTAAAGTGTCAGAGAATGGGTGGTGATTTTTGACGTCCTCCCATGATCTGAAGTGAGCGTGCGTGTTGTGTTGGTGAAGTTTAAGAAATGTACAAACTGTCGGTTCAGCTCTCTGGTGCTCCCTGCTGGCATATCACTATACTGTCCTCATCTTTTCACAAAAATAGTTTTGAGAGACGTTGTCAGTTTTTGTATGTTGCTTAAATCCTCCAAAGCGGTTGGCAGTAAACATCAGGTCACGGTACGCCACGGAGTCAAGACTCGAGTGAAAAAGAAAAAAGCTTACAGCACGGTATTCCCAGGCGGTCTCCCATCCAAGTACTAACCAGGCCCGACCTGCTTAGCTTCGAGATCAGACGAGATCGGGCGTGTTCAGGGTGGTATGGCCGTAAGCAATTATGCAGGCGCAAAACCAGGTTTATACAGTAGCACATAAGGAGTGAGAAAGCTGATGGCTCGACGTTACACTTACAAAAACAATCATTAGTTAGATATAAACGGCAGTAATTGATTCAGTAGGACTCCTTATCATGTAAACGATCATTGTGACATCTGAATTCATTAATTATCTGAAATACACTGCGTTGTGCGTGTGATGTTAAATGTTTGAACCAAGGTTAACGGTTAAAGTGTCAGAGAATGGGTGGTGATTTTTTGACGTCCTCCCATGATCTGAAGTGAGCGTGCGTGTTTGTGTTGGTGAAAGTTTAAGAATGTACAACTGTCGTTTCAGCTCTCTGGTGCTCCCTGCTGGCAGTATCACTATACTGTCCTCATGTTTCACAAAATAGTTTGAGAGACGTTGTCAGTTTTTGTATGTGCTTAAATCCTCCAAAGCGGTTGGCAGTTAACATCAGGTCACGGTACGCCACGGAGTCAATGAGCTCGAGTTGAAAAAGAAAAAGCTTACAGCACCTGGTATTCCCAGGCGGTCTCCCATCCAAGTACTAACCAGGCCCGACCCTGCTTAGCTTCCGAGATCAGACGAGATCGGGCGTGTTCAGGGTGGTATGGCCGTAAGCAATAGTGCAGGCGCAAAACCAGGTTTTATACAGTAGCACATAAGGAGTGAGAAAGCTGCTGAGGCTCGACGTTACACTTTTACAAAAACAATCATTAGTTAGATATAAACGGCAGTAATTGATTCAGTAGGACTCCTTATCCATGTAAACGATCATTGTGACATCTGAATTCATTAATTATCTGAAATACACTGCGTGTGCGTGTGATGTTAAATGTTTGAACCAAGGTTAACGGTTAAAGTGTCAGAGAATGGGTGGTGATTTTTTGACGTCCTCCCATGATCTGAAGTGAGCGTGCGTGTTTGTGTTGGTGAAAGTTTAAGAAATGTACAACTGTCGGTTCAGCTCTCTGGTGCTCCCTGCTGGCAGTATCACTATACTGTCCTCATGTTTCACAAAAATAGTTTTGAGAGACGTTGTCAGTTTTTGTATGTTGCTTAAATCCTCCAAAGCGGTTGGCAGTAAACATCAGGTCACGGTACGCCACGGAGTCAATGAGCTCGAGTTGAAAAAGAAAAAGCTTACAGCCCCTGGTTATTCAAGAAGGTCTCCCATCCAAGTACTAACCAGGCCGGACCTGCTTAGCTTCCGGATCGGGACGAGATCGGGCGGTGTTCAGGGTGGTATGGCCGTAAGCAATTAGGCATGCGCAAACCAGTTTATACAGTAGCACATAAGGAGTGAGGAAAGCGATGAGGCTCGACGTTAACTCTTACCAAACTATTAGTTAGATATAACGGCAGTAATGTTTTTTTTTTTTTTTTTTATCAGTAGGACTCCTTAACCATGTAAAAGATCATTGTGACATCTGAATTCATTAATTATCTGAAATACCACTGCGTGTGGTGTGTGTGATGTTAAATGTTGAACAAGGTTAACGGTTAAAGTTTCAGAGAATGGGTGGTGATTTTTTGACGTCCTCCCATGATCTGAATGTGGAGCGTGCTGTTTGTTTTGGTGAAAGTTTAAGAAATGTACAACTGTCGGTTAAGGTCTCTGGTGCCTCCATGCTGGCAGTATCACTATACTGTCTCATGTTTCACAAAAATAGTTTTGAGAGACGTTGTCAGTTTTTGTTGTTGATTAAACCGCCAAAAGCGGTTGGCAGTAAACTTCGGTCACGGTAAGCAACGGGCGTCAATGAGCTCGAGTGAGTTAATAGAAAAGCTCTTACAGCACTGGTATTCCCAGGCGGTCTCCCATCCAAGTACTAACCATGGCCCGACCCTGCCTTAGCTTCCGAGATCAGACGAGATCGGGCGTGTTCAGGGTGGTATGGCCGTAAGCAATTAGTGCAGGCGCAAAAACAGGTTTATACAGTAGCACATAAGGAGTGAGAAAGCTGCTGGGCTCGACGTTACACTCTTACAAACACAATCATTAGTTAGATATAAAACGGCCAGTAATTGATTCAGTAGGACTCCTTATCCATGTAACCGATCATTGTGACATCTGAATTCATAATTATCTGAAATACACTGCGTGTGCGTGTGATGTTTAAATGTTTGAACCAAGGTTAACGGTGTTAAAGTGTCAGAGAATGGGTGGTGATTTTTTTGACGTCCTCCCATGATCTGAAGTGAGCGTGCGTGTTTGTGTTGGTGAAAGTTTAAGAAATGTACAACTGTTCGGTTCAGCTCTCTGGTGCTCCCTGCTGGCAGTATCACTATACTGTCCTCATGTTTCACAAAAATAGTTTTGAGAGACGTTGTCAGTTTTTGTATGTTGCTTAAATCCTCCAAAGCGGTTGGCAGTAAAAATCAGGTCACGGTACGCCACGGTAGGCCACGGAGTCAATGAGCTCGGAGTTGAAAAAGAAAAGCTTACAGCACCTGGTATTCCCAGGCGGTCTCCCATCCAAGTACTAACCAGGCCCGACCCTGCTTAGCTTCCGAGATCAGACGAGATCGGGCGTGTTCAGGGTGGTATGGCCGTAAGCAATTAGTGCAGGCGCAAAACCAGGTTTTATACAGTAGCACATAAGGAGTGAGAAAGCTGCTGAGGCTCGACGTTACACTTTTACAAAAACAATCATTAGTTAGATATAAACGGCAGTAATTGATTCAGTAGAACTCCTTATCCATGTAAACGATCATTGTGACATCTGAATTCATTAATTATCTGAAATACACTGCGTGTGCGTGTGATGTTAAATGTTTGAACCAAGGTTAACGGTTAAAGTGTCAGAGAATGGGTGGTGATTTTTTGACGTCCTCCCATGATCTGAAGTGAGCGTGCGTGTTTGTGTTGGTGAAAGTTTAAGAAATGTACAACTGTCGGTTCAGCTCTCTGGTGCTCCCTGCTGGCAGTATCACTATACTGTCCTCATGTTTCACAAAAATAGTTTTGAGAGACGTTGTCAGTTTTTGTATGTTGCTTAAATCCTCCAAAGCGGTTGGCAGTAAACATCAGGTCACGGTACGCCACGGTAGGCCACGGAGTCAATGAGCTCGAGTTGAAAAAGAAAAAGCTTACAGCACCTGGTATTCCCAGGCGGTCTCCCATCCAAGTACTAACCAGGCCCGACCCTGCTAGCTTCCGAGATCAGACGAGATCGGGCGTGTTCAGGGTGGTATGGCCGTAAGCAATTAGTGCAGGCGCAAAACCAGGTTTTATACAGTAGCACATAAGGAGTGAGAAAGCTGCTGAGGCTCGACGTTACACTCTTTACAAAAACAATCATTAGTTAGATATAAACGGCAGTAATTGATTCAGTAGAACTCCTTATCCATGTAAACGATCATTGTGACATCTGAATTCATTAATTATCTGAAATACACTGCGTGTGCGTGTGATGTTAAATGTTTGAACCAAGGTTAACGGTTAAAGTGTCAGAGAATGGGTGGTGATTTTTTGACGTCCTCCCATGATCTGAAGTGAGCGTGCGTGTTTGTGTTGGTGAAAGTTTAAGAAATGTACAACTGTCGTTCAGCTCTCTGGTGCTCCCTGCTGGCAGTATCACTATACTGTCCTCATGTTTCACAAAAATAGTTTGAGAGACGTTGTCAGTTTTTGTATGTTGCTTAAATCCTCCAAAGCGGTTGGCAGTAAACATCAGGTCACGGTACGCCACGGTAGGCCACGGAGTCAATGAGCTCGAGTTGAAAAAGAAAATGCTTACAGCACCTGTATTCCAGGCGGTCTCCCATCCAAGTACTAACCAGGCCCGACCCTGCTTAGCTTCCGAGATCAGACGAGATCGGGCGTGTTCAGGGTGGTATGGCCGTAAGCAATTAGTGCAGGCGCAAAACCAGGTTTTATACAGTAGCACATAAGGAGTGAGAAAGCTGCTGAGGCTCGACGTTACACTTTTACAAAAACAATCATTAGTTAGATATAAACGGCAGTAATTGATTCAGTAGGACTCCTTATCCATGTAAACGATCATTGTGACATCTGAATTCATTAATTATCTGAAATACACTGCGTGTGCGTGTGATGTTAAATGTTTGAACCAAGGTTAACGGTTAAAGTGTCAGAGAATGGGTGGTGATTTTTGACGTCCTCCCATGATCTGAAGTGAGCGTGCGTGTTTGTGTTGGTGAAAGTTTAAGAAATGTACAACTGTCGTTTCAGCTCTCTGGTGCTCCCTGCTGGCAGTATCACTATACTGTCCTCATGTTTCACAAAAATAGTTTTGAGAGACGTTGTCAGTTTTTGTATGTTGCTTAAATCCTCCAAAGCGGTTGGCAGTAAACATCAGGTCACGGTACGCCACGGTAGGCCACGGAGTCAATGAGCTCGAGTTGAAAAAGAAAAAGCTTACAGCACCTGGTATTCCAGGCGGTCTCCCATCCAAGTACTAACCAGGCCCGACCCTGCTTAGCTTCCGAGATCAGACGAGATCGGGCGTGTTCAGGGTGGTATGGCCGTAAGCAATTAGTGCAGGCGCAAAACCAGGTTTTATACAGTAGCACATAAGGAGTGAGAAAGCTGCTGAGGCTCGACGTTACACTTTTACAAAAACAATCATTAGTTAGATATAAACGGCAGTAATTGATTCAGTAGGACTCCTTATCCATGTAAACGATCATTGTGACATCTGAATTCATTAATTATCTGAAATACACTGCGTGTGCGTGTGATGTTAAATGTTTGAACCAAGGTTAACGGTTAAAGTGTCAGAGAATGGGTGGTGATTTTTTGACGTCCTCCCATGATCTGAAGTGAGCGTGCGTGTTTGTGTTGGTGAAAGTTTAAGAAATGTACAACTGTCGGTTCAGCTCTCTGGTGCTCCCTGCTGGCAGTATCACTATACTGTCCTCATGTTTCACAAAAATAGTTTTGAGAGACGTTGTCAGTTTTTGTATGTTGCTTAAATCCTCCAAAGCGGTTGGCAGTAAACATCAGGTCACGGTACGCCACGGTAGGCCACGGAGGCAATGAGCTCGAGTTGAAAAAGAAAAAGCTTACAGCACCTGGTATTCCCAGGCGGTCTCCCATCCAAGTACTAACCAGGCCCGACCCTGCTTAGCTTCCGAGATCAGACGAGATCGGGCGTGTTCAGGGTGGTATGGCCGTAAGCAATTAGTGCAGGCGCAAAACCAGGTTTTATACAGTAGCACATAAGGAGTGAGAAAGCTGCTGAGGCTCGACGTTACACTTTTACAAAAACAATCATTAGTTAGATATAAACGGCAGTAATTGATTCAGTAGGACTCCTTATCCATGTAAACGATCATTGTGACATCTGAATTCATTAATTATCTGAAATACACTGCGTGTGCGTGTGATGTTAAATGTTTGAACCAAGGTTAACGGTTAAAGTGTCAGAGAATGGGTGGTGATTTTTTGACGTCCTCCCATGATCTGAAGTGAGCGTGCGTGTTTGTGTTGGTGAAAGTTTAAGAAATGTACAACTGTCGGTTCAGCTCTCTGGTGCTCCCTGCTGGCAGTATCACTATACTGTCCTCATGTTTCACAAAAATAGTTTTGAGAGACGTTGTCAGTTTTTGTATGTTGCTTAAATCCTCCAAAGCGGTTGGCAGTAAACATCAGGTCACGGTACGCCACGGTAGGCCACGGAGTCAATGAGCTCGAGTTGAAAAAGAAAAAGCTTACAGCACCTGGTATTCCCAGGCGGTCTCCCATCCAAGTACTAACCAGGCCCGACCCTGCTTAGCTTCCGAGATCAGACGAGATCGGGCGTGTTCAGGGTGGTATGGCCGTAAGCAATTAGTGCAGGCGCAAAACCAGGTTTTATACAGTAGCACATAAGGAGTGAGAAAGCTGCTGAGGCTCGACGTTACACTTTTACAAAAACAATCATTAGTTAGATATAAACGGCAGTAATTGATTCAGTAGGACTCCTTATCCATGTAAACGATCATTGTGACATCTGAATTCATTAATTATCTGAAATACACTGCGTGTGCGTGTGATGTTAAATGTTTGAACCAAGGTTAACGGTTAAAGTGTCAGAGAATGGGTGGTGATTTTTTGACGTCCTCCCATGATCTGAAGTGAGCGTGCGTGTTTGTGTTGGTGAAAGTTTAAGAAATGTACAACTGTCGGTTCAGCTCTCTGGTGCTCCCTGCTGGCAGTATCACTATACTGTCCTCATGTTTCACAAAAATAGTTTGAGAGACGTTGTCAGTTTTTGTATGTTGCTTAAATCCTCCAAAGCGGTTGGCAGTAAACATCAGGTCACGGTACGCCACGGTAGGCCACGGAGTCAATGAGCTCGAGTTGAAAAAGAAAAGCTTACAGCACCTGGTATTCCCAGGCGGTCTCCCATCCAAGTACTAACCAGGCCCGACCCTGCTTAGCTTCCGAGATCAGACGAGATCGGGCGTGTTCAGGGTGGTATGGCCGTAAGCAATTAGTGCAGGCGCAAAACCAGGTTTTATACAGTAGCACATAAGGAGTGAGAAAGCTGCTGAGGCTCGACGTTACACTTTTACAAAAACAATCATTAGTTAGATATAAACGGCAGTAATTGATTCAGTAGGACTCCTTATCCATGTAAACGATCATTGTGACATCTGAATTCATTAATTATCTGAAATACACTGCGTGTGCGTGTGATGTTAAATGTTTGAACCAAGGTTAACGGTTAAAGTGTCAGAGAATGGGTGGTGATTTTTTGACGTCCTCCCATGATCTGAAGTGAGCGTGCGTGTTTGTGTTGGTGAAAGTTTAAGAAATGTACAACTGTCGGTTTCAGCTCTCTGGTGCTCCCTGCTGGCAGTATCACTATACTGTCCTCATGTTTCACAAAAATAGTTTTGAGAGACGTTGTCAGTTTTTGTATGTTGCTTAAATCCTCCAAAGCGGTTGGCAGTAAACATCAGGTCACGGTACGCCACGGAGTCAATGAGCTCGAGTTGAAAAAGAAAAAGCTTACAGCACCTGGTATTCCCAGGCGGTCTCCCATCCAAGTACTAACCAGGCCCGACCCTGCTTAGCTTCCGAGATCAGACGAGATCGGGCGTGTTCAGGGTGGTATGGCCGTAAGCAATTAGTGCAGGCGCAAAACCAGGTTTTATACAGTAGCACATAAGGAGTGAGAAAGCTGCTGAGGCTCGACGTTACACTTTTACAAAAACAATCATTAGTTAGATATAAACGGCAGTAATTGATTCAGTAGGACTCCTTATCCATGTAAACGATCATTGTGACATCTGAATTCATTAATTATCTGAAATACACTGCGTGTGCGTGTGATGTTAAATGTTTGAACCAAGGTTAACGGTTAAAGTGTCAGAGAATGGGTGGTGATTTTTTGACGTCCTCCCATGATCTGAAGTGAGCGTGCGTGTTTGTGTTGGTGAAAGTTTAAGAAATGTACAACTGTCGTTCAGCTCTCTGGTGCTCCCTGCTGGCAGTATCACTATACTGTCCTCATGTTTCACAAAAATAGTTTTGAGAGACGTTGTCAGTTTTTGTATGTTGCTTAAATCCTCCAAAGCGGTTGGCAGTAAACATCAGGTCACGGTACGCCACGGTAGGCCACGGAGTCAATGAGCTCGAGTTGAAAAAGAAAAAGCTTACAGCACCTGGTATTCCCAGGCGGTCTCCCATCCAAGTACTAACCAGGCCCGACCCTGCTTAGCTTCCGAGATCAGACGAGATCGGGCGTGTTCAGGGTGGTATGGCCGTAAGCAATTAGTGCAGGCGCAAAACCAGGTTTTATACAGTAGCACATAAGGAGTGAGAAAGCTGCTGAGGCTCGACGTTACACTTTTACAAAAACAATCATTAGTTAGATATAAACGGCAGTAATTGATTCAGTAGGACTCCTTATCCATGTAAACGATCATTGTGACATCTGAATTCATTAATTATCTGAAATACACTGCGTGTGCGTGTGATGTTAAATGTTTGAACCAAGGTTAACGGTTAAAGTGTCAGAGAATGGGTGGTGATTTTTTGACGTCCTCCCATGATCTGAAGTGAGCGTGCGTGTTTGTGTTGGTGAAAGTTTAAGAAATGTACAACTGTCGGTTCAGCTCTCTGGTGCTCCCTGCTGGCAGTATCACTATACTGTCCTCATGTTTCACAAAAATAGTTTTGAGAGACGTTGTCAGTTTTTGTATGTTGCTTAAATCCTCCAAAGCGGTTGGCAGTAAACATCAGGTCACGGTACGCCACGGTAGGCCACGGAGTCAATGAGCTCGAGTTGAAAAAGAAAAAGCTTACAGCACCTGGTATTCCCAGGCGGTCTCCCATCCAAGTACTAACCAGGCCCGACCCTGCTTAGCTTCCGAGATCAGACGAGATCGGGCGTGTTCAGGGTGGTATGGCCGTAAGCAATTAGTGCAGGCGCAAAACCAGGTTTTATACAGTAGCACATAAGGAGTGAGAAAGCTGCTGAGGCTCGACGTTACACTTTTACAAAAACAATCATTAGTTAGATATAAACGGCAGTAATTGATTCAGTAGGACTCCTTATCCATGTAAACGATCATTGTGACATCTGAATTCATTAATTATCTGAAATACACTGCGTGTGCGTGTGATGTTAAATGTTTGAACCAAGGTTAACGGTTAAAGTGTCAGAGAATGGGTGGTGATTTTTTGACGTCCTCCCATGATCTGAAGTGAGCGTGCGTGTTTGTGTTGGTGAAAGTTTAAGAAATGTACAACTGTCGGTTCAGCTCTCTGGTGCTCCCTGCTGGCAGTATCACTATACTGTCCTCATGTTTCACAAAAATAGTTTTGAGAGACGTTGTCAGTTTTTGTATGTTGCTTAAATCCTCCAAAGCGGTTGGCAGTAAACATCAGGTCACGGTACGCCACGGTAGGCCACGGAGTCAATGAGCTCGAGTTGAAAAAGAAAAAGCTTACAGCACCTGGTATTCCCAGGCGGTCTCCCATCCAAGTACTAACCAGGCCCGACCCTGCTTAGCTTCCGAGATCAGACGAGATCGGGCGTGTTCAGGGTGGTATGGCCGTAAGCAATTAGTGCAGGCGCAAAACCAGGTTTTATACAGTAGCACATAAGGAGTGAGAAAGCTGCTGAGGCTCGACGTTACACTTTTACAAAAACAATCATTAGTTAGATATAAACGGCAGTAATTGATTCAGTAGGACTCCTTATCCATGTAAACGATCATTGTGACATCTGAATTCATTAATTATCTGAAATACACTGCGTGTGCGTGTGATGTTAAATGTTTGAACCAAGGTTAACGGTTAAAGTGTCAGAGAATGGGTGGTGATTTTTTGACGTCCTCCCATGATCTGAAGTGAGCGTGCGTGTTTGTGTTGGTGAAAGTTTAAGAAATGTACAACTGTCGGTTCAGCTCTCTGGTGCTCCCTGCTGGCAGTATCACTATACTGTCCTCATGTTTCACAAAAATAGTTTTGAGAGACGTTGTCAGTTTTTGTATGTTGCTTAAATCCTCCAAAGCGGTTGGCAGTAAACATCAGGTCACGGTACGCCACGGAGTCAATGAGCTCGAGTTGAAAAAGAAAAAGCTTACAGCACCTGGTATTCCCAGGCGGTCTCCCATCCAAGTACTAACCAGGCCCGACCCTGCTTAGCTTCCGAGATCAGACGAGATCGGGCGTGTTCAGGGTGGTATGGCCGTAAGCAATTAGTGCAGGCGCAAACCAGGTTTTATACAGTAGCACATAAGGAGTGAGAAAGCTGCTGAGGCTCGACGTTACACTTTTACAAAAACAATCATTAGTTAGATATAAACGGCAGTAATTGATTCAGTAGGACTCCTTATCCATGTAAACGATCATTGTGACATCTGAATTCATTAATTATCTGAAATACACTGCGTGTGCGTGTGATGTTAAATGTTTGAACCAAGGTTAACGGTTAAAGTGTCAGAGAATGGGTGGTGATTTTTTGACGTCCTCCCATGATCTGAAGTGAGCGTGCGTGTTTGTGTTGGTGAAAGTTTAAGAAATGTACAACTGTCGGTTCAGCTCTCTGGTGCTCCCTGCTGGCAGTATCACTATACTGTCCTCATGTTTCACAAAAATAGTTTTGAGAGACGTTGTCAGTTTTTGTATGTTGCTTAAATCCTCCAAAGCGGTTGGCAGTAAACATCAGGTCACGGTACGCCACGGTAGGCCACGGAGTCAATGAGCTCGAGTTGAAAAAGAAAAAGCTTACAGCACCTGGTATTCCCAGGCGGTCTCCCATCCAAGTACTAACCAGGCCCGACCCTGCTTAGCTTCCGAGATCAGACGAGATCGGGCGTGTTCAGGGTGGTATGGCCGTAAGCAATTAGTGCAGGCGCAAAACCAGGTTTTATACAGTAGCACATAAGGAGTGAGAAAGCTGCTGAGGCTCGACGTTACACTCTTACAAAAACAATCATTAGTTAGATATAAACGGCAGTAATTGATTCAGTAGGAACTCCTTATCCATGTAAACGATCATTGTGACATCTGAATTCATTAATTATCTGAAATACACTGCGTGTGCGTGTGATGTTAAATGTTTGAACCAAGGTTAACGGTTAAAGTG
Organism: Gadus chalcogrammus; assembly: GCF_026213295.1. NCBI lineage: Eukaryota > Metazoa > Chordata > Actinopteri > Gadiformes > Gadidae > Gadus > Gadus chalcogrammus. The sequence goes on along the minus strand of NC_079423.1, from coordinate 9,761,850 downwards.
TCAGAGAATGGGTGGTGATTTTTTGACGTCCTCCCATGATCTGAAGTGAGCGTGCGTGTTTGTGTTGGTGAAAGTTTAAGAAATGTACAACTGTCGGTTCAGCTCTCTGGTGCTCCCTGCTGGCAGTATCACTATACTGTCCTCATGTTTCACAAAAATAGTTTTGAGAGACGTTGTCAGTTTTTGTATGTTGCTTAAATCCTCCAAAGCGGTTGGCAGTAAACATCAGGTCACGGTACGCCACGGTAGGCCACGGAGTCAATGAGCTCGAGTTGAAAAAGAAAAAGCTTACAGCACCTGGTATTCCCAGGCGGTCTCCCATCCAAGTACTAACCAGGCCCGACCCTGCTTAGCTTCCGAGATCAGACGAGATCGGGCGTGTTCAGGGTGGTATGGCCGTAAGCAATTAGTGCAGGCGCAAAACCAGGTTTTATACAGTAGCACATAAGGAGTGAGAAAGCTGCTGAGGCTCGACGTTACACTTTTACAAAAACAATCATTAGTTAGATATAAACGGCAGTAATTGATTCAGTAGGACTCCTTATCCATGTAAACGATCATTGTGACATCTGAATTCATTAATTATCTGAAATACACTGCGTGTGCGTGTGATGTTAAATGTTTGAACCAAGGTTAACGGTTAAAGTGTCAGAGAATGGGTGGTGATTTTTTGACGTCCTCCCATGATCTGGGCCCCGTTTCCCGAAAGCGTCGTTAGCCTAAGTGGATCGTGAAGTGCGTCGAAAGGGCATCGTAGAGTTTTCACCGCGTTTCCCGAAAGCATCGTGGGGAACGAACGTCTTGAAAACGCTCGTAGCTAACGAGTACTCCAGGGGTGCTCGTAGGTACTCGTAGGACGCTAAGAGCATCGTCAGCTATAGCCTCAGTGGCGACACCATCGGACATTCCGTCTATTGGATGCGTTTTATTAAAACGCATTGCGCCTTTATGTTCTTAGTTTGGTAATTAATAAAGATTATTAATTAATTTATTAATAAAGATGTTAAAATGGCCAAAATAAAACGGGACAGTCCAGAAAATGTTTGCGCAGGCAGGGCACTCAAAATGTGTGAGAGAAAGTGGGGGGATTTGTGCAGACTGACATAGGCTACTCATAAAACGTAGCATAAAATAATGTAAAAAAAATTAAATTAAACAAATTAAAAAAAATAAAATAACGAAATAAAAGAAATTAAAAAATAAAACATAAAAAAATAAAAATTATAAAAAACAAGCAAAGGAGCAGGCAAAAGGCTGGGATATGGTGGGGATTGGTCACGTTGACGGGAATGTTTAGTGACATGAGGGAGGGTGGAGGGGGTTAAAAAAAGTCTCAATCACTATTCGACGCGCATGAAAACCAGCCGCGTAGTTATGAGGGAGGCCGTCCTCACACCGATCTTCCTCATCGTCATCGTCCTCAACGTCCTCCGGTTCAAGCAATGCCACCCCAGCCTTAGCTGCAATGTTGTGCAACATAGCCGTCACACATATCACGGCGCATGACTTGGCCGGAGAAAACTGGAGCCCTCCGCCTGACTTGTGAAGGCATCTAAAGAGCAACTTCCACCTCCCGATCGTGCGCTCAACGATGCACCGGGCCAGACGGTGGGCTTCGTTGTATTCCTCATCATGGACGTCTCCCGGGTTATTCACAGGTGTGAAGAGGAATTATTTCAGGGGGGAAAATGCCGTGAAACGCACAGTGCATTCAGGATTAGGACTGATATATGTCGGTTTAAGCCTAATCAATTGTGTTTTAATGTCTTTAGCATTCATATAATTGCAGTCTATTTTTTTCGTAGGCTACTCTGCTGTTGTCCTTGATGGGGATATATTTTAACCCTTTTTAACACAATTTTCCTGCGACATTCCTGCGTCTCCCCCTCCTACGGAGCCCATTTCAGCACCGTGTCAGTAGACAGTTACAATCCTACGACGTCGTGAGTGCAGCGAATGCGCGTTCACGTTAAGAGGAGTTTCGGGAAACGCTCCAAAGAAATTGACGATGGATCGCAAGATCCATCGTGAGAATGATCGTACGAGCGTGGATCCATCGTTATCGGGAAACGGGGCCCTGAAGTGAGCGTGCGTGTTTGTGTTGGTGAAAGTTTAAGAAATGTACAACTGTCGGTTCAGCTCTCTGGTGCTCCCTGCTGGCAGTATCACTATACTGTCCTCATGTTTCACAAAAATAGTTTTGAGAGACGTTGTCAGTTTTTGTATGTTGCTTAAATCCTCCAAAGCGGTTGGCAGTAAACATCAGGTCACGGTACGCCACGGTAGGCCACGGAGTCAATGAGCTCGAGTTGAAAAAGAAAAAGCTTACAGCACCTGGTATTCCCAGGCGGTCTCCCATCCAAGTACTAACCAGGCCCGACCCTGCTTAGCTTCCGAGATCAGACGAGATCGGGCGTGTTCAGGGTGGTATGGCCGTAAGCAATTAGTGCAGGCGCAAAACCAGGTTTTATACAGTAGCACATAAGGAGTGAGAAAGCTGCTGAGGCTCGACGTTACACTTTTACAAAAACAATCATTAGTTAGATATAAACGGCAGTAATTGATTCAGTAGGACTCCTTATCCATGTAAACGATCATTGTGACATCTGAATTCATTAATTATCTGAAATACACTGCGTGTGCGTGTGATGTTAAATGTTTGAACCAAGGTTAACGGTTAAAGTGTCAGAGAATGGGTGGTGATTTTTTGACGTCCTCCCATGATCTGAAGTGAGCGTGCGTGTTTGTGTTGGTGAAAGTTTAAGAAATGTACAACTGTCGGTTCAGCTCTCTGGTGCTCCCTGCTGGCAGTATCACTATACTGTCCTCATGTTTCACAAAAATAGTTTTGAGAGACGTTGTCAGTTTTTGTATGTTGCTTAAATCCTCCAAAGCGGTTGGCAGTAAACATCAGGTCACGGTACGCCACGGTAGGCCACGGAGTCAATGAGCTCGAGTTGAAAAAGAAAAAGCTTACAGCACCTGGTATTCCCAGGCGGTCTCCCATCCAAGTACTAACCAGGCCCGACCCTGCTTAGCTTCCGAGATCAGACGAGATCGGGCGTGTTCAGGGTGGTATGGCCGTAAGCAATTAGTGCAGGCGCAAAACCAGGTTTTATACAGTAGCACATAAGGAGTGAGAAAGCTGCTGAGGCTCGACGTTACACTTTACAAAAACAATCATTAGTTAGATATAAACGGCAGTAATTGATTCAGTAGGACTCCTTATCCATGTAAACGATCATTGTGACATCTGAATTCATTAATTATCTGAAATACACTGCGTGTGCGTGTGATGTTAAATGTTTGAACCAAGGTTAACGGTTAAAGTGTCAGAGAATGGGTGGTGATTTTTTGACGTCCTCCCATGATCTGAAGTGAGCGTGCGTGTTTGTGTTGGTGAAAGTTTAAGAAATGTACAACTGTCGGTTCAGCTCTCTGGTGCTCCCTGCTGGCAGTATCACTATACTGTCCTCATGTTTCACAAAAATAGTTTTGAGAGACGTTGTCAGTTTTTGTATGTTGCTTAAATCCTCCAAAGCGGTTGGCAGTAAACATCAGGTCACGGTACGCCACGGTAGGCCACGGAGTCAATGAGCTCGAGTTGAAAAAGAAAAAGCTTACAGCACCTGGTATTCCCAGGCGGTCTCCCATCCAAGTACTAACCAGGCCCGACCCTGCTTAGCTTCCGAGATCAGACGAGATCGGGCGTGTTCAGGGTGGTATGGCCGTAAGCAATTAGTGCAGGCGCAAAACCAGGTTTTATACAGTAGCACATAAGGAGTGAGAAAGCTGCTGAGGCTCGACGTTACACTTTTACAAAAACAATCATTAGTTAGATATAAACGGCAGTAATTGATTCAGTAGGACTCCTTATCCATGTAAACGATCATTGTGACATCTGAATTCATTAATTATCTGAAATACACTGCGTGTGCGTGTGATGTTAAATGTTTGAACCAAGGTTAACGGTTAAAGTGTCAGAGAATGGGTGGTGATTTTTTGACGTCCTCCCATGATCTGAAGTGAGCGTGCGTGTTTGTGTTGGTGAAAGTTTAAGAAATGTACAACTGTCGGTTCAGCTCTCTGGTGCTCCCTGCTGGCAGTATCACTATACTGTCCTCATGTTTCACAAAAATAGTTTTGAGAGACGTTGTCAGTTTTTGTATGTTGCTTAAATCCTCCAAAGCGGTTGGCAGTAAACATCAGGTCACGGTACGCCACGGTAGGCCACGGAGTCAATGAGCTCGAGTTGAAAAAGAAAAGCTTACAGCACCTGGTATTCCCAGGCGGTCTCCCATCCAAGTACTAACCAGGCCCGACCCTGCTTAGCTTCCGAGATCAGACGAGATCGGGCGTGTTCAGGGTGGTATGGCCGTAAGCAATTAGTGCAGGCGCAAAACCAGGTTTTATACAGTAGCACATAAGGAGTGAGAAAGCTGCTGAGGCTCGACGTTACACTTTTACAAAAACAATCATTAGTTAGATATAAACGGCAGTAATTGATTCAGTAGGACTCCTTATCCATGTAAACGATCATTGTGACATCTGAATTCATTAATTATCTGAAATACACTGCGTGTGCGTGTGATGTTAAATGTTTGAACCAAGGTTAACGGTTAAAGTGTCAGAGAATGGGTGGTGATTTTTTGACGTCCTCCCATGATCTGAAGTGAGCGTGCGTGTTTGTGTTGGTGAAAGTTTAAGAAATGTACAACTGTCGGTTCAGCTCTCTGGTGCTCCCTGCTGGCAGTATCACTATACTGTCCTCATGTTTCACAAAAATAGTTTTGAGAGACGTTGTCAGTTTTTGTATGTTGCTTAAATCCTCCAAAGCGGTTGGCAGTAAACATCAGGTCACGGTACGCCACGGTAGGCCACGGAGGCAATGAGCTCGAGTTGAAAAGAAAAAGCTTACAGCACCTGGTATTCCCAGGCGGTCTCCCATCCAAGTACTAACCAGGCCCGACCCTGCTTAGCTTCCGAGATCAGACGAGATCGGGCGTGTTCAGGGTGGTATGGCCGTAAGCAATTAGTGCAGGCGCAAAACCAGGTTTTATACAGTAGCACATAAGGAGTGAGAAAGCTGCTGAGGCTCGACGTTACACTTTTACAAAAACAATCATTAGTTAGATATAAACGGCAGTAATTGATTCAGTAGGACTCCTTATCCATGTAAACGATCATTGTGACATCTGAATTCATTAATTATCTGAAATACACTGCGTGTGCGTGTGATGTTAAATGTTTGAACCAAGGTTAACGGTTAAAGTGTCAGAGAATGGGTGGTGATTTTTTGACGTCCTCCCATGATCTGAAGTGAGCGTGCGTGTTTGTGTTGGTGAAAGTTTAAGAAATGTACAACTGTCGGTTCAGCTCTCTGGTGCTCCCTGCTGGCAGTATCACTATACTGTCCTCATGTTTCACAAAAATAGTTTTGAGAGACGTTGTCAGTTTTTGTATGTTGCTTAAATCCTCCAAAGCGGTTGGCAGTAAACATCAGGTCACGGTACGCCACGGTAGGCCACGGAGTCAATGAGCTCGAGTTGAAAAAGAAAAAGCTTACAGCACCTGGTATTCCCAGGCGGTCTCCCATCCAAGTACTAACCAGGCCCGACCCTGCTTAGCTTCCGAGATCAGACGAGATCGGGCGTGTTCAGGGTGGTATGGCCGTAAGCAATTAGTGCAGGCGCAAAACCAGGTTTTATACAGTAGCACATAAGGAGTGAGAAAGCTGCTGAGGCTCGACGTTACACTTTACAAAAACAATCATTAGTTAGATATAAACGGCAGTAATTGATTCAGTAGGACTCCTTATCCATGTAAACGATCATTGTGACATCTGAATTCATTAATTATCTGAAATACACTGCGTGTGCGTGTGATGTTAAATGTTTGAACCAAGGTTAACGGTTAAAGTGTCAGAGAATGGGTGGTGATTTTTTGACGTCCTCCCATGATCTGAAGTGAGCGTGCGTGTTTGTGTTGGTGAAAGTTTAAGAAATGTACAACTGTCGGTTCAGCTCTCTGGTGCTCCCTGCTGGCAGTATCACTATACTGTCCTCATGTTTCACAAAAATAGTTTTGAGAGACGTTGTCAGTTTTTGTATGTTGCTTAAATCCTCCAAAGCGGTTGGCAGTAAACATCAGGTCACGGTACGCCACGGTAGGCCACGGAGTCAATGAGCTCGAGTTGAAAAAGAAAAAGCTTACAGCACCTGGTATTCCCAGGCGGTCTCCCATCCAAGTACTAACCAGGCCCGACCCTGCTTAGCTTCCGAGATCAGACGAGATCGGGCGTGTTCAGGGTGGTATGGCCGTAAGCAATTAGTGCAGGCGCAAAACCAGGTTTTATACAGTAGCACATAAGGAGTGAGAAAGCTGCTGAGGCTCGACGTTACACTCTTACAAAAACAATCATTAGTTAGATATAAACGGCAGTAATTGATTCAGTAGGAACTCCTTATCCATGTAAACGATCATTGTGACATCTGAATTCATTAATTATCTGAAATACACTGCGTGTGCGTGTGATGTTAAATGTTTGAACCAAGGTTAACGGTTAAAGTGTCAGAGAATGGGTGGTGATTTTTTGACGTCCTCCCATGATCTGAAGTGAGCGTGCGTGTTTGTGTTGGTGAAAGTTTAAGAAATGTACAACTGTCGGTTCAGCTCTCTGGTGCTCCCTGCTGGCAGTATCACTATACTGTCCTCATGTTTCACAAAAATAGTTTTGAGAGACGTTGTCAGTTTTTGTATGTTGCTTAAATCCTCCAAAGCGGTTGGCAGTAAACATCAGGTCACGGTACGCCACGGTAGGCCACGGAGTCAATGAGCTCGAGTTGAAAAAGAAAAAGCTTACAGCACCTGGTATTCCCAGGCGGTCTCCCATCCAAGTACTAACCAGGCCCGACCCTGCTTAGCTTCCGAGATCAGACGAGATCGGGCGTGTTCAGGGTGGTATGGCCGTAAGCAATTAGTGCAGGCGCAAAACCAGGTTTTATACAGTAGCACATAAGGAGTGAGAAAGCTGCTGAGGCTCGACGTTACACTCTTACAAAAACAATCATTAGTTAGATATAAACGGCAGTAATTGATTCAGTAGGACTCCTTATCCATGTAAACGATCATTGTGACATCTGAATTCATTAATTATCTGAAATACACTGCGTGTGCGTGTGATGTTAAATGTTTGAACCAAGGTTAACGGTTAAAGTGTCAGAGAATGGGTGGTGATTTTTTGACGTCCTCCCATGATCTGAAGTGAGCGTGCGTGTTGTGTTGGTGAAAGTTTAAGAAATGTACAACTGTCGGTTCAGCTCTCTGGTGCTCCCTGCTGGCAGTATCACTATACTGTCCTCATGTTTCACAAAAATAGTTTTGAGAGACGTTGTCAGTTTTTGTATGTTGCTTAAATCCTCCAAAGCGGTTGGCAGTAAACATCAGGTCACGGTACGCCACGGTAGGCCACGGAGTCAATGAGCTCGAGTTGAAAAAGAAAAAGCTTACAGCACCTGGTATTCCCAGGCGGTCTCCCATCCAAGTACTAACCAGGCCCGACCCTGCTTAGCTTCCGAGATCAGACGAGATCGGGCGTGTTCAGGGTGGTATGGCCGTAAGCAATTAGTGCAGGCGCAAAACCAGGTTTTATACAGTAGCACATAAGGAGTGAGAAAGCTGCTGAGGCTCGACGTTACACTTTACAAAAACAATCATTAGTTAGATATAAACGGCAGTAATTGATTCAGTAGGACTCCTTATCCATGTAAACGATCATTGTGACATCTGAATTCATTAATTATCTGAAATACACTGCGTGTGCGTGTGATGTTAAATGTTTGAACCAAGGTTAACGGTTAAAGTGTCAGAGAATGGGTGGTGATTTTTTGACGTCCTCCCATGATCTGAAGTGAGCGTGCGTGTTTGTGTTGGTGAAAGTTTAAGAAATGTACAACTGTCGGTTCAGCTCTCTGGTGCTCCCTGCTGGCAGTATCACTATACTGTCCTCATGTTTCACAAAAATAGTTTTGAGAGACGTTGTCAGTTTTTGTATGTTGCTTAAATCCTCCAAAGCGGTTGGCAGTAAACATCAGGTCACGGTACGCCACGGAGTCAATGAGCTCGAGTTGAAAAAGAAAAGCTTACAGCACCTGGTATTCCCAGGCGGTCTCCCATCCAAGTACTAACCAGGCCCGACCCTGCTTAGCTTCCGAGATCAGACGAGATCGGGCGTGTTCAGGGTGGTATGGCCGTAAGCAATTAGTGCAGGCGCAAAACCAGGTTTTATACAGTAGCACATAAGGAGTGAGAAAGCTGCTGAGGCTCGACGTTACACTTTTACAAAAACAATCATTAGTTAGATATAAACGGCAGTAATTGATTCAGTAGGACTCCTTATCCATGTAAACGATCATTGTGACATCTGAATTCATTAATTATCTGAAATACACTGCGTGTGCGTGTGATGTTAAATGTTTGAACCAAGGTTAACGGTTAAAGTGTCAGAGAATGGGTGGTGATTTTTTGACGTCCTCCCATGATCTGAAGTGAGCGTGCGTGTTTGTGTTGGTGAAAGTTTAAGAAATGTACAACTGTCGGTTCAGCTCTCTGGTGCTCCCTGCTGGCAGTATCACTATACTGTCCTCATGTTTCACAAAAATAGTTTTGAGAGACGTTGTCAGTTTTTGTATGTTGCTTAAATCCTCCAAAGCGGTTGGCAGTAAACATCAGGTCACGGTACGCCACGGAGTCAATGAGCTCGAGTTGAAAAAGAAAAAGCTTACAGCACCTGGTATTCCCAGGCGGTCTCCCATCCAAGTACTAACCAGGCCCGACCCTGCTTAGCTTCCGAGATCAGACGAGATCGGGCGTGTTCAGGGTGGTATGGCCGTAAGCAATTAGTGCAGGCGCAAAACCAGGTTTTATACAGTAGCACATAAGGAGTGAGAAAGCTGCTGAGGCTCGACGTTACACTCTTACAAAAACAATCATTAGTTAGATATAAACGGCAGTAATTGATTCAGTAGGACTCCTTATCCATGTAAACGATCATTGTGACATCTGAATTCATTAATTATCTGAAATACACTGCGTGTGCGTGTGATGTTAAATGTTTGAACCAAGGTTAACGGTTAAAGTGTCAGAGAATGGGTGGTGATTTTTTGACGTCCTCCCATGATCTGAAGTGAGCGTGCGTGTTTGTGTTGGTGAAAGTTTAAGAAATGTACAACTGTCGGTTCAGCTCTCTGGTGCTCCCTGCTGGCAGTATCACTATACTGTCCTCATGTTTCACAAAAATAGTTTTGAGAGACGTTGTCAGTTTTTGTATGTTGCTTAAATCCTCCAAAGCGGTTGGCAGTAAACATCAGGTCACGGTACGCCACGGTAGGCCACGGAGTCAATGAGCTCGAGTTGAAAAAGAAAAAGCTTACAGCACCTGGTATTCCCAGGCGGTCTCCCATCCAAGTACTAACCAGGCCCGACCCTGCTTAGCTTCCGAGATCAGACGAGATCGGGCGTGTTCAGGGTGGTATGGCCGTAAGCAATTAGTGCAGGCGCAAAACCAGGTTTTATACAGTAGCACATAAGGAGTGAGAAAGCTGCTGAGGCTCGACGTTACACTCTTACAAAAACAATCATTAGTTAGATATAAACGGCAGTAATTGATTCAGTAGGACTCCTTATCCATGTAAACGATCATTGTGACATCTGAATTCATTAATTATCTGAAATACACTGCGTGTGCGTGTGATGTTAAATGTTTGAACCAAGGTTAACGGTTAAAGTGTCAGAGAATGGGTGGTGATTTTTTGACGTCCTCCCATGATCTGAAGTGAGCGTGCGTGTTTGTGTTGGTGAAAGTTTAAGAAATGTACAACTGTCGGTTCAGCTCTCTGGTGCTCCCTGCTGGCAGTATCACTATACTGTCCTCATGTTTCACAAAAATAGTTTTGAGAGACGTTGTCAGTTTTTGTATGTTGCTTAAATCCTCCAAAGCGGTTGGCAGTAAACATCAGGTCACGGTACGCCACGGTAGGCCACGGAGTCAATGAGCTCGAGTTGAAAAAGAAAAAGCTTACAGCACCTGGTATTCCCAGGCGGTCTCCCATCCAAGTACTAACCAGGCCCGACCCTGCTTAGCTTCCGAGATCAGACGAGATCGGGCGTGTTCAGGGTGGTATGGCCGTAAGCAATTAGTGCAGGCGCAAAACCAGGTTTTATACAGTAGCACATAAGGAGTGAGAAAGCTGCTGAGGCTCGACGTTACACTTTTACAAAAACAATCATTAGTTAGATATAAACGGCAGTAATTGATTCAGTAGGACTCCTTATCCATGTAAACGATCATTGTGACATCTGAATTCATTAATTATCTGAAATACACTGCGTGTGCGTGTGATGTTAAATGTTTGAACCAAGGTTAACGGTTAAAGTGTCAGAGAATGGGTGGTGATTTTTTGACGTCCTCCCATGATCTGAAGTGAGCGTGCGTGTTTGTGTTGGTGAAAGTTTAAGAAATGTACAACTGTCGGTTCAGCTCTCTGGTGCTCCCTGCTGGCAGTATCACTATACTGTCCTCATGTTTCACAAAAATAGTTTTGAGAGACGTTGTCAGTTTTTGTATGTTGCTTAAATCCTCCAAAGCGGTTGGCAGTAAACATCAGGTCACGGTACGCCACGGTAGGCCACGGAGTCAATGAGCTCGAGTTGAAAAAGAAAAAGCTTACAGCACCTGGTATTCCCAGGCGGTCTCCCATCCAAGTACTAACCAGGCCCGACCCTGCTTAGCTTCCGAGATCAGACGAGATCGGGCGTGTTCAGGGTGGTATGGCCGTAAGCAATTAGTGCAGGCGCAAAACCAGGTTTTATACAGTAGCACATAAGGAGTGAGAAAGCTGCTGAGGCTCGACGTTACACTTTTACAAAAACAATCATTAGTTAGATATAAACGGCAGTAATTGATTCAGTAGGACTCCTTATCCATGTAAACGATCATTGTGACATCTGAATTCATTAATTATCTGAAATACACTGCGTGTGCGTGTGATGTTAAATGTTTGAACCAAGGTTAACGGTTAAAGTGTCAGAGAATGGGTGGTGATTTTTGACGTCCTCCCATGATCTGAAGTGAGCGTGCGTGTTTGTGTTGGTGAAAGTTTAAGAAATGTACAACTGTCGGTTCAGCTCTCTGGTGCTCCCTGCTGGCAGTATCACTATACTGTCCTCATGTTTCACAAAAATAGTTTTGAGAGACGTTGTCAGTTTTTGTATGTTGCTTAAATCCTCCAAAGCGGTTGGCAGTAAACATCAGGTCACGGTACGCCACGGTAGGCCACGGAGTCAATGAGCTCGAGTTGAAAAAGAAAAGCTTACAGCACCTGGTATTCCCAGGCGGTCTCCCATCCAAGTACTAACCAGGCCCGACCCTGCTTAGCTTCCGAGATCAGACGAGATCGGGCGTGTTCAGGGTGGTATGGCCGTAAGCAATTAGTGCAGGCGCAAAACCAGGTTTTATACAGTAGCACATAAGGAGTGAGAAAGCTGCTGAGGCTCGACGTTACACTTTTACAAAAACAATCATTAGTTAGATATAAACGGCAGTAATTGATTCAGTAGGACTCCTTATCCATGTAAACGATCATTGTGACATCTGAATTCATTAATTATCTGAAATACACTGCGTGTGCGTGTGATGTTAAATGTTTGAACCAAGGTTAACGGTTAAAGTGTCAGAGAATGGGTGGTGATTTTTTGACGTCCTCCCATGATCTGAAGTGAGCGTGCGTGTTTGTGTTGGTGAAAGTTTAAGAAATGTACAACTGTCGGTTCAGCTCTCTGGTGCTCCCTGCTGGCAGTATCACTATACTGTCCTCATGTTTCACAAAAATAGTTTTGAGAGACGTTGTCAGTTTTTGTATGTTGCTTAAATCCTCCAAAGCGGTTGGCAGTAAACATCAGGTCACGGTACGCCACGGTAGGCCACGGAGTCAATGAGCTCGAGTTGAAAAAGAAAAAGCTTACAGCACCTGGTATTCCCAGGCGGTCTCCCATCCAAGTACTAACCAGGCCCGACCCTGCTTAGCTTCCGAGATCAGACGAGATCGGGCGTGTTCAGGGTGGTATGGCCGTAAGCAATTAGTGCAGGCGCAAAACCAGGTTTTATACAGTAGCACATAAGGAGTGAGAAAGCTGCTGAGGCTCGACGTTACACTTTTACAAAAACAATCATTAGTTAGATATAAACGGCAGTAATTGATTCAGTAGGACTCCTTATCCATGTAAACGATCATTGTGACATCTGAATTCATTAATTATCTGAAATACACTGCGTGTGCGTGTGATGTTAAATGTTTGAACCAAGGTTAACGGTTAAAGTGTCAGAGAATGGGTGGTGATTTTTTGACGTCCTCCCATGATCTGAAGTGAGCGTGCGTGTTTGTGTTGGTGAAAGTTTAAGAAATGTACAACTGTCGGTTCAGCTCTCTGGTGCTCCCTGCTGGCAGTATCACTATACTGTCCTCATGTTTCACAAAAATAGTTTTGAGAGACGTTGTCAGTTTTTGTATGTTGCTTAAATCCTCCAAAGCGGTTGGCAGTAAACATCAGGTCACGGTACGCCACGGTAGGCCACGGAGTCAATGAGCTCGAGTTGAAAAAGAAAAAGCTTACAGCACCTGGTATTCCCAGGCGGTCTCCCATCCAAGTACTAACCAGGCCCGACCCTGCTTAGCTTCCGAGATCAGACGAGATCGGGCGTGTTCAGGGTGGTATGGCCGTAAGCAATTAGTGCAGGCGCAAAACCAGGTTTTATACAGTAGCACATAAGGAGTGAGAAAGCTGCTGAGGCTCGACGTTACACTTTTACAAAAACAATCATTAGTTAGATATAAACGGCAGTAATTGATTCAGTAGGACTCCTTATCCATGTAAACGATCATTGTGACATCTGAATTCATTAATTATCTGAAATACACTGCGTGTGCGTGTGATGTTAAATGTTTGAACCAAGGTTAACGGTTAAAGTGTCAGAGAATGGGTGGTGATTTTTTGACGTCCTCCCATGATCTGAAGTGAGCGTGCGTGTTTGTGTTGGTGAAAGTTTAAGAAATGTACAACTGTCGGTTCAGCTCTCTGGTGCTCCCTGCTGGCAGTATCACTATACTGTCCTCATGTTTCACAAAAATAGTTTTGAGAGACGTTGTCAGTTTTTGTATGTTGCTTAAATCCTCCAAAGCGGTTGGCAGTAAACATCAGGTCACGGTACGCCACGGTAGGCCACGGAGTCAATGAGCTCGAGTTGAAAAAGAAAAAGCTTACAGCACCTGGTATTCCCAGGCGGTCTCCCATCCAAGTACTAACCAGGCCCGACCCTGCTTAGCTTCCGAGATCAGACGAGATCGGGCGTGTTCAGGGTGGTATGGCCGTAAGCAATTAGTGCAGGCGCAAAACCAGGTTTTATACAGTAGCACATAAGGAGTGAGAAAGCTGCTGAGGCTCGACGTTACACTTTACAAAAACAATCATTAGTTAGATATAAACGGCAGTAATTGATTCAGTAGGACTCCTTATCCATGTAAACGATCATTGTGACATCTGAATTCATTAATTATCTGAAATACACTGCGTGTGCGTGTGATGTTAAATGTTTGAACCAAGGTTAACGGTTAAAGTGTCAGAGAATGGGTGGTGATTTTTTGACGTCCTCCCATGATCTGAAGTGAGCGTGCGTGTTTGTGTTGGTGAAAGTTTAAGAAATGTACAACTGTCGGTTCAGCTCTCTGGTGCTCCCTGCTGGCAGTATCACTATACTGTCCTCATGTTTCACAAAAATAGTTTTGAGAGACGTTGTCAGTTTTTGTATGTTGCTTAAATCCTCCAAAGCGGTTGGCAGTAAACATCAGGTCACGGTACGCCACGGTAGGCCACGGAGTCAATGAGCTCGAGTTGAAAAAGAAAAAGCTTACAGCACCTGGTATTCCCAGGCGGTCTCCCATCCAAGTACTAACCAGGCCCGACCCTGCTTAGCTTCCGAGATCAGACGAGATCGGGCGTGTTCAGGGTGGTATGGCCGTAAGCAATTAGTGCAGGCGCAAAACCAGGTTTTATACAGTAGCACATAAGGAGTGAGAAAGCTGCTGAGGCTCGACGTTACACTTTTACAAAAACAATCATTAGTTAGATATAAACGGCAGTAATTGATTCAGTAGGACTCCTTATCCATGTAAACGATCATTGTGACATCTGAATTCATTAATTATCTGAAATACACTGCGTGTGCGTGTGATGTTAAATGTTTGAACCAAGGTTAACGGTTAAAGTGTCAGAGAATGGGTGGTGATTTTTTGACGTCCTCCCATGATCTGAAGTGAGCGTGCGTGTTTGTGTTGGTGAAAGTTTAAGAAATGTACAACTGTCGGTTCAGCTCTCTGGTGCTCCCTGCTGGCAGTATCACTATACTGTCCTCATGTTTCACAAAAATAGTTTTTGAGAGACGTTGTCAGTTTTTGTATGTTGCTTAAATCCTCCAAAGCGGTTGGCAGTAAACATCAGGTCACGGTACGCCACGGTAGGCCACGGAGTCAATGAGCTCGAGTTGAAAAAGAAAAAGCTTACAGCACCTGGTATTCCCAGGCGGTCTCCCATCCAAGTACTAACCAGGCCCGACCCTGCTTAGCTTCCGAGATCAGACGAGATCGGGCGTGTTCAGGGTGGTATGGCCGTAAGCAATTAGTGCAGGCGCAAAACCAGGTTTTATACAGTAGCACATAAGGAGTGAGAAAGCTGCTGAGGCTCGACGTTACACTTTTACAAAAACAATCATTAGTTAGATATAAACGGCAGTAATTGATTCAGTAGGACTCCTTATCCATGTAAACGATCATTGTGACATCTGAATTCATTAATTATCTGAAATACACTGCGTGTGCGTGTGATGTTAAATGTTTGAACCAAGGTTAACGGTTAAAGTGTCAGAGAATGGGTGGTGATTTTTTGACGTCCTCCCATGATCTGAAGTGAGCGTGCGTGTTTGTGTTGGTGAAAGTTTAAGAAATGTACAACTGTCGGTTCAGCTCTCTGGTGCTCCCTGCTGGCAGTATCACTATACTGTCCTCATGTTTCACAAAAATAGTTTTGAGAGACGTTGTCAGTTTTTGTATGTTGCTTAAATCCTCCAAAGCGGTTGGCAGTAAACATCAGGTCACGGTACGCCCGATAGGCCACGGAGTCAATGAGCTCGAGTTGAAAAAGAAAAAGCTTACAGCACCTGGTATTCCCAGGCGGTCTCCCATCCAAGTACTAACCAGGCCCGACCCTGCTTAGCTTCCGAGATCAGACGAGATCGGGCGTGTTCAGGGTGGTATGGCCGTAAGCAATTAGTGCAGGCGCAAAACCAGGTTTTATACAGTAGCACATAAGGAGTGAGAAAGCTGCTGAGGCTCGACGTTACACTTTTACAAAAACAATCATTAGTTAGATATAAACGGCAGTAATTGATTCAGTAGGACTCCTTATCCATGTAAACGATCATTGTGACATCTGAATTCATTAATTATCTGAAATACACTGCGTGTGCGTGTGATGTTAAATGTTTGAACCAAGGTTAACGGTTAAAGTGTCAGAGAATGGGTGGTGATTTTTTGACGTCCTCCCATGATCTGAAGTGAGCGTGCGTGTTTGTGTTGGTGAAAGTTTAAGAAATGTACAACTGTCGGTTCAGCTCTCTGGTGCTCCCTGCTGGCAGTATCACTATACTGTCCTCATGTTTCACAAAAATAGTTTTGAGAGACGTTGTCAGTTTTTGTATGTTGCTTAAATCCTCCAAAGCGGTTGGCAGTAAACATCAGGTCACGGTACGCCACGGAGTCAATGAGCTCGAGTTGAAAAAGAAAAAGCTTACAGCACCTGGTATTCCCAGGCGGTCTCCCATCCAAGTACTAACCAGGCCCGACCCTGCTTAGCTTCCGAGATCAGACGAGATCGGGCGTGTTCAGGGTGGTATGGCCGTAAGCAATTAGTGCAGGCGCAAAACCAGGTTTTATACAGTAGCACATAAGGAGTGAGAAAGCTGCTGAGGCTCGACGTTACACTCTTTACAAAAACAATCATTAGTTAGATATAAACGGCAGTAATTGATTCAGTAGGACTCCTTATCCATGTAAACGATCATTGTGACATCTGAATTCATTAATTATCTGAAATACACTGCGTGTGCGTGTGATGTTAAATGTTTGAACCAAGGTTAACGGTTAAAGTGTCAGAGAATGGGTGGTGATTTTTTGACGTCCTCCCATGATCTGAAGTGAGCGTGCGTGTTTGTGTTGGTGAAAGTTTAAGAAATGTACAACTGTCGGTTCAGCTCTCTGGTGCTCCCTGCTGGCAGTATCACTATACTGTCCTCATGTTTCACAAAAATAGTTTTGAGAGACGTTGTCAGTTTTTGTATGTTGCTTAAATCCTCCAAAGCGGTTGGCAGTAAACATCAGGTCACGGTACGCCACGGAGGCCACGGAGTCAATGAGCTCGAGTTGAAAAAGAAAAAGCTTACAGCACCTGGTATTCCCAGGCGGTCTCCCATCCAAGTACTAACCAGGCCCGACCCTGCTTAGCTTCCGAGATCAGACGAGATCGGGCGTGTTCAGGGTGGTATGGCCGTAAGCAATTAGTGCAGGCGCAAAACCAGGTTTTATACAGTAGCACATAAGGAGTGAGAAAGCTGCTGAGGCTCGACGTTACACTCTTTACAAAAACAATCATTAGTTAGATATAAACGGCAGTAATTGATTCAGTAGGACTCCTTATCCATGTAAACGATCATTGTGACATCTGAATTCATTAATTATCTGAAATACACTGCGTGTGCGTGTGATGTTAAATGTTTGAACCAAGGTTAACGGTTAAAGTGTCAGAGAATGGGTGGTGATTTTTTGACGTCCTCCCATGATCTGAAGTGAGCGTGCGTGTTTGTGTTGGTGAAAGTTTAAGAAATGTACAACTGTCGGTTCAGCTCTCTGGTGCTCCCTGCTGGCAGTATCACTATACTGTCCTCATGTTTCACAAAAATAGTTTTGAGAGACGTTGTCAGTTTTTGTATGTTGCTTAAATCCTCCAAAGCGGTTGGCAGTAAACATCAGGTCACGGTACGCCACGGTAGGCCACGGAGTCAATGAGCTCGAGTTGAAAAAGAAAAAGCTTACAGCACCTGGTATTCCCAGGCGGTCTCCCATCCAAGTACTAACCAGGCCCGACCCTGCTTAGCTTCCGAGATCAGACGAGATCGGGCGTGTTCAGGGTGGTATGGCCGTAAGCAATTAGTGCAGGCGCAAAACCAGGTTTTATACAGTAGCACATAAGGAGTGAGAAAGCTGCTGAGGCTCGACGTTACACTTTTACAAAAACAATCATTAGTTAGATATAAACGGCAGTAATTGATTCAGTAGGACTCCTTATCCATGTAAACGATCATTGTGACATCTGAATTCATTAATTATCTGAAATACACTGCGTGTGCGTGTGATGTTAAATGTTTGAACCAAGGTTAACGGTTAAAGTGTCAGAGAATGGGTGGTGATTTTTTGACGTCCTCCCATGATCTGAAGTGAGCGTGCGTGTTTGTGTTGGTGAAAGTTTAAGAAATGTACAACTGTCGGTTCAGCTCTCTGGTGCTCCCTGCTGGCAGTATCACTATACTGTCCTCATGTTTCACAAAAATAGTTTTGAGAGACGTTGTCAGTTTTTGTATGTTGCTTAAATCCTCCAAAGCGGTTGGCAGTAAACATCAGGTCACGGTACGCCACGGTAGGCCACGGAGGCAATGAGCTCGAGTTGAAAAAGAAAAAGCTTACAGCACCTGGTATTCCCAGGCGGTCTCCCATCCAAGTACTAACCAGGCCCGACCCTGCTTAGCTTCCGAGATCAGACAGAGATCGGGCGTGTTCAGGGTGGTATGGCCAGTAAGCAATTAGTGCAGGCGCAAAACCAGGTTTATACAGTAGCACATAAGGAGTGAGAAAGCTGCTGAGGCTCGACGTTACACTCTTTACAAAAACAATCATTAGTTAGATATAAACGGCAGTAATTGATTCAGTAGGACTCCTTATCCATGTAAACGATCATTGTGACATCTGAATTCATTAATTATCTGAAATACACTGCGTGTGCGTGTGATGTTAAATGTTTGAACCAAGGTTAACGGTTAAAGTGTCAGAGAATGGGTGGTGATTTTTGACGTCCTCCCATGATCTGAAGTGAGCGTGCGTGTTTGTGTTGGTGAAAGTTTAAGAAATGTACAACTGTCGGTTCAGCTCTCTGGTGCTCCCTGCTGGCAGTATCACTATACTGTCCTCATGTTTCACAAAAATAGTTTTGAGAGACGTTGTCAGTTTTTGTATGTTGCTTAAATCCTCCAAAGCGGTTGGCAGTAAACATCAGGTCACGGTACGCCACGGTAGGCCACGGAGTCAATGAGCTCGAGTTGAAAAAGAAAAAGCTTACAGCACCTGGTATTCCCAGGCGGTCTCCCATCCAAGTACTAACCAGGCCCGACCCTGCTTAGCTTCCGAGATCAGACGAGATCGGGCGTGTTCAGGGTGGTATGGCCGTAAGCAATTAGTGCAGGCGCAAAACCAGGTTTATACAGTAGCACATAAGGAGTGAGAAAGCTGCTGAGGCTCGACGTTACACTCTTACAAAACAATCATTAGTTAGATATAAACGGCAGTAATTGATTCAGTAGGACTCCTTATCCATGTAAACGATCATTGTGACATCTGAATTCATTAATTATCTGAAATACACTGCGTGTGCGTGTGATGTTAAATGTTTGAACCAAGGTTAACGGTTAAAGTGTCAGAGAATGGGTGGTGATTTTTTGACGTCCTCCCATGATCTGAAGTGAGCGTGCGTGTTTGTGTTGGTGAAAGTTTAAGAAATGTACAACTGTCGGTTTCAGCTCTCTGGTGCTCCCTGCTGGCAGTATCACTATACTGTCCTCATGTTTCACAAAAATAGTTTTGAGAGACGTTGTCAGTTTTTGTATGTTGCTTAAATCCTCCAAAGCGGTTGGCAGTAAACATCAGGTCACGGTACGCACGGTAGGCCACGGAGTCAATGAGCTCGAGTTGAAAAAGAAAAAGCTTACAGCACCTGGTATTCCCAGGCAGGTCTCCCATCCAAGTACTAACCAGGCCCGACCCTGCTTAGCTTCCGAGATCAGACGAGATCGGGCGTGTTCAGGGTGGTATGGCCGTAAGCAATTAGTGCAGGCGCAAAACCAGGTTTTATACAGTAGCACATAAGGAGTGAGAAAGCTGCTGAGGCTCGACGTTACACTCTTACAAAAACAATCATTAGTTAGATATAAACGGCAGTAATTGATTCAGTAGGACTCCTTATCCATGTAAACGATCATTGTGACATCTGAATTCATTAATTATCTGAAATACACTGCGTGTGCGTGTGATGTTAAATGTTTGAACCAAGGTTAACGGTTTAAAGTGTCAGAGAATGGGTGGTGATTTTTTGACGTCCTCCCATGATCTGAAGTGAGCGTGCGTGTTTGTGTTGGTGAAAGTTTAAGAAATGTACAACTGTCGGTTCAGCTCTCTGGTGCTCCCTGCTGGCAGTATCACTATACTGTCCTCATGTTTCACAAAAATAGTTTTGAGAGACGTTGTCAGTTTTTGTATGTTGCTTAAATCCTCCAAAGCGGTTGGCAGTAAACATCAGGTCACGGTACGCCACGAGAGTCAATGAGCTCGAGTTGAAAAAGAAAAAGCTTACAGCACCTGGTATTCCCAGGCGGTCTCCCATCCAAGTACTAACCAGGCCCGACCCTGCTTAGCTTCCGAGATCAGACGAGATCGGGCGTGTTCAGGGTGGTATGGCCGTAAGCAATTAGTGCAGGCGCAAAACCAGGTTTTATACAGTAGCACATAAGGAGTGAGAAAGCTGCTGAGGCTCGACGTTACACTCTTACAAAAACAATCATTAGTTAGGATATAAACGGCAGTAATTGATTCAGTAGGACTCCTTATCCATGTAAACGATCATTGTGACATCTGAATTCATTAATTATCTGAAATACACTGCGTGTGCGTGTGATGTTAAATGTTTGAACCAAGGTTAACGGTTAAAGTGTCAGAGAATGGGTGGTGATTTTTTGACGTCCTCCCATGATCTGAAGTGAGCGTGCGTGTTTGTGTTGGTGAAAGTTTAAGAAATGTACAACTGTCGGTTCAGCTCTCTGGTGCTCCCTGCTGGCAGTATCACTATACTGTCCTCATGTTTCACAAAAATAGTTTTGAGAGACGTTGTCAGTTTTTGTATGTTGCTTAAATCCTCCAAAGCGGTTGGCAGTAAACATCAGGTCACGGTACGCCACGGTAGGCCACGGAGTCAATGAGCTCGAGTTGAAAAAGAAAAGCTTACAGCACCTGGTATTCCCAGGCGGTCTCCCATCCAAGTACTAACCAGGCCCGACCCTGCTTAGCTTCCGAGATCAGACGAGATCGGGCGTGTTCAGGGTGGTATGGCCGTAAGCAATTAGTGCAGGCGCAAAACCAGGTTTTATACAGTAGCACATAAGGAGTGAGAAAGCTGCTGAGGCTCGACGTTACACTTTTACAAAAACAATCATTAGTTAGATATAAACGGCAGTAATTGATTCAGTAGGACTCCTTATCCATGTAAACGATCATTGTGACATCTGAATTCATTAATTATCTGAAATACACTGCGTGTGCGTGTGATGTTAAATGTTTGAACCAAGGTTAACGGTTAAGTGTCAGAGAATGGGTGGTGATTTTTTGACGTCCTCCCATGATCTGAAGTGAGCGTGCGTGTTTGTGTTGGTGAAAGTTTAAGAAATGTACAACTGTCGGTTCAGCTCTCTGGTGCTCCCTGCTGGCAGTATCACTATACTGTCCTCATGTTTCACAAAAATAGTTTTGAGAGACGTTGTCAGTTTTTGTATGTTGCTTAAATCCTCCAAAGCGGTTGGCAGTAAACATCAGGTCACGGTACGCCACGGTAGGCCACGGAGTCAATGAGCTCGAGTTGAAAAAGAAAAAGCTTACAGCACCTGGTATTCCCAGGCGGTCTCCCATCCAAGTACTAACCAGGCCCGACCCTGCTTAGCTTCCGAGATCAGACGAGATCGGGCGTGTTCAGGGTGGTATGGCCGTAAGCAATTAGTGCAGGCGCAAAACCAGGTTTTATACAGTAGCACATAAGGAGTGAGAAAGCTGCTGAGGCTCGACGTTACACTTTTACAAAAACAATCATTAGTTAGATATAAACGGCAGTAATTGATTCAGTAGGACTCCTTATCCATGTAAACGATCATTGTGACATCTGAATTCATTAATTATCTGAAATACACTGCGTGTGCGTGTGATGTTAAATGTTTGAACCAAGGTTAACGGTTAAAGTGTCAGAGAATGGGTGGTGATTTTTTGACGTCCTCCCATGATCTGAAGTGAGCGTGCGTGTTGTGTTGGTGAAAGTTTAAGAAATGTACAACTGTCGGTTCAGCTCTCTGGTGCTCCCTGCTGGCAGTATCACTATACTGTCCTCATGTTTCACAAAAATAGTTTTGAGAGACGTTGTCAGTTTTTGTATGTTGCTTAAATCCTCCAAAGCGGTTGGCAGTAAACATCAGGTCACGGTACGCCACGGTAGGCCACGGAGTCAATGAGCTCGAGTTGAAAAAGAAAAAGCTTACAGCACCTGGTATTCCCAGGCGGTCTCCCATCCAAGTACTAACCAGGCCCGACCCTGCTTAGCTTCCGAGATCAGACGAGATCGGGCGTGTTCAGGGTGGTATGGCCGTAAGCAATTAGTGCAGGCGCAAAACCAGGTTTTATACAGTAGCACATAAGGAGTGAGAAAGCTGCTGAGGCTCGACGTTACACTTTTACAAAAACAATCATTAGTTAGATATAAACGGCAGTAATTGATTCAGTAGGACTCCTTATCCATGTAAACGATCATTGTGACATCTGAATTCATTAATTATCTGAAATACACTGCGTGTGCGTGTGATGTTAATGTTTGAACCAAGGTTAACGGTTAAAGTGTCAGAGAATGGGTGGTGATTTTTTGACGTCCTCCCATGATCTGAAGTGAGCGTGCGTGTTTGTGTTGGTGAAAGTTTAAGAACTGTACAACTGTCGGTTCAGCTCTCTGGTGCTCCCTGCTGGCAGTATCACTATACTGTCCTCATGTTTCACAAAAATAGTTTTGAGAGACGTTGTCAGTTTTTGTATGTTGCTTAAATCCTCCAAAGCGGTTGGCAGTAAACATCAGGTCACGGTACGCCACGGTAGGCCACGGAGGTCAATGAGCTCGAGTTGAAAAAGAAAAAGCTTACAGCACCTGGTATTCCCAGGCGGTCTCCCATCCAAGTACTAACCAGGCCCGACCCTGCTTAGCTTCCGAGATCAGACGAGATCGGGCGTGTTCAGGGTGGTATGGCCGTAAGCAATTAGTGCAGGCGCAAAACCAGGTTTTATACAGTAGCACATAAGGAGTGAGAAAGCTGCTGAGGCTCGACGTTACACTCTTACAAAAACAATCATTAGTTAGATATAAACGGCAGTAATTGATTCAGTAGGACTCCTTATCCATGTAAACGATCATTGTGACATCTGAATTCATTAATTATCTGAAATACACTGCGTGTGCGTGTGATGTTAAATGTTTGAACCAAGGTTAACGGTTAAAGTGTCAGAGAATGGGTGGTGATTTTTTGACGTCCTCCCATGATCTGAAGTGAGCGTGCGTGTTTGTGTTGGTGAAAGTTTAAGAAATGTACAACTGTCGGTTCAGCTCTCTGGTGCTCCCTGCTGGCAGTATCACTATACTGTCCTCATGTTTCACAAAATAGTTTTGAGAGACGTTGTCAGTTTTTGTATGTTGCTTAAATCCTCCAAAGCGGTTGGCAGTAAACATCAGGTCACGGTACGCCACGGTAGGCCACGGAGTCAATGAGCTCGAGTTGAAAAAGAAAAAGCTTACAGCACCTGGTATTCCCAGGCGGTCTCCCATCCAAGTACTACCCAGGCCCGACCCTGCTTAGCTTCCGAGATCAGACGAGATCGGGCGTGTTCAGGGTGGTATGGCCGTAAGCAATTAGTGCAGTCGCAAAACCAGGTTTTATACAGTAGCACATAAGGAGTGAGAAAGCTGCTGAGGCTCGACGTTACACTTTTACAAAAACAATCATTAGTTAGATATAAACGGCAGTAATTGATTCAGTAGGACTCCTTATCCATGTAAACGATCATTGTGACATCTGAATTCATTAATTATCTGAAATACACTGCGTGTGCGTGTGATGTTAAATGTTTGAACCAAGGTTAACGGTTAAAGTGTCAGAGAATGGGTGGTGATTTTTTGACGTCCTCCCATGATCTGAAGTGAGCGTGCGTGTTTGTGTTGGTGAAAGTTTAAGAAATGTACAACTGTCGGTTCAGCTCTCTGGTGCTCCCTGCTGGCAGTATCACTATACTGTCCTCATGTTTCACAAAAATAGTTTTGAGAGACGTTGTCAGTTTTTGTATGTTGCTTAAATCCTCCAAAGCGGTTGGCAGTAAACATCAGGTCACGGTACGCCACGGTAGGCCACGGAGGCAATGAGCTCGAGTTGAAAAAGAAAAGCTTACAGCACCTGGTATTCCCAGGCGGTCTCCCATCCAAGTACTAACCAGGCCCGACCCTGCTTAGCTTCCGAGATCAGACGAGATCGGGCGTGTTCAGGGTGGTATGGCCGTAAGCAATTAGTGCAGGCGCAAAACCAGGTTTTATACAGTAGCACATAAGGAGTGAGAAAGCTGCTGAGGCTCGACGTTACACTTTACAAAAACAATCATTAGTTAGATATAAACGGCAGTAATTGATTCAGTAGGACTCCTTATCCATGTAAACGATCATTGTGACATCTGAATTCATTAATTATCTGAAATACACTGCGTGTGCGTGTGATGTTAAATGTTTGAACCAAGGTTAACGGTTAAAGTGTCAGAGAATGGGTGGTGATTTTTTGACGTCCTCCCATGATCTGAAGTGAGCGTGCGTGTTTGTGTTGGTGAAAGTTTAAGAAATGTACAACTGTCGGTTCAGCTCTCTGGTGCTCCCTGCTGGCAGTATCACTATACTGTCCTCATGTTTCACAAAAATAGTTTTGAGAGACGTTGTCAGTTTTTGTATGTTGCTTAAATCCTCCAAAGCGGTGGCAGTAAACAATCAGGTCACGGTACGCCACGGTAGGCCACGGAGTCAATGAGCTCGAGTTGAAAAAGAAAAAGCTTACAGCACCTGGTATTCCCAGGCGGTCTCCCATCCAAGTACTAACCAGGCCCGACCCTGCTTAGCTTCCGAGATCAGACGAGATCGGGCGTGTTCAGGGTGGTATGGCCGTAAGCAATTAGTGCAGGCGCAAAACCAGGTTTTATACAGTAGCACATAAGGAGTGAGAAAGCTGCTGAGGCTCGACGTTACACTCTTAGAAAAAACAATCATTAGTTAGATATAAACGGCAGTAATTGATTCAGTAGGACTCCTTATCCATGTAAACGATCATTGTGACATCTGAATTCATTAATTATCTGAAATACACTGCGTGTGCGTGTGATGTTAAATGTTTGAACCAAGGTTAACGGTTAAAGTGTCAGAGAATGGGTGGTGATTTTTGACGTCCTCCCATGATCTGAAGTGAGCGTGCGTGTTTGTGTTGGTGAAAGTTTAAGAAATGTAACAACTGTCGGTTCAGCTCTCTGGTGCTCCCTGCTGGCAGTATCACTATACTGTCCTCATGTTTCACAAAAATAGTTTTGAGAGACGTTGTCAGTTTTTGTATGTTGCTTAAATCCTCCAAAGCGGTTGGCAGTAAACATCAGGTCACGGTACGCCACGGTAGGCCACGGAGTCAATGAGCTCGAGTTGAAAAAGAAAAAGCTTACAGCACCTGGTATTCCCAGGCGGTCTCCCATCCAAGTACTAACCAGGCCCGACCCTGCTTAGCTTCCGAGATCAGACGAGATCGGGCGTGTTCAGGGTGGTATGGCCGTAAGCAATTAGTGCAGGCGCAAAACCAGGTTTTATACAGTAGCACATAAGGAGTGAGAAAGCTGCTGAGGCTCGACGTTACACTCTTACAAAAACAATCATTAGTTAGATATAAACGGCAGTAATTGATTCAGTAGGACTCCTTATCCATGTAAACGATCATTGTGACATCTGAATTCATTAATTATCTGAAATACACTGCGTGTGCGTGTGATGTTAAATGTTTGAACCAAGGTTAACGGTTAAAGTGTCAGAGAATGGGTGGTGATTTTTTGACGTCCTCCCATGATCTGAAGTGAGCGTGCGTGTTTGTGTTGGTGAAAGTTTAAGAAATGTACAAATGTCGGTTCAGCTCTCTGGTGCTCCCTGCTGGCAGTATCACTATACTGTCCTCATGTTTCACAAAAATAGTTTTGAGAGACGTTGTCAGTTTTTGTATGTTGCTTAAATCCTCCAAAGCGGTTGGCAGTAAACATCAGGTCACGGTACGCCACGGTAGGCCACGGAGTCAATGAGCTCGAGTTGAAAAAGAAAAAGCTTACAGCACCTGGTATTCCCAGGCGGTCTCCCATCCAAGTACTAACCAGGCCCGACCCTGCTTAGCTTCCGAGATCAGACGAGATCGGGCGTGTTCAGGGTGGTATGGCCGTAAGCAATTAGTGCAGGCGCAAAACCAGGTTTTATACAGTAGCACATAAGGAGTGAGAAAGCTGCTGAGGCTCGACGTTACACTTTACAAAAACAATCATTAGTTAGATATAAACGGCAGTAATTGATTCAGTAGGACTCCTTATCCATGTAAACGATCATTGTGACATCTGAATTCATTAATTATCTGAAATACACTGCGTGTGCGTGTGATGTTAAATGTTTGAACCAAGGTTAACGGTTAAAGTGTCAGAGAATGGGTGGTGATTTTTTGGACGTCCTCCCATGATCTGAAGTGAGCGTGCGTGTTTGTGTTGGTGAAAGTTTAAGAAATGTACAACTGTCGGTTCAGCTCTCTGGTGCTCCCTGCTGGCAGTATCACTATACTGTCCTCATGTTTCACAAAAATAGTTTTGAGAGACGTTGTCAGTTTTTGTATGTTGCTTAAATCCTCCAAAGCGGTTGGCAGTAAACATCAGGTCACGGTACGCCACGGTAGGCCACGGAGTCAATGAGCTCGAGTTGAAAAAAGAAAAAGCTTACAGCACCTGGTATTCCCAGGCGGTCCTCCCATCCAAGTACTAACCAGGCCCGACCCTGCTTAGCTTCCGAGATCAGACGAGATCGGGCGTGTTCAGGGTGGTATGGCCGTAAGCAATTAGTTGCAGGCGCAAAACCAGGTTTATACAGTAGCACATAAGGAGTGAGAAAGCTGCTGAGGCTC
>NC_079423.1:9730413-9732913 GCF_026213295.1 Gadus chalcogrammus | reverse complement strand
TAAGCAATTAGTGCAGGCGCAAAACCAGGTTTATACAGTAGCACATAAGGAGTGAGAAAGCTGCTGAGGCTCGACGTTACACTTTTACAAAAACAATCATTAGTTAGATATAACGGCAGTAATTGATTCAGTAGGACTCCTTATCCATGTAAACGATCATTGTGACATCTGAATTCATTAATTATCTGAAATACACTGCGTGTGCGTGTGATGTTAAATGTTTGAACCAAGGTTAACGGTTAAAGTGTCAGAGAATGGGTGGTAGATTTTTTGACGTCCTCCCATGATCTGAAGTGAGCGTGCGTGTTTGTGTTGGTGAAAGTTTAAGAAATGTAAACTGTCGGTTCAGCTCTCTGGTGCTCCCTGCTGGCAGTATCACTATACTGTCCTCATGTTTCACAAAAATAGTTTTGAGAGACGTTGTCAGTTTTTGTATGTTGCTTAAATCCTCCAAAGCGGTTGGCAGTAAACATCAGGTCACGGTACGCCACACGGAGTCAATGAGCTCGAGTTGAAAAAGAAAAGCTTACAGCACCTGGTATTCCCAGGCGGTCTCATCCAAGTACTAACCAGGCCCGACCTGTAGTTCCGAGATCAGACGAGATCGGGCGTTTCAGGGTGGTATGGCCGTAAGCAATTAGTGCAGGCGCAAAACCAGGTTTTATACAGTAGCACATAGGAGTGAGAAAGCTGCTGAGGCTCGACGTTACACTTTTACAAAAACAATCATTAGTTAGAATAAACGGCAGTAATTGATTCAGTAGGACTCCTTATCCATGTAAACGATCATTGTGACATCTGAATTCATTAATTATCTGAAATACACTGCGTGTGGGTGTGATGTTAAATGTTTGAACCAAGGTTAACGGTTAAAGTGTCAGAGAATGGGTGGTGATTTTTTGACGTCCTCCCATGATCTGAAGTGAGCGTGCGTGTTTGTGTTGGTGAAAGTTTAAGAAATGTACAACTGTCGGTTCAGCTCTCTGGTGCTCCCTGCTGGCAGTATCACTATACTGCCTCATGTTTCACAAAAATAGTTTTGAGAGACGTTGTCAGTTTTGTATGTTGCTTAAATCCTCCAAGGGTTGGCAGTAAACATCAGGTCACGGTACGCCACGGTAGGCCACGGAGTCAATGAGCTCGAGTTGAAAAAGAAAAAGCTTACAGCACCTGGTATTCCCAGGCGGTCTCCCATCCAAGTAACCAGGCCCGACCTGCTTAGCTTCCGAGATCAGACGAGATCGGGCGTGTTCAGGGTGGTATGGCCGTAAGCAATTAGTGCAGGCGCAAAACAGGTTTTTATACAGTAGCACATAAGGAGTGAGAAAGCTGCTGAGGCTCGACGTTACACTTTTACAAAAAACAATCATTAGTTAGATATAAACGGCAGTAATTGATTCAGTAGGACTCCTTATCCATGTAAACGATCATTGTGACATCTGAATTCATTAATTATCTGAAATACACTGCGTGTGCGTTGTGATGTTAAATGTTTGAACAAGGTTAACGGTTAAAGTGTCAGAGAATGGGTGGTGATTTTTTGACGTCCTCCCATGATCTGAAGTGAGCGTGTGCGTGTTTGTGTTGGTGAAAGTTTAAGAAATGTACAACTGTCGGTTCAGCTCTCTGGTGCTCCCTGCTGGCAGTATCACTATATGTCCTCATGTTTCACAAAAATAGTTTGAGAGACGTTGTCAGTTTTTGTATGTGCTTAAATCCTCCAAAGCGGTTGGCAGAAAACATCAGGTCACGGTACGCCACGGAGGCAATGAGCTCGAGTTGAAAAAGAAAAGCTTACAGCACCTGGTATTCCCAGGCGGTCTCCCATCCAAGTACTAACCAGGCCGACCCTGCTTAGCTTCGAGATCAGACGAGATCGGCGTGTTCAGGGTGGTATGGCCGTAAGCAATTAGTGCAGGCGCAAAACCAGGTTTTATACAGTAGCACATAAGGAGTGGAGAAAGCTGCTGAGGATGACGTTACACTTTTACAAAAACAATCATTAGTTAGATATAAACGGCAGTAATTGATTCAGTAGGACTCCTTATCCATGTAAACGATCATTGTGACATCTGAATTCATTAATTATCTGAAATACACTGCGGTGCGTGTGATGTTAATGTTTGAACCAAGGTTAACGGTTAAAGTGTCAGAGAATGGGTGGTGATTTTTTGACGTCCTCCCATGATCTGAAGTGAGCGCGTGTGTTTGTGTTGGTGAAAGTTTAAGAAATGTACAACTGTCGGTTCAGCTCTCTGGTGCCCTGCTGGCAGTATCACTATACTGTCCCTCATGTTTCACAAAAATAGTTTTGAGAGACGTTGTCAGTTTTTGTATGTTGCTTAAATCCTCCAAAGCGGTGGCAGTAAACATCAGGTCACGGTAACGCCACGGTTACCACATAGTCAATGAGCTCGAGTTGAAAAAGAAAAAAGCTACAGCACCTGGTATTCCCAGGCGGTCTCCCATCCAAGTACTAACCAGCCCGACCCTGCTTAGC
>NC_079423.1:9718548-9730313 GCF_026213295.1 Gadus chalcogrammus | reverse complement strand
AAGCTAAGCAGGGTCGGGCCTGGTTAGTACTTGGCTGGGAGACCGCCTGTGAATCCAGGTGCTGTAAGCTTTTTCTTTTTCAACTCGAGCTCATTGCCTCCGTGGCCTACCGTGGCGTACCGTGACCTGATGTTTACTGCCAACCGCTTTGGATGATTTTAAGCAACATACAAAAACTGACACGTCTCTCAAAACTATTTTTGTGAAACATGAGGACAGTATAGTGATACTGCCAGCAGGGAGCACCATAGAGCTGAACCGACAGTTTGTACCTTTCTTAAACTTTCACCAACACAAACACGCACGCTCACTTCAGATCATGGGAGGACGTCAAAAAATCACCACCCCATTCTCTGACACTTTTAACCGTTACCTTGGTTCAAACATTTACATCACACAGCACACACCGCAGTTTGATAGATAATTTCAGAATAATTATGTCAATGTCACATGTCGTTACATGGATACGAGTCCTACTGAATCAATTACTGCCGTTTATTATCTAACTAATGATTGTTTTGTAAAAGTGTAACGTCGAGCCTCAGCAGCTTTCTCACTCCCTTATGTTCTACTGTATAAAACCTGGTTTTGCGCCTGCACTAATTGCTTACGCCATACCACCCCTGAACACCCCGATCTCGTCTGATCTCGGAAGCTAAGCAGGGTCGGGCCTGGTTAGTACTGGATGGGAGACCGCCTGGGAATACCAGGTGCTGTAAGCTTTTTCTTTTTCCCCTCGAGCTCATGCCTCCGTGGCTTACCGTGACCTGATGTTTACTGCCAACCGCTTTGGAGGATTTAAGCCACATACAAAAACTGACAACGTCTCTCAAAACTATTTTTGTGAAACATGGGACAGTATAGTGATACTGCCAGCAGGGAGCACCAGAGAGCTGAACCGACAGTGTACATTTCTTAACTTTCACCCACACAACACGCACGCTCACATTCAGATCATGGGAGGACGTCAAAAAATCACCACCCATTCTCTGACACTTTAAACCTTTAACCTTGGTTCAAACATTTAACATCACACGCACACGCAGTGTATTTCAGATAATTAATGATTCAGATGTCACAATGATCGTTTACATGGATAAGGAGTCCTACTGAATCAATTACTGCCGTTTATATCTAACTTATGATTGTTTTTGTAAAAGTGTAACGTCGAGCCTCAGCAGCTTTCTCACTCCTTATGTGCTACTGTATAAAACCTGGTTTTTGCGCCTGCACTAATTGCTTACGGCCATACCACACCCTGAACACGCCCCATCTCGTCTGATCTCGGAAGCTAAGCAGGGTCGGGCCTGGTTAGTACTTGGATGGAAGACCGCCTGGGAATACTAGGTGCTGTAAGCTATTTTCTTTTTCAACTCGAGCTCATTGACTCCGTGGGCCTACCGTGGCGTACCGTGACCTGTTACTGCCAACCCTTGGAGGATTTAAGCAACTACAAAACTGACAACGTCTCTCAAACTATTTTTGTGAAACATGAGGACAGTATAGTGATACTGCCAGCAGGGAGCACCAGAGAGCTGAACCGACAGTTTTACATTTCTAACTTTCACCAACACCAAACCGCACTCTCACTTCAGATCATTGGAGGACGTCAAAAATCACCACCCATTCTCTGACACTTTAACCGTTAACCTTGGTTCAAACATTTAACATCACCGCACACGCAGTGTATTTCAGATAATTAATGAATTCAGATGTCACAAATGAATCGTTTACATGGATAATGAGTCCTACTGAATCAATTACTGCTTTTTATATCTAACTAATGATTGTTTTTTAAAAGTGTAACGTCGAGCCTCAGCAGCTTTCCCTCACTCCTTATGTGCTATCTGTATAAAACCTGGTTTTGCGCCTGCACTAATTGCTTACGGCCATACCACCCTGAACACGCCCGATCTCGTCTGATCTCGGAAGCTAAGCAGGTGGGCCTGGTTAGTTGGGATGGAGACCGCCTGGGAATACCCGGTGTAAGCTTTTTCTTTTCAACTCGAGCTCATTGACTCCGTGGCCTACCGTGGCCCGACCTGATGTGTTACTGCCAACCGCTTTGGAGGATTTAAGCAACATACAAAAACTGACAACGTCTCTCAAAACTATTTTTGGTGAAACATGAGGACAGTATAGTGATACTGCCAGCAGGGAGCCCAGAGAGCTGAACCGACAGTTGTACATTTCTTAACTTTCACCAACACAACACGCACGCTCACTTCAGATTCATGGGACGTCAAAATCACCACCCATTCTCTGACACTTTAACCGTTAACCTTGGTTCAAACATTTACATCACACGCACACGCAGTGTATTTCAGATAATTAATGAATTCAGATGTCACAATGATCGTTACATGGATAAGGAGTCCTACTGAATCAATACTGCCGTTTATATCTAACTAATGATTGTTTTTGTAAAAGTGTAACGTCGAGCCTCAGCAGCTTTCTCACTCCTTATGTGCTACTGTATAAAACCTGGTTTTGCGCCTGCACTATTGCTTACGGCCATACCACCCTGAACACGCCCGATCTCGTCTGATCTCGGAAGCTAAGCAGGGCGGGCTGGTTAGTACTTGGATGGGAGACCCCTGGGAATACCAGGTGCTGTAGCTTTTTCTTTTTCAACTCGAGCTCATTGCCTCCGTGTACGTACCGTGACCTGATGTTTACTGCCAACCGCTTTGGAGGATTTAAGCAACATACAAAAACTGACAACGTCTCTCAAAACTATTTTTGTGAAACATGAGGACAGTATAGTGATACTGCCAGCAGGAGCACCAGAGAGCTGAACCGACAGTTGTACATTTCTTAAACTTTCACAACACACACGCACGCTCACTTCATATCATGGGAGGACGTCAAAAATCACCACCCATTCTCTGACACTTTAAACCGTTAACCTTGGTTCAAACATTTAACATCACACGCACACGCAGTGTATTTCAGATAATTAATGAATTCAGATGTCACAATGATCGTTTACATGGATAAGGAGTCCTACTGAATCAATTACTGCCGTTTATATCTAACTAATGATTGTTTTTGTAAAGTGTAACGTCGAGCCTCAGCAGCTTTCTCACTCCTTATGTGCTACTGTATAAAACCTGGTTTTGCGCCTGCACTAATTGCTTACGGCCATACCACCCTGAACACGCCGATCTCGTCTGATCTCGGAAGCTAAGCAGGGTCGGGCCTGGTTAGTACTGTACTGGATGAGACCGCCTGGGAATACCAGGTTGTAAGCTTTTTCTTTTTCAACTCGAGCTCATTGACTCCGTGGCCTACCGTGGCGTACCGTGACCTGATGTTTACTGCCAACCGCTTTGGAGGATTTAAGCAACATACAAAAACTGACAACGTCTCTCAAAACTAATTTTGTGAAACATGAGGACAGTATAGTGATACTGCCAGCAGGGAGCACCAGAGAGCTGAACCGACAGTTGTACATTCCTTAAACTTTCACCAACACAAACGCACGCTCACTTCAGATCATGGGAGGACGTCAAAAAATCACCACCCATTCTCTGACACTTTAACCGTTAACCTTGGTTCAAACATTTAACATCACACGCACACGCAGTGTATTTCAGATAATTAATGAATTCAGATGTCACAATGATCGTTTACATGGATAAGGAGTCCTACTGAATCAATTACTGCCGTTTATATCTAACTAATGATTGTTTTTGTAAGAGTGTAACGTCGAGCCTCAGCAGCTTTTCACTCCTTATGTGCTACTGTATAAAACCTGGTTTTGCGCCTGCACTAATTGCTTACGGCCATACCACCCTGAACACGCCCGATCTCGTCTGATTCCTCGGAAGCTAAGCAGGGTCCGGGCCTGGTTAGTACTTTGGATGGGAGTACCGCCTGGGGAATACTAGGTGCTGTAAGCTTTTTATTTTTCAACTCGAGCTCATTGACTCTGTTGGCGTACCGTGGTACCTGACATGAGTTACTGCCAACCGCTTTGAGGATGTAAGCAACATACAAAAACTGACAACGTCTCTCAAAATTATTTTTGTGAAACATGAGGACAGTATAGTGATCTGCCAGCAGGGAGCACCAGAGAGCTGAACCGACAGTTGTACATTTCTTAAACTTTCACCAACACAAACACGCACGCTCACTTCAGATCATGGGAGGACGTCAAAAAATCACCACCCCTTCTCTGACACTTTAACCGTTAACCTTGGTTCAAACATTTAACATCACACGCACACGCAGTGTATTTCAGATAATTAATGAATTCAGATGTCACAATGATCGTTTACATGATAAGGAGTCCTACTGAATCAATTACTGCCGTTTAAATCTAACTAATGATTGTTTTTGTAAGAGTGTAACGTCGAGCCTCAGCAGCTTTCTCACTCCATTATGTGCTACTGTATAAACCTGGTTTTGCGCCTGCATTAATTGCTTACGGCCATACCACCCTGAACACGCCCCGATCTCGTCTGATCTCGGAAGCTAAGCAGGGTCGGGCCTGGTTAGTACTTGGATGGGAGACCGCCTGGAATACCAGGTGCTGTAAGCTTTTTCTTTTTCACTCGAGCTCATTGACTCCGTGGCCTACCGTGGCGTACCGTGACCTGAGGTTTACTGCCAACCGCTTTGGAGGATTTAGCAACATACAAAAACTGACAACGTCTCTCAAAACTAATTTTGTGAAACATGAGGACAGTATAGTGATACTGCCAGCAGGGAGCACCAGAGAGCTGAACCGACAGTTGTACATTTCTTAAACTTTCACCAACACAACACGCACGCTCACTTCAGATCATGGGAGGACGTCAAAAAATCACCACCCATTCTCTGACACTTTAACCGTTAACCTTGGTTCAAACATTTAACATCACACGCACACGCAGTGTATTTCAGATAATTAATGAATTCAGATGTCACAATGATCGTTTACATGGATAAGGAGTCCTACTGAATCAATTACTGCCGTTTATATCTAACTAATGATTGTTTTTGTAAAGAGTGTAACGTCGAGCCTCAGCAGCTTTCTCACTCCTTATGTGCTACTGTATAAACCTGGTTTTGCGCCTGCACTAATTGCTTACGGCCATACCACCCTGAACACGCCCGATCTCGTCTGATCTCGGAAGCTAAGCAGGGTCGGGCCTGGTTAGTACTTGGATGGGAGACCGCCTGGGAATACCAGGTGCTGTAAGCTTTTTCTTTTCAACTCGAGCTCATTGACTCCGTGGCGTACCGTGACCTGATGTTAACTGCCAACCGCTTTGGAGGATTTAAGCAACATACAAAAACTGACAACGTCTCTCAAAACTAATTTTGTGAAACATGAGGACAGTATAGTGATACTGCCAGCAGGGAGCACCAGAGAGCTGAACCGACAGTTGTACATTTCTTAAACTTTCACCAACACAAACACGCACGCTCACTTCAGATCATGGGAGGACGTCAAAAAATCACCACCCATTCTCTGACACTTTAACCGTTAACCTTGGTTCAAACATTTAACATCACACGCACACGCAGTGTATTTCAGATAATTAATGAATTCAGATGTCACAATGATCGTTTACATGGATAAGGAGTCCTACTGAATCAATTACTGCCGTTTATATCTAACTAATGATTGTTTTTGTAAAAGTGTAACGTCGAGCCTCAGCAGCTTTCTCACTCCTTATGTGCTACTGTATAAAACCTGGTTTTGCGCCTGCACTATTTGCTTACGGCCATACCACCCTGAACACGCCCGATCTCGTCTGATCTCGGAAGCTAAGCAGGGTCGGGCCTGGTTAGTACTTGGATGGGAGACCGCCTGGAAAACCAGGTGCTGTAAGCTTTTCTTTTTCAACTCGAGCTCATTGACTCCGTGGCCTACCGTGGCGTACCGTGACCTGATGTTTACTGCCAACCGCTTTGGAGGATTTAAGCAACATACAAAAACTGACAACGTCTCTCAAAACTATTTTTGTGAAACATGAGGACAGTATAGTGATACTGCCAGCAGGGAGCACCAGAGAGCTGAACCGACAGTTGTACATTTCTTAAACTTTCACCAACACAAACACGCACGCTCACTTCAGATCATGGGAGGACGTCAAAAAATCCCACCCATTCTCTGACACTTTAACCGTTAACCTTGGTTCAAACATTTAACATCACACGCACACGCAGTGTATTTCAGATAATTAATGAATTCAGATGTCACAATGATCGTTTACATGGATAAGGAGTCCTACTGAATCAATTACTGCCGTTTATATCTAACTAATGATTGTTTTTGTAAAAGTGTAACGTCGAGCCTCAGCAGCTTTCTCACTCCTTATGTGCTACTGTATAAAACCTGGTTTTGCGCCTGCACTATTGCTTCGGGCCATACCACCCTGAACACGCCCGATCTCGTCTGAATCTCGGAAGCTAAGCAGGGTCGGGCCTGGTTAGTACTTGGATGGGAGACCGCCTGGGAATACCAGGTGCTGTAAGCTTTTTCTTTTTCAACTCGAGCTCATTGACTCCGTGGCCTACCGTGGCGTACCGTGACCTGATGTTTACTGCCAACCGCTTTGGAGGATTTAAGCAACATACAAAAACTGACAACGTCTCTCAAAACTATTTTTGTGAAACATGAGGACAGTATAGTGATACTGCCAGCAGGGAGCACCAGAGAGCTGAACCGACAGTTGTACATTTCTTAAACTTTCACCAACACAAACACGCACGCTCACTTCAGATCATGGGAGGACGTCAAAAAATCACCACCCATTCTCTGACACTTTAACCGTTAACCTTGGTTCAAACATTTAACATCACACGCACACGCAGTGTATTTCAGATAATTAATGAATTCAGATGTCACAATGATCGTTTACATGGATAAGGAGTCCTACTGAATCAATTACTGCCGTTTATATCTAACTAATGATTGTTTTTGTAAAAGTGTAACGTCGAGCCTCAGCAGCTTTCTCACTCCTTATGTGCTACTGTATAAAACCTGGTTTTGCGCCTGCACTATTGCTTACGGCCATACCACCCTGAACACGCCCGATCTCGTCTGATCTCGGAAGCTAAGCAGGGTCGGGCCTGGTTAGTACTTGGATGGGAGACCGCCTGGGAATACCAGGTGCTGTAAGCTTTTTCTTTTTCAACTCGAGCTCATTGCCTCCGTGGCCTACCGTGGCGTACCGTGACCTGATGTTTACTGCCAACCGCTTTGGAGGATTTAAGCAACATACAAAACTGACAACGTCTCTCAAAACTATTTTTGTGAAACATGAGGACAGTATAGTGATACTGCCAGCAGGGAGCACCAGAGAGCTGAACCGACAGTTGTACATTTCTTAAACTTTCACCAACACAAACACGCACGCTCACTTCAGATCATGGGAGGACGTCAAAAAATCACCACCCATTCTCTGACACTTTAACCGTTAACCTTGGTTCAAACATTTAACATCACACGCACACGCAGTGTATTTCAGATAATTAATGAATTCAGATGTCACAATGATCGTTTACATGGATAAGGAGTCCTACTGAATCAATTACTGCCGTTTATATCTAACTAATGATTGTTTTTGTAAGAGTGTAACGTCGAGCCTCAGCAGCTTTCTCACTCCTTATGTGCTACTGTATAAAACCTGGTTTTGCGCCTGCACTAATTGCTTACGGCCATACCACCCTGAACACGCCCGATCTCGTCTGATCTCGGAAGCTAAGCAGGGTCGGGCCTGGTTAGTACTTGGATGGGAGACCGCCTGGGAATACCAGGTGCTGTAAGCTTTTTCTTTTCAACTCGAGCTCATTGACTCCGTGGCGTACCGTGACCTGATGTTTACTGCCAACCGCTTTGGAGGATTTAAGCAACATACAAAAACTGACAACGTCTCTCAAAACTATTTTTGTGAAACATGAGGACAGTATAGTGATACTGCCAGCAGGGAGCACCAGAGAGCTGAACCGACAGTTGTACATTTCTTAAACTTTCACCAACACAAACACGCACGCTCACTTCAGATCATGGGAGGACGTCAAAAAATCACCACCCATTCTCTGACACTTTAACCGTTAACCTTGGTTCAAACATTAACATCACACGCACACGCAGTGTATTTCAGATAATTAATGAATTCAGATGTCACAATGATCGGTTACATGGATAAGGAGTCCTACTGAATCAATTACTGCCGTTTATATCTAACTAATGATTGTTTTTGTAAGAGTGTAACGTCGAGCCTCAGCAGCTTTCTCACTCCTTATGTGCTACTGTATAAAACCTGGTTTTGCGCCTGCACTAATTGCTTACGGCCATACCACCCTGAACACGCCCGATCTCGTCTGATCTCGGAAGCTAAGCAGGGTCGGGCCTGGTTAGTACTTGGATGGGAGACCGCCTGGGAATACCAGGTGCTGTAAGCTTTTTCTTTTTCAACTCGAGCTCATTGACTCCGTGGCCTACCGTGGCGTACCGTGACCTGATGTTTACTGCCAACCGCTTTGGAGGATTTAAGCAACATACAAAAACTGACAACGTCTCTCAAAACTATTTTTGTGAAACATGAGGACAGTATAGTGATACTGCCAGCAGGGAGCACCAGAGAGCTGAACCGACAGTTGTACATTTCTTAAACTTTCACCAACACAAACACGCACGCTCACTTCAGATCATGGGAGGACGTCAAAAAATCACCACCCATTCTCTGACACTTTAACCGTTAACCTTGGTTCAAACATTTAACATCACACGCACACGCAGTGTATTTCAGATAATTAATGAATTCAGATGTCACAATGATCGTTTACATGGATAAGGAGTCCTACTGAATCAATTACTGCCGTTTATATCTAACTAATGATTGTTTTTGTAAGAGTGTAACGTCGAGCCTCAGCAGCTTTCTCACTCCTTATGTGCTACTGTATAAAACCTGGTTTTGCGCCTGCACTAATTGCTTACGGCCATACCACCCTGAACACGCCCGATCTCGTCTGATCTCGGAAGCTAAGCAGGGTCGGGCCTGGTTAGTACTTGGATGGGAGACCGCCTGGGAATACCAGGTGCTGTAAGCTTTTTCTTTTTCAACTCGAGCTCATTGACTCCGTGGCGTACCGTGACCTGATGTTTACTGCCAACCGCTTTGGAGGATTTAAGCAACATACAAAAACTGACAACGTCTCTCAAAACTATTTTTGTGAAACATGAGGACAGTATAGTGATACTGCCAGCAGGGAGCACCAGAGAGCTGAACCGACAGTTGTACATTTCTTAAACTTTCACCAACACAAACACGCACGCTCACTTCAGATCATGGGAGGACGTCAAAAAATCACCACCCATTCTCTGACACTTTAACCGTTAACCTTGGTTCAAACATTTAACATCACACGCACACGCAGTGTATTTCAGATAATTAATGAATTCAGATGTCACAATGATCGTTTACATGGATAAGGAGTCCTACTGAATCAATTACTGCCGTTTATATCTAACTAATGATTGTTTTTGTAAAAGTGTAACGTCGAGCCTCAGCAGCTTTCTCACTCCTTATGTGCTACTGTATAAAACCTGGTTTTGCGCCTGCACTAATTGCTTACGGCCATACCACCCTGAACACGCCCGATCTCGTCTGATCTCGGAAGCTAATGCAGGGTCGGGCCTGGTTAGTACTTGGATGGGAGACCGCCTGGGAATACCAGGTGCTGTAAGCATTTTCTTTTTCAACTCGAGCTCATTGACTCCGTGGCGTACCGTGACCTGATGTTTACTGCCAACCGCTTTGGAGGATTTAAGCAACATACAAAAACTGACAACGTCTCTCAAAACTAGTTTTTGTGAAACATGAGGACAGTATAGTGATACTGCCAGCAGGGAGCACCAGAGAGCTGAACCGACAGTTGTACATTTCTTAAACTTTCACCAACACAAACACGCACGCTCACTTCAGATCATGGGAGGACGTCAAAAAATCCCCACCCATTCTCTGACACTTTAACCGTTAACCTTGGTTCAAACATTTAACATCACACGCACACGCAGTGTATTTCAGATAATTAATGAATTCAGATGTCACAATGATCGTTTACATGGATAAGGAGTCCTACTGAATCAATTACTGCCGTTTATATCTAACTAATGATTGTTTTTGTAAGAGTGTAACGTCGAGCCTCAGCAGCTTTCTCACTCCTTATGTGCTACTGTATAAAACCTGGTTTTGCGCCTGCACTAATTGCTTACGGCCATACCACCCTGAACACGCCCGATCTCGTCTGATCTCGGAAGCTAAGCAGGGTCGGGCCTGGTTAGTACTTGGATGGGAGACCGCCTGGGAATACAGGTGCTGTAAGCTATTTTCTTTTTCAACTCGAGCTCATTGCCTCCGTGGCCTACCGTGGCGTACCGTGACCTGATGTTTACTGCCAACCGCTTTGGAGGATTTAAGCAACATACAAAAACTGACAACGTCTCTCAAAACTATTTTTGTGAAACATGAGGACAGTATAGTGATACTGCCAGCAGGGAGCACCAGAGAGCTGAACCGACAGTTGTACATTTCTTAAACTTTCACCAACACAAACACGCACGCTCACTTCAGATCATGGGAGGACGTCAAAAAATCACCACCCATTCTCTGACACTTTAACCGTTAACCTTGGTTCAAACATTTAACATCACACGCACACGCAGTGTATTTCAGATAATTAATGAATTCAGATGTCACAATGATCGTTTACATGGATAAGGAGTCCTACTGAATCAATTACTGCCGTTTATATCTAACTAATGATTGTTTTTGTAAAAGTGTAACGTCGAGCCTCAGCAGCTTTCTCACTCCTTATGTGCTACTGTATAAAACCTGGTTTTGCGCCTGCACTAATTGCTTACGGCCATACCACCCTGAACACGCCCGATCTCGTCTGATCTCGGAAGCTAAGCAGGGTCGGGCCTGGTTAGTACTTGGATGGGAGACCGCCTGGGAATACCAGGTGCTGTAAGCTTTTTCTTTTTCAACTCGAGCTCATTGACTCCGTGGCGTACCGTGACCTGATGTTTACTGCCAACCGCTTTGGAGGATTTAAGCAACATACAAAAACTGACAACGTCTCTCAAAACTATTTTTGTGAAACATGAGGACAGTATAGTGATACTGCCAGCAGGGAGCACCAGAGAGCTGAACCGACAGTTGTACATTTCTTAAACTTTCACCAACACAAACACGCACGCTCACTTCAGATCATGGGAGGACGTCAAAAAATCACCACCCATTCTCTGACACTTTAACCGTTAACCTTGGTTCAAACATTTAACATCACACGCACACGCAGTGTATTTCAGATAATTAATGAATTCAGATGTCACAATGATCGTTTACATGGATAAGGAGTCCTACTGAATCAATTACTGCCGTTTATATCTAACTAATGATTGTTTTTGTAAAAGTGTAACGTCGAGCCTCAGCAGCTTTCTCACTCCTTATGTGCTACTGTATAAAACCTGGTTTTGCGCCTGCACTAATTGCTTACGGCCATACCACCCTGAACACGCCCGATCTCGTCTGATCTCGGAAGCTAAGCAGGGTAGGGCCTGGTTAGTACTTGGATGGGAGACCGCCTGGGAATACCAGGTGCTGTAAGCTTTTTCTTTTTCAACTCGAGCTCATTGACTCCGTGGCGTACCGTGACCTGATGTTTACTGCCAACCGCTTTGGAGGATTTAAGCAACATACAAAAACTGACAACGTCTCTCAAAACTATTTTTGTGAAACATGAGGACAGTATAGTGATAC
>NC_079423.1:9703548-9716048 GCF_026213295.1 Gadus chalcogrammus | reverse complement strand
TGGTGAGAGGAGGACGGTGTTGGAGCGAGGATTCTTTTGGTGGTAAATCAAGTATTTATAGATATTTTTTTGGTTAGTTTTGCGTCTAGTCGTTTATTCCCCCGACAGCTTGCTGTTTGGGGGAGTATTAGTATACTTTAGTTCGTTTTTTTTTCGATGTCTCACGCGGTTTCGAAAACTCGAATGGAAGACGGCATGGAACGGAACACGGCTCCTGCTGCGGTGACGGATGGTGGTTGTGTGGCGAAGAGGACATCGGAGGACGTACTAGGCGGGAGACCGGTGACTGCGGAGAGAGCAACAAGAGAGAAGGAGGACAAGGTTGCGGATGGTGGCCCGAGCTACTGCAGGGAGTTGTCTGTGGCTGTGGAGCTTGTGGGAGAGGAGAAAATCCCGATGATGGAGATGCTAAGGGCGATGCAGAGTGTATGTGGATTGGTCTTGGGATGTCGCTACCTCTCATTGAACCAATATGAAGTAACGATGAATCACCCCAACGGGAAGAGGCGATTGTTGGATGGTTTTAGGATAAGGGGGACCAGCGTCGTCGCAAAAGACTTGACCTCAGATGAGATGGTGGTGTCCTTTATGAGTCTACCAGTGTACATTACGGATGAGGAGATTCTGAAGAAGCTTGCGGACTGGGGTGTGGAGGCAGTTTCGCCGATTGCAAGGAGGAAGTGGCCTGGGATGACCATATGTGAGGGTACACGGTTTGTTAAGGTGAAGTTTAACAAGGAAGTACGGTCCTTGCCTTGGTCCACACGTTTTGACACTGAAAAGGGTGCTGAATATTTCCGAGTCATCCATGACAGACAATTAAAGGTGTGTAGATTGTGCATCCAGCCTGGACATATAGTGAGGGACTGTCCTGACTTCCTCTGTCGGAAGTGCGGGAAGCAGGGACACTATGCAAGGGAGTGTGTGGCTGTGATTAAATGCAGAGAGTGTGGTAATAGAAAGGGAAATTGTGTGTGTAAGGAGGAGCAGGTGGGAGGGGGTGCCCTCTCAGTTGACCCAGACTCAAGGGCTTTATCGTTGGAGAGTGAGGAAAGTGGAGGGGAAGAGAGTGCGGAAGAGGAGATGGAGCACGGGGAGCTGTCTGACGGGGAGACAGTCTTGGACAGTCAGCTACAGGTTGTGCTGAAGGACCCGGGTGTGGGGGGCATGGGGTTGCCCGGGGGGCAAAGCTCTCAAGGAGAGCTTTCCTCTCTACCGGCATCTGGGCACCCTACACCAGCGGAGGGCGTAGCCAAGGTTCCGCGGGGGTCTGGACAGTTGGGGAACGAGGCGGGACATGGCACGGGGGCTAGCCTAGAAGTGGATTTGGTTGTGTCAATGGCCCCGGCATCAGGGGGAGATGGGGGCACAGGGTTGGGGGGGGGCAGGAGCTCTCAAGCGGGGCTCCTCTCTTTACAGGCGCCCGGGTGGCCTACAGTAGAGGAAGATGCAGCCTGGGGGTCTTGTGCTGTGACTATTGAGGCTACAGCCGACGCGTCTCATTGGCGTGGTATGGCGCCTATAATTTCCCCCCCCACACTGGCTGATGGAAGGGAGAGGGAGAATAAGTCTGGGAATGAGGCGTTGGGTGTTTGTAGGGAGAGGGCGCCCAGGGTCAGACGCAGGAGAGGGGTTGATTCCGATGAGGAACAGAGGAACTTGAAAAAGAAAGGGGTACGTAAAAAAAAAAAAAGATTTTAACAGTAATACCCACTCTGTGTCTTTTGATTTCAATGGTCACACTCACATCAATTAACATCAACGGTCTTAACAATATGGCGAAGTTTGATGAGGTGTTAATCAATTTTAAATCCGATATTTTAGTGCTGCAGGAAACAAACTGGACACAGGCTAAAATGCCAGAAATCAAGGAGAAATGGAGGGGACTGTTATTCGTCAATTGTGGGACGGCAAGATCGTGTGGTGTGGCAATACTTGTAAAGGAGGATGTGGTTGGGAATGTGAAGGAGGTTCTGAATGATGGGAAGGGGAGGATTTTCACAAGTATTTTGTTAGGAACAGCACTTTAGTCATGGTAACGGAATCAGGGACGTTAGGATTTAGTGTGTAGTGTGGGCATTGTTTTTCCTGCTTGTTAAGACCTGGCAGACCACTCCGACGCAAATGTTTGTTGTGTATGATTAGGGTTAACCTCTCTATATGATTGTTGCGTACATTTGTGATTATCAACTGTCTGTATGTCTTCTGTGTGTCATACTGTGTTTGGTTATGACCGTAAAAGATTGTAAATTACTCTAAATACAGAATTTTAATAAAAAAAAAAAATAATAATAAAAAAAAAAAAAAAAAAAAAAAAAAAACACGCCCGATCTCGTCTGATCTCGGAAGCTAAGCAGGGTCGGGCCTGGTTAGTACTTGGATGGGAGACCGCCTGGGAATACCAGGTGCTGTAAGCTTTTTCTTTTTCAACTCGAGCTCATTGACTCCGTGGCCTACCGTGGCGTACCGTGACCTGATGTTTACTGCCAACCGCTTTGGAGGATTTAAGCAACATACAAAAACTGACAACGTCTCTCAAAACTATTTTTGTGAAACATGAGGACAGTATAGTGATACTGCCAGCAGGGAGCACCAGAGAGCTG
This sequence comes from Gadus chalcogrammus, assembly GCF_026213295.1. Classification (NCBI taxonomy): domain Eukaryota; kingdom Metazoa; phylum Chordata; class Actinopteri; order Gadiformes; family Gadidae; genus Gadus; species Gadus chalcogrammus. The sequence continues at coordinate 9,713,445 of NC_079423.1, read as the reverse complement.
AACCGACAGTTGTACATTTCTTAAACTTTCACCAACGCAAACACGCACGCTCACTTCAGATCATGGGAGGACGTCAAAAAATCACCACCCATTCTCTGACACTTTAACCGTTAACCTTGGTTCAAACATTTAACATCACACGCACACGCAGTGTATTTCAGATAATTAATGAATTCAGATGTCACAATGATCGTTTACATGGATAAGGAGTCCTACTGAATCAATTACTGCCGTTTATATCTAACTAATGATTGTTTTTGTAAGAGTGTAACGTCGAGCCTCAGCAGCTTTCTCACTCCTTATGTGCTACTGTATAAAACCTGGTTTTGCGCCTGCACTAATTGCTTACGGCCATACCACCCTGAACACGCCCGATCTCGTCTGATCTCGGAAGCTAAGCAGGGTCGGGCCTGGTTAGTACTTGGATGGGATACCGCCTGGGAATACCAGGTGCTGTAAGCTTTTTCTTTTTCAACTCGAGCTCATTGACTCCGTGGCCTACCGTGGCGTACCGTGACCTGATGTTTACTGCCAACCGCTTTGGAGGATTTAAGCAACATACAAAAACTGACAACGTCTCTCAAAACTATTTTTGTGAAACATGAGGACAGTATAGTGATACTGCCAGCAGGGAGCACCAGAGAGCTGAACCGACAGTTGTACATTTCTTAAACTTTCACCAACGCAAACACGCACGCTCACTTCAGATCATGGGAGGACATCAAAAAATCACCACCCATTCTCTGACACTTTAACCGTTAACCTTGGTTCAAACATTTAACATCACACGCACACGCAGTGTATTTCAGATAATTAATGAATTCAGATGTCACAATGATCGTTTACATGGATAAGGAGTCCTACTGAATCAATTACTGCCGTTTATATCTAACTGATGATTGTTTTTGTAAAAGTGTAACGTCAAGCCTCAGCAGCTTTCTCACTCCTTATGTGCTACTGTATAAAACCTGGTTTTGAGCCTGCACTAATTGCTTACGGCCATAACAACCTGAACACGCCCGATCTCGTCTGATCTTGGAAGCTAAGCAGGGTCGGGCCTGGTTAGTACTTGGATGGGAGACCGCCTGGGAATACCAGGTGCTGTAAGCATTTTCTTTTTCAACTCGAGCTCATTGACTCCGTGGCCTACCGTGACCTGATGTTTACTGCATACCGCTTTGGAGGATTTAAGCAACATACAAAAACTGACAACGTCTCTCAAAACTATTTTTGTGAAACATGAGGACAGTATAGTGATACTGCCAGCAGGGAGCACCAGAGAGCTGAACCGACAGTTGTACACTTCTTAAACTTTCACCAACGCAAACACGCACGCTCACTTCAGATCATGGGAGGACGTCAAAAAATCACCACCCATTCTCTGACACTTTAACCGTTAACCTTGGTTCAAACATTTAACATCACACGCACACGCAGTGTATTTCAGATAATTAATGAATTCAGATGTCACAATGATCGTTTACATGGATAAGGAGTCCTACTGAATCAATTACTGCCGTTTATATCTAACTGATGATTGTTTTTGTAAAAGTGTAACGTCAAGCCTCAGCAGCTTTCTCACTCCTTATGTGCTACTGTATAAAACCTGGTTTTGCGCCTGCACTAATTGCTTACGGCCATACCACCCTGAACACGCCCGATCTCGTCTGATCTTGGAAGCTAAGCAGGGTCGGGCCTGGTTAGTACTTGGATGGGAGACCGCCTGGGAATACCAGGTGCTGTAAGCATTTTCTTTTTCAACTCGAGCTCATTGACTCCGTGGCCTACCGTGACCTGATGTTTACTGCCAACCGCTTTGGAGGATTTAAGCAACATACAAAAACTGACAACGTCTCTCAAAACTATTTTTGTGAAACATGAGGACAGTATAGTGATACTGCCAGCAGGGAGCACCAGAGAGCTGAACCGACAGTTGTACATTTCTTAAACTTTCACCAACACAAACACGCACGCTCACTTCAGATCATGGGAGGACGTCAAAAAATCACCACCCATTCTCTGACACTTTAACCGTTAACCTTGGTTCAAACATTTAACATCACACGCACACGCAGTGTATTTCAGATAATTAATGAATTCAGATGTCACAATGATCGTTTACATGTATAAGGAGTCCTACTGAATCAATTGCTGCCGTTTATATCTAACTGATGATTGTTTTTGTAAAAGTGTAACGTCAAGCCTCAGCAGCTTTCTCACTCCTTATGTGCTACTGTATAAAACCTGGTTTTGCGCCTACACTAATTGCTTACGGCCATACCACCCTGAACACGCCCGATCTCGTCTGATCTTGGAAGCTAAGCAGGGTCGGGCCTGGTTAGTACTTGGATGGGAGACCTCCTCAGAAGCCCAGGTTGCTGTAAGTAGTGACGGGTGTCACCAAAAGAAAAAAAAAAAAACACGCCCGATCTCGTCTGATCTCGCAAGCTAAGCAGGGTCGGGCATGGTTAGTACTTGGAAGGGAGACCGCCTGGGAATACCAGGTGCTGTATGCTTTTTCTTTTTCAACTCGAGCTCATTGACTCCGTGGCGTACCGTGACCTGATGTTTACTGCCAACCGCTTTGGAGGATTTAAGCAACATACAAAAACTGACAACGTCTCTCAAAACTATTTTTGTGAAACATGAGGACAGTATAGTGATACTGCCAGCAGGGAGCACCAGAGAGCTGAAACGACAGTTGTACATTTCTTAAACTTTCACCAACACAAACACGCACGCTCACTTCAGATCATGGGAGGACGTCAAAATATCACCACCCATTCTCTGACACTTTAACCGTTAACCTTGGTTCAAACATTTAACATCACACGCACACGCAGTGTATTTCAGATAATTAATGAATTCAGATGTCACAATGATCGTTTACATGGATAAGGAGTCCTACTGAATCAATTACTGCCGTTTATATCTAACTAATGATTGTTTTTGTAAAAGTGTAACGTCGAGCCTCAGCAGCTTTCTCACTCCTTATCTGCTACTGTATAAAACCTGGTTTTGCGCCTGTACTAATTGCTTACGTCCATACCACCCTGAACACGCCCGATCTCGTCTGATCTCGGAAGCTAAGCAGGGTCGGGCCTGGTTAGTACTTGGATGGGAGTCCGCCTGGGAATACCAGGTGCTGTAAGCTTTTTCTTTTTCAACTCGAGCTCATTGACTCCGTGGCCTACCGTGGCGTACCGTGACCTGATGTTTACTGCCAACCGCTTTGGAGGATTTAAGCAACATACAAAAACTGACAACGTCTCTCAAAACTATTTTTGTGAAACATGAGGACAGTATAGTGATACTGCCAGCAGGGAGCACCAGAGAGCTGAACCGACAGTTGTACATTTCTTAAACTTTTACCAACACAAACACGCACGCTCACTTCAGATCATGGGAGGACGTCAAAAAATCACCACCCATTCTCTGACACTTTAACCGTTAACCTTGGTTCAAACATTTAACATCACACGCACACGCAGTGTATTTCAGATAATTAATGAATTCAGATGTCACAATGATCGTTTACATGTATAAGGAGTCCTACTGAATCAATTACTGCCGTTTATATCTAACTAATGATTGTTTTTGTAAAAGTGTAACGTCGAGCCTCAGCAGCTTTCTCACTCCTTATGTGCTACTGTATAAAACCTGGTTTTTCGCTTGCACTAATTGCTTACGGCCATACCACCCTGAACACGCCCGATCTCGTCTGATCTCGGAAGCTAAGCAGGGTCGGGCCTGGTTAGTACTTGGATGGGAGACCGCCTGGGAATACCTGGTGCTGTAAGCTTTTTCTTTTTCAACTCGAGCTCATTGACTGCGTGGCCTACCGTGGCGTACCGTGACCTGATGTTTACTGCCAACCGCTTTGGAGGATTTAAGCAACATACAAAAACTGACAACGTCTCTCAAAACTATTTTTGTGAAACATGAGGACAGTATAGTGATACTGCCAGCAGTCAGCACCAGAGAGCTGAACCGACAGTTGTACATTTCTTAAACTTTCACCAACACAAACACGCACGCTCACTTCAGATCATGGGAGGACGTCAAAAAATCACCACCCATTCTCTGACACTTTAACCGTTAACCTTGCTTCAAACATTTAACATCACTTGCACACGCAGTGTATTTCGGATAATTAATGAATTCAGATGTCACAATGATCGTTTACATGGATAAGGAGTCCTACTGAATCAATTACTGCCGTTTATATCTAACTAATGATTGTTTTTGTAAAAGTGTAACGTCAAGCCTCAGCAGCTTTCTCACTCCTTATGTGCTACTGTATAAAACCTGGTTTTGCGCCTGCACTAATTGCTTACGGACATACCACCCTGAACACGCCCGATCTCGTCTGATCTCGGAAGCTAAGCAGGGTCGGGCCTGGTTAGTACTTGGATGGGAGACCGGCTGGGAATACCAGGTGCTGTAAGCTTTTTCTTTTTCAACTCGAGCTCGTTGCCTCCGTGGCCTACCGTGGCGTACCGTGACCTGATGTTTACTGCCAACCGCTTTGGAGGATTTAAGCAACATACAAAAACTGACAACGTCTCTCAAAACTATTTTTGTGAAACATGAGGACAGTATAGTGATACTGCCAGCAGGGAGCACCAGAGAGCTGAACCGACAGTTGTACATTTCTTAAACTTTCACCAACACAAACACGCACGCTCACTTCAGATCATGGGAGGACGTCAAAAAATCACCACCCATTCTCTGACACTTTAACCGTTAACCTTGGTTCAAACATTTAACATCACACGCACACGCAGTGTATTTCAGATAATTAATGAATTCAGATGTCACAATGATCGTTTACATGGATAAGGAGTCCTACTGAATCAATTACTGCCGTTTATATCTAACTAATGATTGTTTTTGTAAAAGTGTAACGTCAAGCCTCAGCAGCTTGCTCACTCCTTATGTGCTACTGTATAAAACCTGGTTTTGCGCCTGCACTAATTGCTTACGGCCATACCACCCTGAACACGCCAGATTTTGTCTGATCTCGGAAGCTAAGCAGGGTCGGGCCTGGTTAGTACTTGGATGGGAGACCGCCTGGGAATACCAGGTGCTGTAAGCTTTTTCTTTTTCAATTCGAGCTCATTTACTCCGTGGCCTACCGTGGCGTACCGTGACCTGATGTTTACTGCCAACCGCTTTGGAGGATTTAAGCAACATACAAAAACTGACAACGTCTCTCAAAACTGTTTTTGTGAAACATGAGGACAGTATAGTGATACTGCCAGCAGGGAGCACCAGAGAGCTGAACCGAAAGCTGTACATTTCTTAAACTTTCACCAACACAAACACGCACGCTCACTTCAGATCATGGGAGGACGTCAAAAAATCACCACCCATTCTCTGACACTTTAACCGTTAACCTTGGTTCAAACATTTAACATCACACGCACATGCAGTGTATTTCAGATAATTAATGAATTCAGATGTCACAATGATCGTTTACATGGATAAGGAGTCCTACTGAATCAATTACTGCCGTTTATATCTAACTAATGATTGTTTTTGTAAAAGTGTAACGTCGAGCCTCAGCGGGTTTCTCACTCCTTATGTGCTACTGTATAAAACCTGGTTTTGCGCCAGCACTATTTGCTTATGGTCATACCACCCTGAACATGACCGATCTCGTCTTATCTCGGAAGCTAAGCAGGGTCGGGCCTGGTTAGTACTTGGATGGGAGACCGCCTGGAAATACCAGGTGCTGTAATCTTTTTCTTTTTCAACTCGAGCTCATTGCCTCCGTGGCCTACCGTGACCTGATGTTTACTGCCAACCGCTTTGGAGGATTTAAGCAACATACAAAGACTGACAACGTCTCTCAAAACTATTTTTGTGAAACACGAGGACAGTATAGTGATACTGCCAGCAGGGAGCACCAGAGAGCTGAAACGACATTTGTACATTTCTTAAACTTTCACCAACACAAACACGCACGCTCACTTCAGATCATGGGAGGACGTCCAAAAATCACCACCCATTCTCTGACACTTTAACCGTTAACCTTGGTTCAAACATTTAACATCACACGCACACGCAGTGTATTTCAGATAATTAATGAATTCAGATGTCACAATGATCGTTTACTTGGATAAGGAGTCCTACTGAATCAATTACTGCCGTTTATATCTAACTAATGATTGTTTTTGTAAAAGTGTAACGTCGAGCCTCAGCAGCTTTCTCACTCCTTATGTGCTTCTGTATAAAACCTGGTTTTGCGCCAGCACTATTTTCTTACGGCCATACCACCCTGAACACGCCCGATCTCGTCTAATCTCGGAAGCTAAGCAGGGTCGGGCCTGGTTAGTACTTGGATGGGAGACCGCCTGGGAATACCAGGTGCTGTAAGCTTTTTCTTTTTCAACTCAAGCTCATTGCCTCCGTGGCCTACCGTGACCTGATGTTTACTGCCAACCGCTTTGGAGGATTTAAGCAACATACAAAGACTGACAACGTCTCTCAAAACTATTTTTGCGAAACATGAGGACAGTATAGTCATACTGCCAGCAGGGAGCACCAGAGAGCTGAAACGACAGTTGTACATTTCTTAAACTTTCACCAACACAAACACGCACGCTCACTTCAGATCATGGGAGGACGTCAAAAAATCACCACCCATTCTCTGACCCTTTAACCGTTAACCTTGGTTCAAACATTTAACATCACACGCACACGCAGTGTATTGCAGATAATTAATAAATTCAGTTGTCACAATGATCGTTTACATGGATAAGGAGTCCTACTGAATCAATTACTGCCGTTTATATCTAACTAATGATTGTTTTTGTAAAAGTGTAACGTCGAGCCTCAGCAGGTTTCTCACTCCTTATGTGCTACTGTATAAAACCTGGTTTTGCGCTAGCACTATTTGCTTACGGCCATACCACCCTGAACACGCCCGATCTTGTCTGATCTCGGATGCTAAGCAGGGTTGGGCCTGGTTAGTACTTGGATGGGAGACCGCCTGGGAATACCAGGTGGTGTAAGCTTTTTTCTTTTTCAACTCGAGCTCATTGCCTCCGTGGCCTACCGTGACCTGATGTTTACTGCCAACCGCTTTGGAGGATTTAAGCAACATACAAAGACTGACAACGTCTCTCAAAACTATTTTTGTGAAACATGAGGACAGTATAGTGATACTGCCAGCAGAGAGCACCAGAGAGCTGAAACGACAGTTGTACATTTCTTAAACTTTCACCAACACAAACACGCACGCTCACTTCAGATCATGGGAGGACGTCCAAAAATCACCACCCATTCTCTGACACTTTAACCGTTAACCTTGGTTCAAACATTTAACATCACACGCACACGCAGTGTATTTCAGATAATTAATGAATTCAGATGTCACAATGATCGTTTACTTGGATAAGGAGTCCTACTGAATCAATTACTGCCGTTTATATCTAACTAATGATTGTTTTTGTAAAAGTGTAACGTCGAGCCTCAGCAGCTTTCTCACTCCTTATGTGCTTCTGTATAAAACCTGGTTTTGCGCCAGCACTAATTTCTTACGGCCATACCACCCTGAACACGCCCGATCTCGTCTGATCTCGGAAGCTAAGCAGGGTCGGGCCTGGTTAGTACTTGGATGGGAGACCGCCTGGGAATACCAGGTGCTGTAAGCTTTTTCTTTTTCAACTCAAGCTCATTGCCTCCGTGGCCTACCGTGACCTGATGTTTACTGCCAACCGCTTTGGAGGATTTAAGCAACATACAAAGACTGACAACGTCTCTCAAAACTATTTTTGTGAAACATGAGGACAGTATAGTGATACTGCCAGCAGGGAGCACCAGAGAGCTGAAACGACAGTTGTACATTTCTTAAACTTTCACCAACACAAACACGCACGCTCACTTCAGATCATGGGAGGACGTCAAAAAATCACCACCCATTCTCTGACCCTTTAACCGTTAACCTTGGTTCAAACATTTAACATCACACGCACACGCAGTGTATTGCAGATAATTAATAAATTCAGTTGTCACAATGATCGTTTACATGGATAAGGAGTCCTACTGAATCAATTACTGCCGTTTATATCTAACTAATGATTGTTTTTGTAAAAGTGTAACGTCGAGCCTCAGCAGGTTTCTCACTCCTTATGTGCTACTGTATAAAACCTGGTTTTGCGCCAGCACTATTTGCTTACGGCCATACCACCCTGAACAAGCCCGATCTTGTCTGATCTCGGAAGCTAAGCAGGGTCGGGCCTGGTTAGTACTTGGATGGGAGACCGCCTGGGAATACCAGGTGCTGTAAGCTTTTTCTTTTTAAACTCGAGCTCATTGCCTCCGTGGCCTACCGTGGCGTACCGTGACCTGATGTTTACTGCCAACCGCTTTGGAGGATTTAAGCAACATACAAAAACTGACAACGTCTCTCAAAACTATTTTTGTGAAACATGAGGACAGTATAGTGATACTGCCAGCAGGGAGCACCAGAGAGCTGAACCGACAGTTGTACATTTCTTAAACTTTCACCAACACAAACACGCACGCTCACTTCAGATCATGGGAGGACGTCAAAAAATCACCACCCATTCTCTGACACTTTAACCGTTAACCTTGGTTCAAACATTTAACATCACACGCACACGCAGTGTTTTTCAGATAATTAATGAATTCAGATGTCACAATGATGGTTTACATGGATAAGGAGTCCTACTGAATCAATTACTGCCGTTTATATCTAACTAATGATTGTTTTTGTAAGAGTGTAACGTCGAGCCTCAGCAGCTTTCTCACTCCTTATGTGCTACTGTATAAAACCTGGTTTTGCGCCTGCACTAATTGCTTACGGCCATACCACCCTGAACCCGCCCGATCTCGTCTGATCTCGGAAGCTAAGCAGGGTCGGGCCTGCTTAGTACTTGGATGGGAGTCCGCCTGGGAATACCAGGTGCTGTAAGCTTTTTCTTTTTCAACTCGAGCTCATTGACTCCGTGGCCTACCGTGGCGTACCGTGACCTGATGTTTACTGCCAACCGCTTTGGAGGATTTAAGCAACATACAAAAACTGACAACGTCTCTCAAAACTATTTTTGTGAAACATGAGGACAGTATAGTGATACTGCCAGCAGGGAGCACCAGAGAGCTGAACCGACAGTTGTACATTTCTTAAACTTTCACCAACACAAACACGCACGCTCACTTCAGATCATGGGAGGACGTCAAAAAATCACCACCCATTCTCTGACACTTTAACCGTTAACCTTGGTTCAAACATTTAACATCACACGCACACGCAGTGTATTTCAGATAATTAATGAATTCAGATGTCACAATGATCGTTTACATGGATAAGGAGTCCTACTGAATCAATTACTGCCGTTTATATCTAACTAATGATTGTTTTTGTAAAAGTGTAACGTCGATCCTCAGCAGCTTTCTCACTCCTTATGTGCTACTGTATACAACCTGGTTTTGCGCCAGCACTAATTGCTTACGGCCATACCACCCTGAACACGCCCGATCTCGTCTGATCTCGGAAACTAAGCAGGGTCGGGCCTGGTTAGTACTTGGATGGGAGACCGCCTGGGAATACCAGGTGCTGTAAGCATTTTCTTTTTCAACTCGAGCTCATTGACTCCTTGGCGTACCGTGACCTGATGTTTACTGCCAACCGCTTTGGAGGATTTAAGCAACATACAAAAACTGACAACGTCTCTCAAAACTATTTTTGTGAAACATGAGGACAGTATAGTGATACTGCCAGCAGGGAGCACCAGAGAGCTGAACCGACAGTTGTACATTTCTTAAACTTTCACCAACGCAAACACGCACGCTCACTTCAGATCATGGGAGGACGTCAAAAAATCACCACCCATTCTCTGACACTTTAACCGTTAACCTTGGTTCAAA
>NC_079423.1:9686048-9698548 GCF_026213295.1 Gadus chalcogrammus | reverse complement strand
CCACGGTAGGCCACGGAGGCAATGAGCTCGAGTTGAAAAAGAAAAAGATTACAGCACCTGGTATTCCCAGGCGGTCTCCCATCCAAGTACTAACCAGGCCCTACCCTGCTTAGCTTCCGAGATCAGACGAGATCGGGCGTGTTCAGGGTGGTATGGCCGTAAGCAATTAGTGCAGGCGCAAAACCAGGTTTTATACAGTAGCACATAAGGAGTGAGAAAGCTGCTGAGGCTCGACGTTACACTTTTACAAAAACAATCATTAGTTAGATATAAACGGCAGTAATTGATTCAGTAGGACTCCTTATCCATGTAAACGATCATTGTGACATCTGAATTCATTAATTATCTGAAATACACTGCGTGTGCGTGTGATGTTAAATGTTTGAACCAAGGTTAACGGTTAAAGTGTCAGAGAATGGGTGGTGATTTTTTGACGTCCTCCCATGATCTGAAGTGAGCGTGCGTGTTTGTGTTGGTGAAAGTTTAAGAAATGTACAACTGTCGGTTCAGCTCTCTGGTGCTCCCTGCTGGCAGTATCACTATACTGTCCTCATGTTTCACAAAAATAGTTTTGAGAGACGTTGTCAGTTTTTGTATGTTGCTTAAATCCTCCAAAGCGGTTGGCAGTAAACATCAGGTCACGGTACGCCACGGTAGGCCACGGAGTCAATGAGCTCGAATTGAAAAAGAAAAAGCTTACAGCACCTGGTATTCCCAGGCGGTCTCCCATCCAAGTACTAACCAGGCCTGACCCTGCTTAGCTTCCGAGATCAGACAAAATCAGGCGTGTTCAGGGTGGTATGGCCGTAAACAAATAGTGCCGGCGCAAAACCAGGTTTTATACAGTAGCACATGAGGAGTGAGCAAGCTGCTGAGGCTTGACGTTACACTTTTACAAAAACAATCATTAGTTAGATATAAACGGCAGTAATTGATTCAGTAGGACTCCTTATCCATGTAAACGATCATTGTGACATCTGAATTCATTAATTATCTGAAATACACTGCGTGTGCTTGTGATGTTAAATGTTTGAACCAAGGTTAACGGTTAAAGTGTCAGAGAATGGGTGGTGATTTTTTGACGTCCTCCCATGATCTGAAGTGAGCGTGCGTGTTTGTGTTGGTGAAAGTTTAAGAAATGTACAACTGTCGGTTCAGCTCTCTGGTGCTCCCTGCTGGCAGTATCACTATACTGTCCTCATGTTTCACAAAAACAGTTTTGAGAGACGTTGTCAGTTTTGTATGTTGCTTAAATCCTCCAAAGCGGTTGGCAGTAAACATCAGGTCACGGTACGCCACGGAGTCAATGAGCTCGAGTTGAAAAAGAAATAGCTTACAGCACCTGGTATTCCCAGGCGGTCTCCCATCCAAGTACTAACCATCCCCAACCCTGCTTAACTTCCGAGATCAGACTAGATCGGGCGTGTTCAGGGTGGTATGGCCGTAAGCAATTAGTGCAGGCGCAAAACCAGGTTTTATACAGTAGCACATAAGGAGTGATAAAGCTGCTGAGGCTCGACGTTACACTCTTACAAAAACAATCATTAGTTAGATATAAACGGCAGTAATTGATTCAGTAGGACTCCTTATCCATGTAAACGATCATTGTGACATCTGAATTCATTAATTATCTGAAATACACTGCGTGTGCGTGTGATGTTAAATGTTTGAACCAAGGTTAACGGTTAAAGTGTCAGAGAATGGGTGGTGATTTTTTGACGTCCTCCCATGATCTGAAGTGAGCGTGCGTGTTTGTGTTGGTGAAAGTTTAAGAAATGTACAACTGTCGGTTCAGCTCTCTGGTGCTCCCTGCTGGCAGTATCACTATACTGTCCTCATGTTTCACAAAAATAGTTTTGAGAGACGTTGTCAGTTTTTGTATGTTGCTTAAATCCTCCAAAGCGGTTGGCAGTAAACATCAGGTCACGGTACGCCACGGTAGGCCACTGAGTCAATGAGCTCGAGTTGAAAAAGAAAAAGCTTACAGCACCTGGTATTCCCAGGCCGTCTCCCATCCAAGTACTAACCAGGCCCGACCCTGCTTAGCTTCCGAGTTCAGACGAGATCGGGCGCGTTCAGGGTGGTATGGCCGTAAGCAATTAGTGCAGGTGCAAAACCAGGTTTTATACAGTAGCACATAAGGAGTGAGAAAGCTGCTGAGGCTCGACGTTACACTCTTACAAAAACAATCATTAGTTAGATATAAACGGCAGTAATTGATTCAGTAGGACTCCTTATCCATGTAAACGATCATTGTGACATCTGAATTCATTAATTATCTGAAATACACTGCGTGTGCGTGTGATGTTAAATGTTTGAACCAAGGTTAACGGTTAAAGTGTCAGAGAATGGGTGGTGATTTTTTGACGTCCTCCCATGATCTGAAGTGAGCGTGCGTGTTTGTGTTGGTGAAAGTTTAAGAAATGTACAACTGTCGGTTCAGCTCTCTGGTGCTCCCTGCTGGCAGTATCACTCCTCATGTTTCACAAAAATAGTTTTGAGAGACGTTGTCAGTTTTTGTATGTTGCTTAAATCCTCCAAAGCGGTTGGCAGTAAACATCAGGTCACGGTACGCCACGGAGTCAATGAGCTCGAGTTGAAAAAGAAAAAGCTTACAGCACCTGGTATTCCCAGGGGGTCTCCCATCCAAGTACTAACCAGGCCCGACCCTCCTTAGTTTCCGAGATCAGACGAGATCGGGAGTGTTCAGGGTGGTATGGCCGTAAGGAATTAGTGCAGGCGCAAAACCAGGTTTTATACAGTAGCACATAAGGAGTGAGAAAGCTGCTGAGGCTCGACGTTACACTCTTACAAAAACAATCATTAGTTAGATATAAACGGCAGTAATTGATTCAGTAGGACTCCTTATCCATGTAAACGATCATTGTGACATCTGAATTCATTAATTATCTGAAATACACTGCGTGTGCGTGTGATGTTAAATGTTGGAACCAAGGTTAACGGTTAAAGTGTCAGAGAATGGGTGGGGATTTTTTGACGTCCTCCCATGATCTGAAGTGAGCGTGCGTGTTTGTGTTGGTGAAAGTTTAAGAAATGTACAACTGTCGGTTCAGCTCTCTGGTGCTCCCTGCTGGCAGTATCACTATACTGTCCTCATGTTTCACAAAAACAGTTTTGAGAGACGTTGTCAGTTTTTGTATGTTGCTTAAATCCTCCAAAGCGGTTGGCAGTAAACATCAGGTCACGGTACGCCACGGAGTCAATGAGCTCGAGTTGAAAAAGAAAAAGCTTACAGCACCTGGTATTCCCAGGCGGACTCCCATCCAAGTACTAACCAGGCCCGACCCTGCTTAGCTTCCGAGATCAGACGAGATCGGGCGTGTTCAGGGTGGTATGGCCGTAAGCAATTAGTGCAGGCGCAAAACCAGGTTTTATACAGTAGCACATAAGGAGTGAGAAAGCTGCTGAGGCTCGACGTTACACTCTTACAAAAACAATCATTAGTTAGATATAAACGGCAGTAATTGATTCAGTAGGACTCCTTATCCATGTAAACCATCATTGTGACATCTGAATTCATTAATTATCTGAAATACACTGCGTGTGCGTGTGATGTTAAATGTTTGAACCAAGGTTAACGGTTAAAGTGTCAGAGAATGGGTGGTGATTTTTTGACGTCCTCCCATGATCTGAAGTGAGCGTGCGTGTTTGTGTTGGTGAAAGTTTAAGAAATGTACAATGTCGGTTCAGCTCTCTGGTGCTCCCTGCTGGCAGTATCACTATACTGTCCTCATGTTTCACAAAAATAGTTTTGAGAGACGTTGTCAGTTTTTGTATGTTGCTTAAATCCTCCAAAGCGGTTGGCAGTAAACATCAGGTCACGGTACGCCACGGAGTCAATGAGCTCGAGTTGAAAAAGAAAAAGCTTACAGCACCTGGTATTCCCAGGCGGTCTCCCATCCAAGTACCAACCAGGCCCGACCCACCTTAGTTTCCGAGATCAGACGAGATCGGGCGTGTTCAGGGTGGTATGGCCGTAAGCAATTAGTGCAGGCGCAAAACCAGGTTTTATACAGTAGCACATAAGGAGTGAGAAAGCTGCTGAGGCTCGACGTTACACTCTTACAAAAACAATCATTAGTTAGATATAAACGGCAGTAATTGATTCAGTAGGACTCCTTATCCATGTAAACGATCATTGTGACATCTGAATTCATTAATTATCTGAAATACACTGCGTGTGCGTGTGATGTTAAATGTTGGAACCAAGGTTAACGGTTAAAGTGTCAGAGAATGGGTGGTGATTTTTTGACGTCCTCCCATGATCTGAAGTGAGCGTGCGTGTTTGTGTTGGTGAAAGTTTAAGAAATGTACAACTGTCGGTTCAGCTCTCTGGTGCTCCCTGCTGGCAGTATCACTATACTGTCCTCATGTTTCACAAAAATAGTTTTGAGAGACGTTGTCAGTTTTTGTATGTTGCTTAAATCCTCCAAAGCGGTTGGCAGTAAACATCAGGTCACGGTACGCCACGGTAGGCCACGGAGTCAATGAGCTCGAGTTGAAAAAGATAAAGCTTACAGCACCTGGTATTCCCAGGCGGTCTCCCATCCAAGTACTAACCAGGCCCGACCCTGCTTAGCTTCCGAGTTCAGACGAGATCGGGCGTGTTCAGGGTGGTCTGGCCGTAAGCAAATAGTGCAGGCGCAAAACCAGGTTTTATACAGTAGCACATAAGGAGTGAGAAAGCTGCTGAGGCTCGACGTTACACTTTTACAAAAACAATCATTAGTTAGATATAAACGGCAGTAATTGATTCAGTAGGACTCCTTATCCATGTAAACGATCATTGTGACATCTGAATTCATTAATTATCTGAAATACACTGCGTGTGCGTGTGATGTTAAATGTTTGAACCAAGGTTAACGGTTAAAGTGTCAGAGAATGGGTGGGGATTTTTTGACGTCCTCCCATGATCTGAAGTGAGCGTGCGTGTTTGTGTTGGTGAAAGTTTAAGAAATGTACAACTGTCGGTTCAGCTCTCTGGTGCTCCCTGCTGGCAGTATCACTATACTGTCCTCATGTTTCACAAAAACAGTTTTGAGAGACGTTGTCAGTTTTTGTATGTTGCTTAAATCCTCCAAAGCGGTTGGCAGTAAACATCAGGTCACGGTACGCCACGGAGTCAATGAGCTCGAGTTGAAAAAGAAAAAGCTTACAGCACCTGGTATTCCCAGGCGGACTCCCATCCAAGTACTAACCAGGCCCGACCCTGCTTAGCTTCCGAGATCAGACGAGATCGGGCGTGTTCAGGGTGGTATGGCCGTAAGCAATTAGTGCAGGCGCAAAACCAGGTTTTATACAGTAGCACATAAGGAGTGAGAAAGCTGCTGAGGCTCGACGTTACACTCTTACAAAAACAATCATTAGTTAGATATAAACGGCAGTAATTGATTCAGTAGGACTCCTTATCCATGTAAACCATCATTGTGACATCTGAATTCATTAATTATCTGAAATACACTGCGTGTGCGTGTGATGTTAAATGTTTGAACCAAGGTTAACGGTTAAAGTGTCAGAGAATGGGTGGTGATTTTTTGACGTCCTCCCATGATCTGAAGTGAGCGTGCGTGTTTGTGTTGGTGAAAGTTTAAGAAATGTACAACTGTCGGTTCAGCTCTCTGGTGCTCCCTGCTGGCAGTATCACTATACTGTCCTCATGTTTCACAAAAACAGTTTTGTGAGACGTTGTCAGTTTTTGTATGTTGCTTAAATCCTCCAAAGCGGTTGGCAGTAAACATCAGGTCACGGTACGCCACGGAGTCAATGAGCTCGAGTTGAAAAAGAAAAAGCTTACAGCACCTGGTATTCCCAGGCGGTCACCCATCCAAGTACTAACCATGCCCGACCCGGCTTAACTTCCGAGATCAGACGAGATCGGGCGTGTTCAGGGTGGTATGGCCGTAAGCATTTAGTGCAGGCGCAAAACCAGGTTTTATACAGTAGCACATAAGGAGTGATAAAGCTGCTGAGGCTCGACGTTACACTCTTACAAAAACAATCATTAGTTAGATATAAACGGCAGTAATTGATTCAGTAGGACTCCTTATCCATGTAAACGATCATTGTGACATCTGAATTCATTAATTATCTGAAATACACTGCGTGTGCGTGTGATGTTAAATGTTTGAACCAAGGTTAACGGTTAAAGTGTCAGAGAATGGGTGGTGATTTTTTGACGTCCTCCCATGATCTGAAGTGAGCGTGCGTGTTTGTGTTGGTGAAAGTTTAAGAAATGTACAACTGTCGGTTCAGCTCTCTGGTGCTCCCTGCTGGCAGTATCACTATACTGTCCTCATGTTTCACAAAAATAGTTTTGAGAGACGTTGTCAGTTTTTGTATGTTGCTGAAATCCTCCAAAGCGGTTGGCAGTAAACATCAGGTCACGGTACGCCACGGTAGGCCACGGAGTCAATGAGCTCGAGTTGAAGAAGAAAATGCTTACAGCACCTGGTATTTCCAGGCGGTCTCCCATCCAAGTACCAACCAGGCCCGACCCTGCATAGCTTCCGAGTTCAGACGAGATCAGGCGTGTTCAGGGTGGTATGGCCGTAAACAAATAGTGCAGGCGCAAAACCAGGTTTTATACAGTAGCACATAAGGAGTGAGAAAGCTGCTGAGGCTCGACGTTACACTTTTACAAAAACAATCATTAGTTAGATATAAACGGCAGTAATTGATTCAGTAGGACTCCTTATCCATGTAAACGATCATTGTGACATCTGAATTCATTAATTAATTGAAATACACTGCGTGTGCGTGTGATGTTAAATGTTTGAACCAAGGTTAACGGTTAAAGTGTCAGAGAATGGGTGGGGATTTTTTGACGTCCTCCCATGATCTGAAGTGAGCGTGCGTGTTTGTGTTGGTGAAAGTTTAAGAAATGTACAACTGTCGGTTCAGCTCTCTGGTGCTCCCTGCTGGCAGTATCACTATACTGTCCTCATGTTTCACAAAAACAGTTTTGATAGACGTTGTCAGTTTTTGTATGTTGCTTAAATCCTCCAAAGCGGTTGGCAGTAAACATCAGGTCACGGTACGCCACGGAGTCAATGAGCTCGAGTTGAAAAAGAAAAAGCTTACAGCACCTGTTATTCCCAGGCGGACTCCCATCCAAGTACTAACCAGGCCCGACCCTGCTTAGCTTCCGAGATCAGACGAGATCGGGCGTGTTCAGGGTAGTATGGCCGTAAGCAATTAGTGCAGGCGCAAAACCAGGTTTTATACAGTAGCACATAAGGAGTGAGAAAGGTGCTGAGGCTCGACGTTACACTCTTACAAAAACAATCATTAGTTAGATATAAACGGCAGTAATTGATTCAGTAGGACTCCTTATCCATGTAAACCATCATTGTGACATCTGAATTCATTAATTATCTGAAATACACTGCGTGTGCGTGTGATGTTAAATGTTTGAACCAAGGTTAACGGTTAAAGTGTCAGAGAATGGGTGGTGATTTTTTGACGTCCTCCCATGATCTGAAGTGAGCGTGCGTGTTTGTGTTGGTGAAAGTTTAAGAAATGTACAACTGTCGGTTCAGCTCTCTGGTGCTCCCTGCTGGCAGTATCACTATACTGTCCTCATGTTTCACAAAAATAGTTTTGAGAGACGTTGTCAGTTTTTGTATGTTGCTTAAATCCTCCAAAGCGGTTGGCAGTAAACATCAGGTCACGGTACGCCACGGTAGGCCACGGAGTCAATGAGCTCGAGTTGAAAATGATAAAGCTTACAGCACCTGGTATTCCCAGGCGGTCTCCCATCCAAGTACTAACCAGGCCCGACCCTGCTTAGCTTCCGAGTTCAGACGAGATCGGGCGTGTTCAGGGTGGTCTGGCCGTAAGCAAATAGTGCAAGCGCAAAACCAGGTTTTATACAGTAGCACATAAGGAGTGAGAAAGCTGCTGAGGCTCGACGTTACACTTTTACAAAAACAATCATTAGTTAGATATAAACGGCAGTAATTGATTCAGTAGGACTCCTTATCCATGTAAACGATCATTGTGACATCTGAATTCATTAATTATCTGAAATACACTGCGTGTGCGTGTGATGTTAAATGTTTGAACCAAGGTTAACGGTTAAAGTGTCAGAGAATGGGTGGGGATTTTTTGACGTCCTCCCATGATCTGAAGTGAGCGTGCGTGTTTGTGTTGGTGAAAGTTTAAGAAATGTACAACTGTCGGTTCAGCTCACTGGTGCTCCCTGCTGGCAGTATCACTATACTGTCCTCATGTTTCACAAAAACAGTTTTGAGAGACGTTGTCAGTTTTTGTATGTTGCTTAAATCCTCCAAAGCGGTTGGCAGTAAACATCAGGTCACGGTACGCCACGGAGTCAATGAGCTCGAGTTGAAAAAGAAAAAGCTTACAGCACCTGGTATTCCCAGGCGGACTCCCATCCATGTACTAACCAGTCCCGACCCTGCTTAGCTTCCGAGATCAGACGAGATCGGGCGTGTTCAGGGTGGTATGGCCGTAAGCAATTAATGCAGGCGCAAAACCAGGTTTTATACAGTAGCACATAAGGAGTGAGAAAGCTGCTGAGGCTCGACGTTACACTCTTACAAAAACAATCATTAGTTAGATATAAACGGCAGTAATTGATTCAGTAGGACTCCTTATCCATGTAAACCATCATTGTGACATCTGAATTCATTAATTATCTGAAATACACTGCGTGTGCGTGTGATGTTAAATGTTTGAACCAAGGTTAACGGTTAAAGTGTCAGAGAATGGGTGGTGATTTTTTGACATCCTCCCATGATCTGAAGTGAGCGTGCGTGTTTGTGTTGGTGAAAGTTTAAGAAATGTACAACTGTCGGTTCAGCTCTCTGGTGCTCCCTGCTGGCAGTATCACTATACTGTCCTCATGTTTCACAAAAATAGTTTTGAGAGACGTTGTCAGTTTTTGTATGTTGCTTAAATCCTCCAAAGCGGTTGGCAGTAAACATCAGGTCACGGTATGCCACGGTAGGCCACGGAGTCAATGAGCTCGAGTTGAAAAAGAAAATGCTTTCAGCACCTGGTATTCCCAGGCGGTCTCCCATCCAAGTACTAACCAGGCCCGACCCTGCTTAGCTTCCGAGTTCAGACGAGATCAGGCGTGTTCAGGGTGGTATGGCCGTAAGCAAATAGTGCAGGCGCAAAACCAGGTTTTATACAGTAGCACATAAGGAGTGAGAAAGCTGCTGAGGCTCGACGTTACACTTTTACAAAAACAATCATTAGTTAGATATAAACGGCAGTAATTGATTCAGTAGGACTCCTTATCCATGTAAACGATCATTGTGACATCTGAATTCATTAATTATCTGAAATACACTGCGTGTGCGTGTGATGTTAAATGTTTGAACCAAGGTTAACGGTTAAAGTGTCAGAGAATGGGTGGGGATTTTTTGACGTCCTCCCATGATCTGAAGTGAGCGTGCGTGTTTGTGTTGGTGAAAGTTTAAGAAATGTACAACTGTCGGTTCAGCTCTCTGGTGCTCCCTGCTGGCAGTATCACTATACTGTCCTCATGTTTCACAAAAACATTTTTGAGAGACGTTGTCAGTTTTTGTATGTTGCTTAAATCCTCCAAAGCGGTTGGCAGTAAACATCAGGTCACGGTACACCACGGAGTCAATGAGCTCGAGTTGAAAAAGAAAAAGCTTACAGCACCTGGTATTCCCAGGCGGACTCCCATCCAAGTACTAACCAGGCCCGACCCTGCTTAGCTTCCGAGATCAGACGAGATCGGGCGTGTTCAGGGTGGTATGGCCAAAAGCAATTAGTGCAGGCGCAAAACCAGGTTTTATACAGTAGCACATAAGGAGTGAGAAAGCTGCTGAGGCTCGACGTTACACTTTTACAAAAACAATCATTAGTTAGATATAAACGGCAGTAATTGATTCAGTAGGACTCCTTATCCATGTAAACGATCATTGTGACATCTGAATTCATTAATTATCTGAAATACACTGCGTGTGTGTGTGATGTTAAATGTTTGAACCAAGGTTTACGGTCAAAGTGTCAGAGAATGGGTGGTGATTTTTTGACGTCCTCCCATGATCTGAAGTGAGCGTGCGTGTTTGTGTTGGTGAAAGTTTAAGAAATGTACAACTGTCGGTTCAGCTCTCTGGTGCTCCCTGCTGGCAGTATCACTATACTGTCCTCATGTTTCACAAAAATAGTTTTGAGAGACGTTGTCAGTTTTTGTATGTTGCTTAAATCCTCCAAAGCGGTTGGCAGTAAACATCAGGTCACGGTACACCACGGAGTCAATGAGCTCGAGTTGAAAAAGAAAAAGCTTACAGCACCTGGTATTCCCAGGCGGACTCCCATCCAAGTACTAACCAGGCCCGACCCTGCTTAGCTTCCGAGATCAGACGAGATCGGGCGTGTTCAGGGTGGTATGGCCGTAAGCAATTAGTGCAGGCGCAAAACCAGGTTTTATACAGTAGCACATAAGGAGTGAGAAAGCTGCTGAGGCTCGACGTTACACTCTTACAAAAACAATCATTAGTTAGATATAAACGGCAGTAATTGATTCAGTAGGACTCCTTATCCATGTAAACCATCATTGTGACATCTGAATTCATTAATTATCTGAAATACACTGCGTGTGCGTGTGATGTTAAATGTTGGAACCAAGGTTAACGGTTAAAGTGTCAGAGAATGGGTGGTGATTTTTTGACGTCCTCCCATGATCTGAAGTGAGCGTGCGTGTTTGTGTTGGTGAAATTTTTAGAAATGTACAACTGTCGGTTCAGCTCTCTGGTGCTCCCTGCTGGCAGTATCACTATACTGTCCTCATGTTTCACAAAAACAGTTTTGAGAGACGTTGTCAGTTTTTGTATGTTGCTTAAATCCTCCAAAGCGGTTGGCAGTAAACATCAGCTCACGGTACGCCACGGAGTCAATGAGCTCGAGTTGAAAAAGAAAAAGCTTACAGCACCTGGTATTCCCAGGCGGACTCCCATCCAAGTACTAACCATGCCCGACCCTAATTAAGTTCCGAGATCAGACGAGATCGGGCGTGTTTTTTTTTTTTTTTCTTTTGGTGACACCCGTCACTACTTACAGCAACCTGGGCTTCTGAGGAGGTCTCCCACCCAAGTACTAACCAGGCCCGACCCTGCTTAGCTTCCGAGATCAGACGAGATCGGGCGTGTTCAGGGTGGTATGGCCGTAAGCAATTAGTGCAGGCGCAAAACCAGGTTTTATACAGTAGCACATAAGGAGTGAGAAAGCTGCTGAGGCTCGACGTTACACTCTTACAAAAACAATCATTAGTTAGATATAAACGGCAGTAATTGATTCAGTAGGACTCCTTATCCATGTAAACCATCATTGTGACATCTGAATTCATTAATTATCTGAAATACACTGCGTGTGCGTGTGATGTTAATGTTTGAACCAAGGTTAACGGTTAAAGTGTCAGAGAATGGGTGGTGATTTTTGACGTCCTCCCATGATCTGAAGTGAGCGTGCGTGTTTGTGTTGGTGAAAGTTTAAGAAATGTACAACTGTCGGTTCAGCTCTCTGGTGCTCCCTGCTGGCAGTATCACTATACTGTCCTCATGTTTCACAAAAATAGTTTTGAGAGACGTTGTCAGTTTTTGTATGTTGCTTAAATCCTCCAAAGCGGTTGGCAGTAAACATCAGGTCACGGTACGCCACGGTAGGCCACGGAGTCAATGAGCTCGAGTTGAAAAAGAAAAAGCTTACAGCACCTGGTATTCCCAGGTGGTCTCCCATCCAAGTACTAACCAGGCCCGACCCTGCTTAACTTCCGAGAACAGACAAGATCGGGCGTGTTCAGGGTGGTATGGCCGTAAGCAATTAGTGCAGGCGCAAAACCAGGTTTTATACAGTAGCACATAAGGAGTGAGAAAGCTGCTGAGGCTCGACGTTACACTTTTACAAAAACAATCATTAGTTAGATATAAACGGCAGTAATTGATTCAGTAGGACTCCTTATCCATGTAAACGATCATTGTGACATCTGAATTCATTAATTATCTGAAATACACTGCGTGTGCGTGTGATGTTAAATGTTTGAACCAAGGTTAACGGTTAAAGTGTCAGAGAATGGGTGGTGATTTTTGACGTCCTCCCATGATCTGAAGTGAGCGTGCGTGTTTGTGTTGGTGAAAGTTTAAGAAATGTACAACTGTCGTTTCAGCTCTCTGGTGCTCCCTGCTGGCAGTATCACTATACTGTCCTCATGTTTCACAAAAATAGTTTTGAGAGACGTTGTCAGTTTTTGTATGTTGCTTAAATCCTCCAAAGCGGTTGGCAGTAAACATCAGGTCACGGTACGCCACGGTAGGCCACGGAGGCAATGAGCTCGAGTTGAAAAAGAAATAGCTTACCGCACCTGGTATTCCCAGGCGGTCTCCTAGGCGGTCTCCCATCCAAGTACTAACCAGGCCCGACCCTGCTTAGCTTCCGAGATCAGACGAGATCGGGCGTGTTCAGGGTGGTATGGCCGTAAGCAA
>NC_079423.1:9678548-9681048 GCF_026213295.1 Gadus chalcogrammus | reverse complement strand
CAATGAGCTCGAGTTGAAAAAGAAAAAGCTTACAGCACCTGGTATTCCCAGGCGGTCTCCCATCCAATTACTAAGCAGGCCCGACCCTGCTTAGCTTCCGAGATCAGACGAGATCGGGCGTGTTCAGGGTGGTATGCCCGTAAGCAATTAGTGCTGGCGCAAAACCAGGTTTTATACAGTAGCACATAAGGAGTGAGAAAGCTGCTGAGGCTCGACGTTACACTTTTACAAAAACAATCATTAGTTAGATATAAACGGCAGTAATTGATTCAGTAGGACTCCTTATCCATGTAAACGATCATTGTGACATCTGAATTCATTAATTATCTGCAATACACTGCGTGTGCGTGTGATGTTAAATGTTTGAACCAAGGTTAACGGTTAAAGGGTCAGAGAATGGGTGGTGATTTTTTGACGTCCTCCCATGATCTGAAGTGAGCGTGCGTGTTTGTGTTGGTGAAAGTTTAAGAAATGTACAACTGTCGTTTCAGCTCTCTGGTGCTCCCTGCTGGCAGTATCACTATACTGTCCTCGTGTTTCACAAAAATAGTTTTGAGAGACGTTGTCAGTCTTTGTATGTTGCTTAAATCCTCCAAAGCGGTTGGCAGTAAACATCAGGTCACGGTAGGCCACGGAGGCAATGAGCTCGAGTTGAAAAAGAAAAAGCTTACTGCACCAGGTATTCCCAGGCGGTCTCTCATCCAAGTACTAACCAGGGCCCCGTTTCCCGAAAGCGTCGTTAGCCTAAGTGGATCGTGAAGTGCGTCGAAAGGGCATCGTAGAGTTTTCACCGCGTTTCCCGAAAGCATCGTGGGGAACGAACGTCTTGAAAACGCTCGTAGCTAACGAGTACTCCAGGGGTGCTCGGAGGTACTCGTAGGACGCTAAGAGCATCGTCAGCTATAGCCTCAGTGGCGACACCATCGGACATTCCGTCTATTGGATGCGTTTAATTAAAACGCATTGCGCCTTTATGTTCTTAGTTTGGTAATTAATAAAGATTATTAATTCATTTATTAATAAAGATGTTAAAATGGCCAAAATAAAACGGGACAGTCCAGAAAATGTTTGCGCAGGCAGGGCACTCAAAATGTGTGAGAGAAAGTGGGGGGATTTGTGCAGACTGACATAGGCTACTCATAAAACGTAGCATAAAATAATGTAAAAAAAAAATTAAATTAAAACAATTAAAAAAAATAAAAAATAAAGAAATAAATAAAATTATAAAAAACAAGCAAAGGAGCAGGCAAAAGGCTGGGATATGGTGGGGATTGGTCACGTTGACGGGAATGTTTAGTGACATGTGGGAGGGTGGAGGGGGTTAAAAAAAAGTCTCAATCACTCTTCGACGCGCATGAAAACCAGCCGCGTAGTTATGAGGGAGGCCGTCCTCACACCGATCTTCCTCGTCGTCATCGTCCTCAGCGTCCTCCGGTTCAAGCAATGCCACCCCAGCCTTAGCTGCAATGTTGTGCAACATAGCCGTCACACATATCAAGGCGCATGACTTGGCCGGCGAAAACTGGAGCCCTCCGCCTGACTTGTGAAGGCATCAAGCGCAACTTCCACCTCCCGATCGTGCGCTCAACGATGCACCGGGCCAGACGGTGGGCTTCGTTGTATTCCTCATCAATACATACCTTACCCTATTTCCGGAGGGGCTTTTATAGCCAATCAAATTATCAATCAAGGAAACCCTTATGCGGAATCAGATTAAGTCGGCTCTTTTTGCTGCGCAAAGCGTTTCAGAAATCAGCCCATTAAGATAAATGTAGTTGTCACACAAGCTATTTTTAATTTTTTGTCATATGGAATTATTTCAGGGGGGTAAATGCCGTGAAACGCACAGTGCATTCAGGATTAGGAATGATATATGTCGGTTTAAGCCTAATCAATTGTGTTTTAATGTCTTTAGCATTCATATAATTGTCTATTTTTTTCGTAGGCTACTCTGCTGTTGTCCTTGATGGGGATATATTTTAACCCTTTTTAACACAATTTTCCTGCGACATTCCTGCGTCTCCCCCTCCTACGGAGCCCATTTCAGCACCGTGTCAGTAGACAGTTACAATCCTACGACGTCGTGAGTGCAGCGAATGCGCGTTCACGTTAAGAGGAGTTTCGGGAAACGCTCCAAAGAAATTATCGATGGATCGCAAGATCCATCGGGAGAATGATCGTACGAGCGAAGATCCATCGTTATCGGGAAACGGGGCCCAGGCCCAACCCTGCTTAGCTACCGAGATCAGACGAGAACGGGCGTTTTCAGGGTGGTATGGCCGTAAGCAATTAGTGCTGGCGCAAAACCAGGTTTTATACAGTAGCACATAAGGAGTGAGAAAGCTGCTGAGGCTCGACGTTACACTTTTACAAAAACAATCATTAGTTAGATATAAACGGCAGTAATTGATTCAGTAGGACTCCTTATCCATGTAAACGATCATTGTGACATCTGAATTCATTAATTATCTGAAATACACTGCGTGTGCGTGTGATGTTA
>NC_079423.1:9658548-9673548 GCF_026213295.1 Gadus chalcogrammus | reverse complement strand
TTAGATATAAACGGCAGTAATTGATTCAGTAGGACTCCTTATCCATGTGAACGATCATTGTGACATCTGAATTCATTAATTATCTGAAATACACTGCGTGTGCGTGTGATGTTAAATGTTTGAACCAAGGTTAACGGTTAAAGTGTCAGAGAATGGGTGGTGATTTTTTGACGTCCTCCCATGATCTGAAGTGAGCGTGCGTGTTTGTGTTGGTGAAAGTTTAAGAAATGTACAACTGTCGGTTCAGCTCTCTGGTGCTCCCTGCTGGCAGTATCACTATACTGTCCTCATGTTTCACAAAAATAGTTTTGAGAGACGTTGTCAGTTTTTGTATGTTGCTTAAATCCTCCAAAGCGGTTGGCAGTAAACATCAGGTCACGGTACGCCACGGTAGGCCACGGAGTCAATGAGCTCGAGTTGAAAAAGAAAATGCTTACAGCACCTGGTATTCCCAGGCGGTCTCCCATCCAAGTACTAACCAGGCCCTACCCTGCTTAGCTTCCGAGATCAGACGAGATCGGGCGTGTTCAGGGTGGTATGGCCGTAAGCAATTAGTGCAGGCGCAAAACCAGGTTTTATACAGTAGCACATAAGGAGTGAGAAAGCTGCTGAGGCTCGACGTTACACTTTTACAAAAACAATCATTAGTTAGATATAAACGGCAGTAATTGATTCAGTAGGACTCCTTATCCATGTAAACGATCATTGTGACATCTGAATTCATTAATTATCTGAAATACACTGCGTGTGCGTGTGATGTTAAATGTTTGAACCAAGGTTAACGGTTAAAGTGTCAGAGAATGGGTGGTGATTTTTTGACGTCCTCCCATGATCTGAAGTGAGCGTGCGTGTTTGTGTTGGTGAAAGTTTAAGAAATGTACAACTGTCGGTTCAGC
Organism: Gadus chalcogrammus; assembly: GCF_026213295.1. Lineage (NCBI taxonomy): Eukaryota > Metazoa > Chordata > Actinopteri > Gadiformes > Gadidae > Gadus > Gadus chalcogrammus. The sequence goes on along the minus strand of NC_079423.1, from coordinate 9,672,652 downwards.
TCTCTGGTGCTCCCTGCTGGCAGTATCACTATACTGTCCTCATGTTTCACAAAAATAGTTTTGAGAGACGTTGTCAGTTTTTGTATGTTGCTTAAATCCTCCAAAGCGGTTGGCAGTAAACATCAGGTCACGGTACGCCACGGTAGGCCACGGAGGCAATGAGCTCGAGTTGAAAAAGAAAAAGCTTACAGCACCTGGTATTCCCAGGCGGTCTCCCATCCAAGTACTAACCAGGCCCGACCCTGCTTAGCTTCCGATATCAGACGAGATCGGGCGTGTTCAGGTGGTATGGCCAGTAAGCAATTAGTGCAGGCGCAAAACCAGGTTTTATACAGTAGCACATAAGGAGTGAGAAAGCTGCTGAGGCTCGACGTTACACTTTTACAAAAACAATCATTAGTTAGATATAAACGGCAGTAATTGATTCAGTAGGACTCCTTATCCATGTAAACGATCATTGTGACATCTGAATTCATTAATTATCTGAAATACACTGCGTGTGCGTGTGATGTTAAATGTTTGAACCAAGGTTAACGGTTAAAGTGTCAGAGAATGGGTGGTGATTTTTTGACGTCCTCCCATGATCTGAAGTGAGCGTGCGTGTTTGTGTTGGTGAAAGTTTAAGAAATGTACAACTGTCGGTTCAGCTCTCTGGTGCTCCCTGCTGGCAGTATCACTATACTGTCCTCATGTTTCACAAAAATAGTTTTGAGAGACGTTGTCAGTTTTTGTATGTTGCTTAAATCCTCCAAAGCGGTTGGCAGTAAACATCAGGTCACGGTACGCCACGGTAGGCCACGGAGGCAATGAGCTCGAGTTGAAAAAGAAAAAGCTTACAGCACCTGGTATTCCCAGGCGGTCTCCCATCCAAGTACTAACCAGGCCCGACCCTGCTTAGCTTCCGAGATCAGACGAGATCGGGCGTGTTCAGGGTGGTATGGCCGTAAGCAATTAGTGCAGGCGCAAAACCAGGTTTTATACAGTAGCACATAAGGAGTGAGAAAGCTGCTGAGGCTCGACGTTACACTTTTACAAAAACAATCATTAGTTAGATATAAACGGCAGTAATTGATTCAGTAGGACTCCTTATCCATGTAAACGATCATTGTGACATCTGAATTCATTAATTATCTGAAATACACTGCGTGTGCGTGTGATGTTAAATGTTTGAACCAAGGTTAACGGTTAAAGTGTCAGAGAATGGGTGGTGATTTTTTGACGTCCTCCCATGATCTGAAGTGAGCGTGCGTGTTTGTGTTGGTGAAAGTTTAAGAAATGTACAACTGTCGGTTCAGCTCTCTGGTGCTCCCTGCTGGCAGTATCACTATACTGTCCTCATGTTTCACAAAAATAGTTTTGAGAGACGTTGTCAGTTTTTGTATGTTGCTTAAATCCTCCAAAGCGGTTGGCAGTAAACATCAGGTCACGGTACGCCACGGTAGGCCACGGAGGCAATGAGCTCGAGTTGAAAAAGAAAAAGCTTACAGCACCTGGTATTCCCAGGCGGTCTCCCATCCAAGTACTAACCAGGCCCGACCCTGCTTAGCTTCGAGATCAGACGAGATCGGGCGTGTTCAGGGTGGTATGGCCGTAAGCAATTAGTGCAGGCGCAAAACCAGGTTTATACAGTAGCACATAAGGAGTGAGAAAGCTGCTGAGGCTCGACGTTACACTTTTACAAAAACAATCATTAGTTAGATATAAACGGCAGTAATTGATTCAGTAGGACTCCTTATCCATGTAAACGATCATTGTGACATCTGAATTCATTAATTATCTGAAATACACTGCGTGTGCGTGTGATGTTAAATGTTTGAACCAAGGTTAACGGTTAAAGTGTCAGAGAATGGGTGGTGATTTTTTGACGTCCTCCCATGATCTGAAGTGAGCGTGCGTGTTTGTGTTGGTGAAAGTTTAAGAAATGTACAACTGTCGGTTCAGCTCTCTGGTGCTCCCTGCTGGCAGTATCACTATACTGTCCTCATGTTTCACAAAAATAGTTTTGAGAGACGTTGTCAGTTTTTGTATGTTGCTTAAATCCTCCAAAGCGGTTGGCAGTAAACATCAGGTCACGGTACGCCACGGTAGGCCACGGAGTCAATGAGCTCGAGTTGAAAAAGAAAAAGCTTACAGCACCTGGTATTCCCAGGCGGTCTCCCATCCAAGTACTAACCAGGCCCGACCCTGCTTAGCTTCCGAGATCAGACGAGATCGGGCGTGTTCAGGGTGGTATGGCCGTAAGCAATTAGTGCAGGCGCAAAACCAGGTTTTATACAGTAGCACATAAGGAGTGAGAAAGCTGCTGAGGCTCGACGTTACACTTTTACAAAAACAATCATTAGTTAGATATAAACGGCAGTAATTGATTCAGTAGGACTCCTTATCCATGTAAACGATCATTGTGACATCTGAATTCATTAATTATCTGAAATACACTGCGTGTGCGTGTGATGTTAAATGTTTGAACCAAGGTTAACGGTTAAAGTGTCAGAGAATGGGTGGTGATTTTTTGACGTCCTCCCATGATCTGAAGTGAGCGTGCGTGTTTGTGTTGGTGAAAGTTTAAGAAATGTACAACTGTCGGTTCAGCTCTCTGGTGCTCCCTGCTGGCAGTATCACTATACTGTCCTCATGTTTCACAAAAATAGTTTTGAGAGACGTTGTCAGTTTTTGTATGTTGCTTAAATCCTCCAAAGCGGTTGGCAGTAAACATCAGGTCACGGTACGCCACGGTAGGCCACGGAGTCAATGAGCTCGAGTTGAAAAAGAAAAAGCTTACAGCACCTGGTATTCCCAGGCGGTCTCCCATCCAAGTACTAACCAGGCCCGACCCTGCTTAGCTTCCGAGATCAGACGAGATCGGGCGTGTTCAGGGTGGTATGGCCGTAAGCAATTAGTGCAGGCGCAAAACCAGGTTTTATACAGTAGCACATAAGGAGTGAGAAAGCTGCTGAGGCTCGACGTTACACTTTTACAAAAACAATCATTAGTTAGATATAAACGGCAGTAATTGATTCAGTAGGACTCCTTATCCATGTAAACGATCATTGTGACATCTGAATTCATTAATTATCTGAAATACACTGCGTGTGCGTGTGATGTTAAATGTTTGAACCAAGGTTAACGGTTAAAGTGTCAGAGAATGGGTGGTGATTTTTTGACGTCCTCCCATGATCTGAAGTGAGCGTGCGTGTTTGTGTTGGTGAAAGTTTAAGAAATGTACAACTGTCGTTTCAGCTCTCTGGTGCTCCCTGCTGGCAGTATCACTATACTGTCCTCATGTTTCACAAAAATAGTTTTGAGAGACGTTGTCAGTTTTTGTATGTTGCTTAAATCCTCCAAAGCGGTTGGCAGTAAACATCAGGTCACGGTACGCCACGGTAGGCCACGGAGGCAATGAGCTCGAGTTGAAAAAGAAAAAGCTTACAGCACCTGGTATTCCCAGGCGGTCTCCCATCCAAGTACTAACCAGGCCCGACCCTGCTTAGCTTCCGAGATCAGACGAGATCGGGCGTGTTCAGGGTGGTATGGCCGTAAGCAATTAGTGCAGGCGCAAAACCAGGTTTTATACAGTAGCACATAAGGAGTGAGAAAGCTGCTGAGGCTCGACGTTACACTTTTACAAAAACAATCATTAGTTAGATATAAACGGCAGTAATTGATTCAGTAGGACTCCTTATCCATGTAAACGATCATTGTGACATCTGAATTCATTAATTATCTGAAATACACTGCGTGTGCGTGTGATGTTAAATGTTTGAACCAAGGTTAACGGTTAAAGTGTCAGAGAATGGGTGGTGATTTTTTGACGTCCTCCCATGATCTGAAGTGAGCGTGCGTGTTTGTGTTGGTGAAAGTTTAAGAAATGTACAACTGTCGTTCAGCTCTCTGGTGCTCCCTGCTGGCAGTATCACTATACTGTCCTCATGTTTCACAAAAATAGTTTTGAGAGACGTTGTCAGTTTTTGTATGTTGCTTAAATCCTCCAAAGCGGTTGGCAGTAAACATCAGGTCACGGTACGCCACGGTAGGCCACGGAGGCAATGAGCTCGAGTTGAAAAAGAAAAAGCTTACAGCACCTGGTATTCCCAGGCGGTCTCCCATCCAAGTACTAACCAGGCCCGACCCTGCTTAGCTTCCGAGATCAGACGAGATCGGGCGTGTTCAGGGTGGTATGGCCGTAAGCAATTAGTGCAGGCGCAAAACCAGGTTTTATACAGTAGCACATAAGGAGTGAGAAAGCTGCTGAGGCTCGACGTTACACTCTTACAAAAACAATCATTAGTTAGATATAAACGGCAGTAATTGATTCAGTAGGACTCCTTATCCATGTAAACGATCATTGTGACATCTGAATTCATTAATTATCTGAAATACACTGCGTGTGCGTGTGATGTTAAATGTTTGAACCAAGGTTAACGGTTAAAGTGTCAGAGAATGGGTGGTGATTTTTTGACGTCCTCCCATGATCTGAAGTGAGCGTGCGTGTTTGTGTTGGTGAAAGTTTAAGAAATGTACAACTGTCGGTTCAGCTCTCTGGTGCTCCCTGCTGGCAGTATCACTATACTGTCCTCATGTTTCACAAAAATAGTTTTGAGAGACGTTGTCAGTTTTTGTATGTTGCTTAAATCCTCCAAAGCGGTTGGCAGTAAACATCAGGTCACGGTACGCCACGGTAGGCCACGGAGTCAATGAGCTCGAGTTGAAAAAGAAAAAGCTTACAGCACCTGGTATTCCCAGGCGGTCTCCCATCCAAGTACTAACCAGGCCCGACCCTGCTTAGCTTCCGAGATCAGACGAGATCGGGCGTGTTCAGGGTGGTATGGCCGTAAGCAATTAGTGCAGGCGCAAAACCAGGTTTTATACAGTAGCACATAAGGAGTGAGAAAGCTGCTGAGGCTCGACGTTACACTTTTACAAAAACAATCATTAGTTAGATATAAACGGCAGTAATTGATTCAGTAGGACTCCTTATCCATGTAAACGATCATTGTGACATCTGAATTCATTAATTATCTGAAATACACTGCGTGTGCGTGTGATGTTAAATGTTTGAACCAAGGTTAACGGTTAAAGTGTCAGAGAATGGGTGGTGATTTTTTGACGTCCTCCCATGATCTGAAGTGAGCGTGCGTGTTTGTGTTGGTGAAAGTTTAAGAAATGTACAACTGTCGGTTCAGCTCTCTGGTGCTCCCTGCTGGCAGTATCACTATACTGTCCTCATGTTTCACAAAAATAGTTTTGAGAGACGTTGTCAGTTTTTGTATGTTGCTTAAATCCTCCAAAGCGGTTGGCAGTAAACATCAGGTCACGGTACGCCACGGTAGGCCACGGAGTCAATGAGCTCGAGTTGAAAAGAAAAAGCTTACAGCACCTGGTATTCCCAGGCGGTCTCCCATCCAAGTACTAACCAGGCCCGACCCTGCTTAGCTTCCGAGATCAGACGAGATCGGGCGTGTTCAGGGTGGTATGGCCGTAAGCAATTAGTGCAGGCGCAAAACCAGGTTTTATACAGTAGCACATAAGGAGTGAGAAAGCTGCTGAGGCTCGACGTTACACTTTTACAAAAACAATCATTAGTTAGATATAAACGGCAGTAATTGATTCAGTAGGACTCCTTATCCATGTAAACGATCATTGTGACATCTGAATTCATTAATTATCTGAAATACACTGCGTGTGCGTGTGATGTTAAATGTTTGAACCAAGGTTAACGGTTAAAGTGTCAGAGAATGGGTGGTGATTTTTTGACGTCCTCCCATGATCTGAAGTGAGCGTGCGTGTTTGTGTTGGTGAAAGTTTAAGAAATGTACAACTGTCGGTTCAGCTCTCTGGTGCTCCCTGCTGGCAGTATCACTATACTGTCCTCATGTTTCACAAAAATAGTTTTGAGAGACGTTGTCAGTTTTTGTATGTTGCTTAAATCCTCCAAAGCGGTTGGCAGTAAACATCAGGTCACGGTACGCCACGGTAGGCCACGGAGGCAATGAGCTCGAGTTGAAAAAGAAAAAGCTTACAGCACCTGGTATTCCCAGGCGGTCTCCCATCCAAGTACTAACCAGGCCCGACCCTGCTTAGCTTCCGAGATCAGACGAGATCGGGCGTGTTCAGGGTGGTATGGCCGTAAGCAATTAGTGCAGGCGCAAAACCAGGTTTTATACAGTAGCACATAAGGAGTGAGAAAGCTGCTGAGGCTCGACGTTACACTTTTACAAAAACAATCATTAGTTAGATATAAACGGCAGTAATTGATTCAGTAGGACTCCTTATCCATGTAAACGATCATTGTGACATCTGAATTCATTAATTATCTGAAATACACTGCGTGTGCGTGTGATGTTAAATGTTTGAACCAAGGTTAACGGTTAAAGTGTCAGAGAATGGGTGGTGATTTTTTGACGTCCTCCCATGATCTGAAGTGAGCGTGCGTGTTTGTGTTGGTGAAAGTTTAAGAAATGTACAACTGTCGGTTCAGCTCTCTGGTGCTCCCTGCTGGCAGTATCACTATACTGTCCTCATGTTTCACAAAAATAGTTTTGAGAGACGTTGTCAGTTTTTGTATGTTGCTTAAATCCTCCAAAGCGGTTGGCAGTAAACATCAGGTCACGGTACGCCACGGTAGGCCACGGAGTCAATGAGCTCGAGTTGAAAAAGAAAAAGCTTACAGCACCTGGTATTCCCAGGCGGTCTCCCATCCAAGTACTAACCAGGCCCGACCCTGCTTAGCTTCCGAGATCAGACGAGATCGGGCGTGTTCAGGGTGGTATGGCCGTAAGCAATTAGTGCAGGCGCAAAACCAGGTTTTATACAGTAGCACATAAGGAGTGAGAAAGCTGCTGAGGCTCGACGTTACACTCTTACAAAAACAATCATTAGTTAGATATAAACGGCAGTAATTGATTCAGTAGGACTCCTTATCCATGTAACGATCATTGTGACATCTGAATTCATTAATTATCTGAAATACACTGCGTGTGCGTGTGATGTTAAATGTTGAACCAAGGTTAACGGTTAAAGTGTCAGAGAATGGGTGGTGATTTTTGACGTCCTCCCATGATCTGAAGTGAGCGTGCGTGTTTGTGTTGGTGAAAGTTTAAGAAATGTACAACTGTCGGTTCAGCTCTCTGGTGCTCCCTGCTGGCAGTATCACTATACTGTCCTCATGTTTCACAAAAATAGTTTTGAGAGACGTTGTCAGTTTTGTATGTTGCTTAAATCCTCCAAAGCGGTTGGCAGTAACATCAGGTCACGGTACGCCACGGTAGGCCACGGAGTCAATGAGCTCGAGTTGAAAAAGAAAAAGCTTACAGCACCTGGTATTCCCAGGCGGTCTCCCATCCAAGTACTTACCAGGCCCGACCCTGCTTAGCTTCCGAGATCAGACGAGATCGGGCGTGTTCAGGGTGGTATGGCCGTAAGCAATTAGTGCAGGCGCAAAACCAGGTTTTATACAGTAGCACATAAGGAGTGAGAAAGCTGCTGAGGCTCGACGTTACACTTTACAAAACAATCATTAGTTAGATATAAACGGCAGTAATTGATTCAGTAGGACTCCTTATCCATGTAAACGATCATTGTGACATCTGAATTCATTAATTATCTGAAATACACTGCGTGTGCGTGTGATGTTAAATGTTGAACCAAGGTTAACCGTTAAAGTGTCAGAGAATGGGTGGTGATTTTTTGACGTCCTCCCATGATCTGAAGTGAGCGTGCGTGTTTGTGTTGGTGAAAGTTTAAGAAATGTACAACTGTCGGTTCAGCTCTCTGGTGCTCCCTGCTGGCAGTATCACTATACTGTCCTCATGTTTCACAAAAATAGTTTTGAGAGACGTTGTCAGTTTTTGTATGTTGCTTAAATCCTCCAAAGCGGTTGGCAGTAAACATCAGGTCACGGTACCAACGGTAGCCACGGAGTCAATGAGCTCGAGTTGAAAAAGAAAAAGCTTACAGCACCTGGTATTCCCAGGCGGGTCTCCCATCCAAGTACTAACCAGGCCCGACCCTGCTTAGCTTCCGAGATCAGACGAGATCGGGCGTGTTCAGGGTGGTATGCCGTAAGCAATTAGTGCAGGCGCAAAACCAGGTTTTATACAGTAGCACATAAGGAGTGAGAAAGCTGCTGAGGCTCGACGTTACACTTTTACAAAAACAATCATTAGTTAGATATAACGGCAGTAATTGATTCAGTAGGACTCCTTATCCATGTAAACGATCATTGTGACATCTGAATTCATTAATTATCTGAAATACACTGCGTGTGCGTGTGATGTTAAATGTTGAACCAAGGTTAACGGTTAAAGTGTCAGAGAATGGGTGGTGATTTTTTGACGTCCTCCCATGATCTGAAGTGAGCGTGCGTGTTTGTGTTGGTGAAAGTTTAAGAAATGTACAACTGTCGGTTCAGCTCTCTGGTGCTCCCTGCTGGCAGTATCACTATACTGTCCTCATGTTTCACAAAAATAGTTTTGAGAGACGTTGTCAGTTTTTGTATGTTGCTTAAATCCTCCAAAAGCGGTTGGCAGTAAACATCAGGTCACGGTACGCCACGGTAGGCCACGGAGGCAATGAGCTCGAGTTGAAAAAAGAAAAAGCTTACAGCACCTGGTATTCCCAGGCGGTCTCCCATCCAAGTACTAACCAGGCCCGACCCTGCTTAGCTTTCCGAGATCAGACGAGATCGGGCGTGTTCAGGGTGGTATGGCCGTAAGCAATTAGTGCAGGCGCAAACCAGGTTTTATACAGTAGCACATAAGGAGTGAGAAAGCTGCTGAGGCTCGACGTTACACTCTTACAAAAACCATCATTAGTTAGATATAAACGGCAGTAATTGATTCAGTAGGACTCCTTATCCATGTAAACGATCATTGTGACATCTGAATTCATTAATTATCTGAAATACACTGCGTGTGCGTGTGATGTTAAATGTTTGAACCAAGGTTAACGGTTAAAGTGTCAGAGAATGGGTGGTGATTTTTTGACGTCCTCCCATGATCTGAAGTGAGCGTGCGTGTTTGTGTTGGTGAAAGTTTAAGGAATGTACAACTGTCGTTTCAGCTCTCTGGTGCTCCCTGCTGGCAGTATCACTATACTGTCCTCATGTTTCACAAAAATAGTTTTGAGAGACGTTGTCAGTTTTTGTATGTTGCTTAAATCCTCCAAAGCGGTTGGCAGTAACACAGGTCACGGTACCCACGGTAGGCCACGGAGTCAATGAGCTCGAGTTGAAAAAGAAAAAGCTTACAGCACCTGGTATTCCCAGGCGGTCCTCCCATCCAAGTACTAACCAGGCCCGACCCTGCTTAGCTTCCGAGATCAGACGAGATCGGGCGTGTTCAGGTGGTATGGCCGTAAGCAATTAGTGCAGGCGCAAAACCAGGTTTTATACAGTAGCACATAAGGAGTGAGAAAGCTGCTGAGGCTCGACGTTACACTCTTTACAAAAACAATCATTAGTTAGATATAAACGGCAGTAATTGATTCAGTAGGACTCCTTATCCATGTAAACGATCATTGTGACATCTGAATTCATTAATTATCTGAAATACACTGCGTGTGCGTGTGATGTTAAATGTTTGAACCAAGGTTAACGGTTAAAGTGTCAGAGAATGGGTGGGGATTTTTTGACGTCCTCCCATGATCTGAAGTGAGCGTGCGTGTTTGTGTTGGTGAAAGTTTAAGAAAAGTACAACTGTCGGTTCAGCTCTCTGGTGCTCCCTGCTGGCAGTATCACTATACTGTCCTCATGTTTCACAAAAATAGTTTTGAGAGACGTTGTCAGTTTTGTATGTTGCTTAAATCCTCCAAAGCGGTTGGCAGTAAACATCAGGTCACGGTACGCCACGGTAGCCAACGGAGTCAATGAGCTCGAGTTGAAAAAGAAAAAGCTTACAGCACCTGTATTCCCAGCGGTCTCCCATCCAAGTACTAACCAGCCCGACCCTGCTTAGCTTCCGAGATCAGACGAGATCGGGCGTGTTCAGGGTGGTATGGCCGTAAGCAAATAGTGCAGGCGCAAAACCAGGTTTTATACAGTAGCACAGAAGGAGTGAGAAGCTGCTGAGGCTCGACGTTACACTCTTACAAAAACAATCATTAGTTAGATATAAACGGCAGTAATTGATTCAGTAGGACTCCTTATCCATGTAAACGATCATTGTGACATCTGAATTCATTAATTATCTGAAATACACTGCGTGTGCGTGTGATGTTAAATGTTTGAACCAAGGTTAACGGTTAAAGTGTCAGAGAATGGGTGGTGATTTTTTGACGTCCTCCCATGATCTGAAGTGAGCGTGCGTGTTTGTGTTGGTGAAAGTTTAAGAAATGTACAACTGTCGGTTCAGCTCTCTGGTGCTCCCTGCTGGCAGTATCACTATACTGTCCCTCATGTTTCACAAAAATAGTTTTGAGAGACGTTGTCAGTTTTTGTATGTTGCTTAAATCCTCCAAAGCGGTTGGCAGTAAACATCAGGTCACTGTACGCCACGGTAGGCCACGGAGGCAATGAGCTCGAGTTGAAAAAGAAAAGCTTACAGCACCTGGTATTCCCAGGCGGTCTCCCATCCAGTACTAACCAGGCCCGACCTGCTTAAGCTTCCGAGATCAGACGAGATCGGGCGTGTTCAGGTGGTATGGCCGTAAGCAATTAGTGCAGGCGCAAAAACCAGGTTTTATACAGTAGCACATAAGGAGTGAGAAAGCTGCTGAGGCTCGACGTTACCACTCTTACAAAAACAATCATTAGGTAGATATAAACGGCAGTAATTGATTCAGTAGGACTCCTTATCCATGTAAACGATCATTGTGACATCTGAATTCATTAATTATCTGAAATACACTGCGTGTGCGTGTGATGTTAAATGTTTGAACCAAGGTTAACGGTTAAAGTGTCAGAGAATGGGTGGTGATTTTTGACGTCCTCCCATGATCTGAAGTGAGCGTGCGTGTTTGTGTTGGTGAAAGTTTAAGAAATGTACAACTGTCGTTTCAGCTCTCTGGTGCTCCCTGCTGGCAGTATCACTATACTGGTCCTCATGTTTCACAAAATAGTTTTGAGAGACGTTGTCAGTTTTTGTATGTTGCTTAAATCCTCCAAAGCGGGTTGGCAGTAAACATCAGGTCACGGTACGCACGGTAGGCCACGGAGGCATGAGCTCGAGTTGAAAAAAGAAAAAGCTTACAGCACCTGGTATTCCCAGGCGGTCTCCCATCCAAGTACTAACCAGGCCCGACCCTGCTTAGCTTCCGAGATCAGACGAGATCGGCGTGTTTCAGGGTGGTATGGCCGTAAGCAATTAGTGCAGGGCGCAAAACCAGGTTTTATACAGTAGCACATAAGGAGTGGAAAGCTGCTGAGCTCGACGTTACACTTGTTACAAAAACAATCTTAGTTAGATATAAACGGCAGTAATTGATTCAGTAGGACTCCTTATCCATGTAAACGATCATTGTGACATCTGAATTCATTAATTATCTGAAATACACTGCGTGTGCGGGTGATGTTAAATGTTTTGAACCAAGGTTAACCGGGTAAAGTGTCAGAGAATTGGTGGTGATTTTTTGACGTCCTCCCATGATCTGAAGTGAGCGTGCGTGTTTGTGTTGGTGAAAGTTTAAGAAATGTACAACTGTCGGTTCAGCTCTCTGGTGCTCCCTGCTGGCAGTATCACTATACTGTCCATATGTTTCACAAAAATAGTTTTGAGAGACTTGTCAGTTTTTGTATGTTGCTTAAATCCTCCAAAAGCGGTTGGCAGTAAACATCAGGTCACGGTACCCACGGTAGGCCACGGAGTCAATGAGCTCGAGTTGAAAAAGAAAAAGCTTACAGCACCTGGTATTCCCAGGCGGTCTCCCATCCAAGTACTAACCAGGCCCGACCCTGCGTAGCTTCCGAGATCAGACGAGATCGGGCGTGTTCAGGGTGGTATGGCCGTAAGCAATTAGTGCATGCGCAAAACCAGGTTTTAACAGTAGCACATAAGGAGTGAGAAAGCTGCTGAGGCTCGACGTTACCTCTTACAAAAACAATCATTAGTTAGATATAAACGGCAGTAATTGATTCAGTAGGACTCCTTATCCATGTAAACGATCATTGTGACATCTGAATTCATTAATTATCTGAATACACTGCGTGTGCGTGTGATGTTAAATGTTTGAACCAAGGTTACGGTTAAAGTGTCAGAGAATGGGTGGTGATTTTTTGACGTCCTCCCATGATCTAAGTGAGCGTGCGTGTTTGTGTTGGTGAAAGTTTAAGAATGTACAACTGTCGGTTCAGCTCTCTGGTGCTCCCTGCTGGCAGTAGCACTATACTGTCCTCATGTTTCACAAAAATAGTTTTGAGAGACGTTGTCAGTTTTGTATGTTGCTTAAATCCTCCAAAGCGGTTGGCAGTAAACATCAGGTCACGGGACGCCACGGTAGGCCACGGAGTCAATGAGCTCGAGTTGAAAAAGAAAAAGCTTACAGCACCTGGTATTCCCAGGCGTCTCTCCATCCAAGTACTAACCAGGCCCGACCCTGCTTAGCTTCCGAGATCAGACGAGAGTCGGGTCGTGGTTCAGGGGGTATGGCCGTAAGCAATTAGTGAGGCCAAAACCAGTTTCATACAGTAGCACATAAGGAGTGAGAAAAGCGGCTGAGGGCTCGACGTTACACTTTACAAAAAACAATCATTAGTTAGATATAAACGGCAGTAATTGATTCGTAGGACTCCTTATCCCTGTAAACGATCATTGTGACATCTGAATTCATTAATTATCTGAAATACACGCGTGTGCGTGTGATGTTAAATGTTTGAACCAAGGTTAACGGTTAAAGTGTCAGAGAATGGGTGGTGATTTTTTGTGACGTCCTCCCATGATCTGAAGTGAGCGTGCGTGTTTGTGTTGGTGAAAGTTTTAGAAATGTACAACTGTCGGTTCAGCTCTCTGGTGCTCCCTGCTGGCAGTATCACTATACTGTCCTCATGTTTCACAAAAATAGTTTTTGAGAGACGTTGTCAGTTTTTGTATGTTGCTTAAATCCTCCAAAGCGGTTGGCAGTAAACATCAGGTCACGGTACGCCACGGTAGGCACGGAGTCAATGAGCTCGAGTTGAAAAAGAAAAAGCTTACAGCACCTGGTATTCCCAGGCGGTCTCCCATCCAAGTACTAACCAGGCCCGACCCTGCTTAGCTTCCGAGTTCAGACGAGATCGGTTGTTCAGGGTGGTATGGCCGTAAGCAATATTGCAGGCGCAAACCAGGTTTATACAGTAGCACATAAGGAGTGAGAAAGCTGCTGAGGCTCGACGTTACACTTTTACAAAAACAATCATTAGTTAGATATAAACGGCAGTAATTGATTCAGTAGGACTCCTTATCCATGTAAACGATCATTGTGACATCTGAATTCATTAATTATTATGAAATACACTGCGTGTGCGTGTGATGTTAATGTTTGAACCAAGGTTAACGGTTAAAGTGTCAGAGAATGGGTGGTGATTTTTTGACGTCCTCCCATGATCTGAAGTGAGCGTCGTGTTTGTGTTGGTGAAAGTTTAAGAAATGTACAACTGTCGGTTCAGCTCTCTGGTGCTCCCTGCTGGCAGTATCACTATACTGTCCTCATGTTTCACAAAAATAGTTTTGAGAGACGTTGTCAGTTTTTGTAGTGCTTAAATCCTCCAAAGCGGTTTGCAGTAAACATCAGGTCCACGGTAGGCCACGGAGCAATGAGCTCGAGTTGAAAAAGAAAAGCTTACAGCACCTGGTATTCCCAGGCGGTCTCCCATCCAAGTACTAACCAGGCCCGACCCTGCTTAGCTTCCGAGATCAGACGAGATCGGGCGTGTTCAGGGTGGTATGGCCGTAAGCAATTAGTGCAGGCGCAAAACCAGGTTTTATACAGTAGCACATAAGGAGTGAGAAAGCTGCTGAGGCTCGACGTTACACTTTTACAAAAACAATCATTAGTTAGATATAAACGGCAGTAATTGATTCAGTAGGACCCTTATCCATGTAAACGATCATGTGTGACATCTGAATTCATAATTATCTGAAATACACTGCGTGTCGTGTGATGTTAAATGTTTGAACCAAGGTTAACGGTTAAAGTG
>NC_079423.1:9642516-9658448 GCF_026213295.1 Gadus chalcogrammus | reverse complement strand
ATTGATTCAGTAGGACTCCTTATCCATGTAAACGATCATTGTGACATCTGAATTCATTAATTATCTGAAATACACTGCGTGTGCGTGTGATGTTAAATGTTTGAACCAAGGTTAACGGTTAAAGTGTCAGAGAATGGGTGGTGATTTTTTGACGTCCTCCCATGATCTGAAGTGAGCGTGCGTGTTTGTGTTGGTGAAAGTTTAAGAAATGTACAACTGTCGGTTCAGCTCTCTGGTGCTCCCTGCTGGCAGTATCACTATACTGTCCTCATGTTTCACAAAAATAGTTTTGAGAGACGTTGTCAGTTTTTGTATGTTGCTTAAATCCTCCAAAGCGGTTGGCAGTAAACATCAGGTCACGGTACGCCACGGTAGGCCACGGAGTCAATGAGCTCGAGTTGAAAAAGAAAAAGCTTACAGCACCTGGTATTCCCAGGCGGTCTCCCATCCAAGTACTAACCAGGCCCGACCCTGCTTAGCTTCCGAGATCAGACGAGATCGGGCGTGTTCAGGGTGGTATGGCCGTAAGCAATTAGTGCAGGCGCAAAACCAGGTTTTATACAGTAGCACATAAGGAGTGAGAAAGCTGCTGAGGCTCGACGTTACACTTTTACAAAAACAATCATTAGTTAGATATAAACGGCAGTAATTGATTCAGTAGGACTCCTTATCCATGTAAACGATCATTGTGACATCTGAATTCATTAATTATCTGAAATACACTGCGTGTGCGTGTGATGTTAAATGTTTGAACCAAGGTTAACGGTTAAAGTGTCAGAGAATGGGTGGTGATTTTTTGACGTCCTCCCATGATCTGAAGTGAGCGTGCGTGTTTGTGTTGGTGAAAGTTTAAGAAATGTACAACTGTCGGTTCAGCTCTCTGGTGCTCCCTGCTGGCAGTATCACTATACTGTCCTCATGTTTCACAAAAATAGTTTTGAGAGACGTTGTCAGTTTTTGTATGTTGCTTAAATCCTCCAAAGCGGTTGGCAGTAAACATCAGGTCACGGTACGCCACGGTAGGCCACGGAGTCAATGAGCTCGAGTTGAAAAAGAAAAAGCTTACAGCACCTGGTATTCCCAGGCGGTCTCCCATCCAAGTACTAACCAGGCCCGACCCTGCTTAGCTTCCGAGATCAGACGAGATCGGGCGTGTTCAGGGTGGTATGGCCGTAAGCAATTAGTGCAGGCGCAAAACCAGGTTTTATACAGTAGCACATAAGGAGTGAGAAAGCTGCTGAGGCTCGACGTTACACTTTTACAAAAACAATCATTAGTTAGATATAAACGGCAGTAATTGATTCAGTAGGACTCCTTATCCATGTAAACGATCATTGTGACATCTGAATTCATTAATTATCTGAAATACACTGCGTGTGCGTGTGATGTTAAATGTTTGAACCAAGGTTAACGGTTAAAGTGTCAGAGAATGGGTGGTGATTTTTTGACGTCCTCCCATGATCTGAAGTGAGCGTGCGTGTTTGTGTTGGTGAAAGTTTAAGAAATGTACAACTGTCGGTTCAGCTCTCTGGTGCTCCCTGCTGGCAGTATCACTATACTGTCCTCATGTTTCACAAAAATAGTTTTGAGAGACGTTGTCAGTTTTTGTATGTTGCTTAAATCCTCCAAAGCGGTTGGCAGTAAACATCAGGTCACGGTACGCCACGGTAGGCCACGGAGTCAATGAGCTCGAGTTGAAAAAGAAAAAGCTTACAGCACCTGGTATTCCCAGGCGGTCTCCCATCCAAGTACTAACCAGGCCCGACCCTGCTTAGCTTCCGAGATCAGACGAGATCGGGCGTGTTCAGGGTGGTATGGCCGTAAGCAATTAGTGCAGGCGCAAAACCAGGTTTTATACAGTAGCACATAAGGAGTGAGAAAGCTGCTGAGGCTCGACGTTACACTTTTACAAAAACAATCATTAGTTAGATATAAACGGCAGTAATTGATTCAGTAGGACTCCTTATCCATGTAAACGATCATTGTGACATCTGAATTCATTAATTATCTGAAATACACTGCGTGTGCGTGTGATGTTAAATGTTTGAACCAAGGTTAACGGTTAAAGTGTCAGAGAATGGGTGGTGATTTTTTGACGTCCTCCCATGATCTGAAGTGAGCGTGCGTGTTTGTGTTGGTGAAAGTTTAAGAAATGTACAACTGTCGGTTCAGCTCTCTGGTGCTCCCTGCTGGCAGTATCACTATACTGTCCTCATGTTTCACAAAAATAGTTTTGAGAGACGTTGTCAGTTTTTGTATGTTGCTTAAATCCTCCAAAGCGGTTGGCAGTAAACATCAGGTCACGGTACGCCACGGTAGGCCACGGAGTCAATGAGCTCGAGTTGAAAAAGAAAAAGCTTACAGCACCTGGTATTCCCAGGCGGTCTCCCATCCAAGTACTAACCAGGCCCGACCCTGCTTAGCTTCCGAGATCAGACGAGATCGGGCGTGTTCAGGGTGGTATGGCCGTAAGCAATTAGTGCAGGCGCAAAACCAGGTTTTATACAGTAGCACATAAGGAGTGAGAAAGCTGCTGAGGCTCGACGTTACACTTTTACAAAAACAATCATTAGTTAGATATAAACGGCAGTAATTGATTCAGTAGGACTCCTTATCCATGTAAACGATCATTGTGACATCTGAATTCATTAATTATCTGAAATACACTGCGTGTGCGTGTGATGTTAAATGTTTGAACCAAGGTTAACGGTTAAAGTGTCAGAGAATGGGTGGTGATTTTTTGACGTCCTCCCATGATCTGAAGTGAGCGTGCGTGTTTGTGTTGGTGAAAGTTTAAGAAATGTACAACTGTCGGTTCAGCTCTCTGGTGCTCCCTGCTGGCAGTATCACTATACTGTCCTCATGTTTCACAAAAATAGTTTTGAGAGACGTTGTCAGTTTTTGTATGTTGCTTAAATCCTCCAAAGCGGTTGGCAGTAAACATCAGGTCACGGTACGCCACGGTAGGCCACGGAGTCAATGAGCTCGAGTTGAAAAAGAAAAAGCTTACAGCACCTGGTATTCCCAGGCGGTCTCCCATCCAAGTACTAACCAGGCCCGACCCTGCTTAGCTTCCGAGATCAGACGAGATCGGGCGTGTTCAGGGTGGTATGGCCGTAAGCAATTAGTGCAGGCGCAAAACCAGGTTTTATACAGTAGCACATAAGGAGTGAGAAAGCTGCTGAGGCTCGACGTTACACTTTTACAAAAACAATCATTAGTTAGATATAAACGGCAGTAATTGATTCAGTAGGACTCCTTATCCATGTAAACGATCATTGTGACATCTGAATTCATTAATTATCTGAAATACACTGCGTGTGCGTGTGATGTTAAATGTTTGAACCAAGGTTAACGGTTAAAGTGTCAGAGAATGGGTGGTGATTTTTTGACGTCCTCCCATGATCTGAAGTGAGCGTGCGTGTTTGTGTTGGTGAAAGTTTAAGAAATGTACAACTGTCGGTTCAGCTCTCTGGTGCTCCCTGCTGGCAGTATCACTATACTGTCCTCATGTTTCACAAAAATAGTTTTGAGAGACGTTGTCAGTTTTTGTATGTTGCTTAAATCCTCCAAAGCGGTTGGCAGTAAACATCAGGTCACGGTACGCCACGGTAGGCCACGGAGTCAATGAGCTCGAGTTGAAAAAGAAAAAGCTTACAGCACCTGGTATTCCCAGGCGGTCTCCCATCCAAGTACTAACCAGGCCCGACCCTGCTTAGCTTCCGAGATCAGACGAGATCGGGCGTGTTCAGGGTGGTATGGCCGTAAGCAATTAGTGCAGGCGCAAAACCAGGTTTTATACAGTAGCACATAAGGAGTGAGAAAGCTGCTGAGGCTCGACGTTACACTTTTACAAAAACAATCATTAGTTAGATATAAACGGCAGTAATTGATTCAGTAGGACTCCTTATCCATGTAAACGATCATTGTGACATCTGAATTCATTAATTATCTGAAATACACTGCGTGTGCGTGTGATGTTAAATGTTTGAACCAAGGTTAACGGTTAAAGTGTCAGAGAATGGGTGGTGATTTTTTGACGTCCTCCCATGATCTGAAGTGAGCGTGCGTGTTTGTGTTGGTGAAAGTTTAAGAAATGTACAACTGTCGGTTCAGCTCTCTGGTGCTCCCTGCTGGCAGTATCACTATACTGTCCTCATGTTTCACAAAAATAGTTTTGAGAGACGTTGTCAGTTTTTGTATGTTGCTTAAATCCTCCAAAGCGGTTGGCAGTAAACATCAGGTCACGGTACGCCACGGTAGGCCACGGAGTCAATGAGCTCGAGTTGAAAAAGAAAAAGCTTACAGCACCTGGTATTCCCAGGCGGTCTCCCATCCAAGTACTAACCAGGCCCGACCCTGCTTAGCTTCCGAGATCAGACGAGATCGGGCGTGTTCAGGGTGGTATGGCCGTAAGCAATTAGTGCAGGCGCAAAACCAGGTTTTATACAGTAGCACATAAGGAGTGAGAAAGCTGCTGAGGCTCGACGTTACACTTTTACAAAAACAATCATTAGTTAGATATAAACGGCAGTAATTGATTCAGTAGGACTCCTTATCCATGTAAACGATCATTGTGACATCTGAATTCATTAATTATCTGAAATACACTGCGTGTGCGTGTGATGTTAAATGTTTGAACCAAGGTTAACGGTTAAAGTGTCAGAGAATGGGTGGTGATTTTTTGACGTCCTCCCATGATCTGAAGTGAGCGTGCGTGTTTGTGTTGGTGAAAGTTTAAGAAATGTACAACTGTCGGTTCAGCTCTCTGGTGCTCCCTGCTGGCAGTATCACTATACTGTCCTCATGTTTCACAAAAATAGTTTTGAGAGACGTTGTCAGTTTTTGTATGTTGCTTAAATCCTCCAAAGCGGTTGGCAGTAAACATCAGGTCACGGTACGCCACGGTAGGCCACGGAGTCAATGAGCTCGAGTTGAAAAAGAAAAAGCTTACAGCACCTGGTATTCCCAGGCGGTCTCCCATCCAAGTACTAACCAGGCCCGACCCTGCTTAGCTTCCGAGATCAGACGAGATCGGGCGTGTTCAGGGTGGTATGGCCGTAAGCAATTAGTGCAGGCGCAAAACCAGGTTTTATACAGTAGCACATAAGGAGTGAGAAAGCTGCTGAGGCTCGACGTTACACTTTTACAAAAACAATCATTAGTTAGATATAAACGGCAGTAATTGATTCAGTAGGACTCCTTATCCATGTAAACGATCATTGTGACATCTGAATTCATTAATTATCTGAAATACACTGCGTGTGCGTGTGATGTTAAATGTTTGAACCAAGGTTAACGGTTAAAGTGTCAGAGAATGGGTGGTGATTTTTTGACGTCCTCCCATGATCTGAAGTGAGCGTGCGTGTTTGTGTTGGTGAAAGTTTAAGAAATGTACAACTGTCGGTTCAGCTCTCTGGTGCTCCCTGCTGGCAGTATCACTATACTGTCCTCATGTTTCACAAAAATAGTTTTGAGAGACGTTGTCAGTTTTTGTATGTTGCTTAAATCCTCCAAAGCGGTTGGCAGTAAACATCAGGTCACGGTACGCCACGGTAGGCCACGGAGTCAATGAGCTCGAGTTGAAAAAGAAAAAGCTTACAGCACCTGGTATTCCCAGGCGGTCTCCCATCCAAGTACTAACCAGGCCCGACCCTGCTTAGCTTCCGAGATCAGACGAGATCGGGCGTGTTCAGGGTGGTATGGCCGTAAGCAATTAGTGCAGGCGCAAAACCAGGTTTTATACAGTAGCACATAAGGAGTGAGA
Organism: Gadus chalcogrammus; assembly: GCF_026213295.1. Classification (NCBI taxonomy): domain Eukaryota; kingdom Metazoa; phylum Chordata; class Actinopteri; order Gadiformes; family Gadidae; genus Gadus; species Gadus chalcogrammus. The sequence goes on along the minus strand of NC_079423.1, from coordinate 9,652,681 downwards.
AAGCTGCTGAGGCTCGACGTTACACTTTTACAAAAACAATCATTAGTTAGATATAAACGGCAGTAATTGATTCAGTAGGACTCCTTATCCATGTAAACGATCATTGTGACATCTGAATTCATTAATTATCTGAAATACACTGCGTGTGCGTGTGATGTTAAATGTTTGAACCAAGGTTAACGGTTAAAGTGTCAGAGAATGGGTGGTGATTTTTTGACGTCCTCCCATGATCTGAAGTGAGCGTGCGTGTTTGTGTTGGTGAAAGTTTAAGAAATGTACAACTGTCGGTTCAGCTCTCTGGTGCTCCCTGCTGGCAGTATCACTATACTGTCCTCATGTTTCACAAAAATAGTTTTGAGAGACGTTGTCAGTTTTTGTATGTTGCTTAAATCCTCCAAAGCGGTTGGCAGTAAACATCAGGTCACGGTACGCCACGGTAGGCCACGGAGTCAATGAGCTCGAGTTGAAAAAGAAAAAGCTTACAGCACCTGGTATTCCCAGGCGGTCTCCCATCCAAGTACTAACCAGGCCCGACCCTGCTTAGCTTCCGAGATCAGACGAGATCGGGCGTGTTCAGGGTGGTATGGCCGTAAGCAATTAGTGCAGGCGCAAAACCAGGTTTTATACAGTAGCACATAAGGAGTGAGAAAGCTGCTGAGGCTCGACGTTACACTTTTACAAAAACAATCATTAGTTAGATATAAACGGCAGTAATTGATTCAGTAGGACTCCTTATCCATGTAAACGATCATTGTGACATCTGAATTCATTAATTATCTGAAATACACTGCGTGTGCGTGTGATGTTAAATGTTTGAACCAAGGTTAACGGTTAAAGTGTCAGAGAATGGGTGGTGATTTTTTGACGTCCTCCCATGATCTGAAGTGAGCGTGCGTGTTTGTGTTGGTGAAAGTTTAAGAAATGTACAACTGTCGGTTCAGCTCTCTGGTGCTCCCTGCTGGCAGTATCACTATACTGTCCTCATGTTTCACAAAAATAGTTTTGAGAGACGTTGTCAGTTTTTGTATGTTGCTTAAATCCTCCAAAGCGGTTGGCAGTAAACATCAGGTCACGGTACGCCACGGTAGGCCACGGAGTCAATGAGCTCGAGTTGAAAAAGAAAAAGCTTACAGCACCTGGTATTCCCAGGCGGTCTCCCATCCAAGTACTAACCAGGCCCGACCCTGCTTAGCTTCCGAGATCAGACGAGATCGGGCGTGTTCAGGGTGGTATGGCCGTAAGCAATTAGTGCAGGCGCAAAACCAGGTTTTATACAGTAGCACATAAGGAGTGAGAAAGCTGCTGAGGCTCGACGTTACACTTTTACAAAAACAATCATTAGTTAGATATAAACGGCAGTAATTGATTCAGTAGGACTCCTTATCCATGTAAACGATCATTGTGACATCTGAATTCATTAATTATCTGAAATACACTGCGTGTGCGTGTGATGTTAAATGTTTGAACCAAGGTTAACGGTTAAAGTGTCAGAGAATGGGTGGTGATTTTTTGACGTCCTCCCATGATCTGAAGTGAGCGTGCGTGTTTGTGTTGGTGAAAGTTTAAGAAATGTACAACTGTCGGTTCAGCTCTCTGGTGCTCCCTGCTGGCAGTATCACTATACTGTCCTCATGTTTCACAAAAATAGTTTTGAGAGACGTTGTCAGTTTTTGTATGTTGCTTAAATCCTCCAAAGCGGTTGGCAGTAAACATCAGGTCACGGTACGCCACGGTAGGCCACGGAGTCAATGAGCTCGAGTTGAAAAAGAAAAAGCTTACAGCACCTGGTATTCCCAGGCGGTCTCCCATCCAAGTACTAACCAGGCCCGACCCTGCTTAGCTTCCGAGATCAGACGAGATCGGGCGTGTTCAGGGTGGTATGGCCGTAAGCAATTAGTGCAGGCGCAAAACCAGGTTTTATACAGTAGCACATAAGGAGTGAGAAAGCTGCTGAGGCTCGACGTTACACTTTTACAAAAACAATCATTAGTTAGATATAAACGGCAGTAATTGATTCAGTAGGACTCCTTATCCATGTAAACGATCATTGTGACATCTGAATTCATTAATTATCTGAAATACACTGCGTGTGCGTGTGATGTTAAATGTTTGAACCAAGGTTAACGGTTAAAGTGTCAGAGAATGGGTGGTGATTTTTTGACGTCCTCCCATGATCTGAAGTGAGCGTGCGTGTTTGTGTTGGTGAAAGTTTAAGAAATGTACAACTGTCGGTTCAGCTCTCTGGTGCTCCCTGCTGGCAGTATCACTATACTGTCCTCATGTTTCACAAAAATAGTTTTGAGAGACGTTGTCAGTTTTTGTATGTTGCTTAAATCCTCCAAAGCGGTTGGCAGTAAACATCAGGTCACGGTACGCCACGGTAGGCCACGGAGTCAATGAGCTCGAGTTGAAAAAGAAAAAGCTTACAGCACCTGGTATTCCCAGGCGGTCTCCCATCCAAGTACTAACCAGGCCCGACCCTGCTTAGCTTCCGAGATCAGACGAGATCGGGCGTGTTCAGGGTGGTATGGCCGTAAGCAATTAGTGCAGGCGCAAAACCAGGTTTTATACAGTAGCACATAAGGAGTGAGAAAGCTGCTGAGGCTCGACGTTACACTTTTACAAAAACAATCATTAGTTAGATATAAACGGCAGTAATTGATTCAGTAGGACTCCTTATCCATGTAAACGATCATTGTGACATCTGAATTCATTAATTATCTGAAATACACTGCGTGTGCGTGTGATGTTAAATGTTTGAACCAAGGTTAACGGTTAAAGTGTCAGAGAATGGGTGGTGATTTTTTGACGTCCTCCCATGATCTGAAGTGAGCGTGCGTGTTTGTGTTGGTGAAAGTTTAAGAAATGTACAACTGTCGGTTCAGCTCTCTGGTGCTCCCTGCTGGCAGTATCACTATACTGTCCTCATGTTTCACAAAAATAGTTTTGAGAGACGTTGTCAGTTTTTGTATGTTGCTTAAATCCTCCAAAGCGGTTGGCAGTAAACATCAGGTCACGGTACGCCACGGTAGGCCACGGAGTCAATGAGCTCGAGTTGAAAAAGAAAAAGCTTACAGCACCTGGTATTCCCAGGCGGTCTCCCATCCAAGTACTAACCAGGCCCGACCCTGCTTAGCTTCCGAGATCAGACGAGATCGGGCGTGTTCAGGGTGGTATGGCCGTAAGCAATTAGTGCAGGCGCAAAACCAGGTTTTATACAGTAGCACATAAGGAGTGAGAAAGCTGCTGAGGCTCGACGTTACACTTTTACAAAAACAATCATTAGTTAGATATAAACGGCAGTAATTGATTCAGTAGGACTCCTTATCCATGTAAACGATCATTGTGACATCTGAATTCATTAATTATCTGAAATACACTGCGTGTGCGTGTGATGTTAAATGTTTGAACCAAGGTTAACGGTTAAAGTGTCAGAGAATGGGTGGTGATTTTTTGACGTCCTCCCATGATCTGAAGTGAGCGTGCGTGTTTGTGTTGGTGAAAGTTTAAGAAATGTACAACTGTCGGTTCAGCTCTCTGGTGCTCCCTGCTGGCAGTATCACTATACTGTCCTCATGTTTCACAAAAATAGTTTTGAGAGACGTTGTCAGTTTTTGTATGTTGCTTAAATCCTCCAAAGCGGTTGGCAGTAAACATCAGGTCACGGTACGCCACGGTAGGCCACGGAGTCAATGAGCTCGAGTTGAAAAAGAAAAAGCTTACAGCACCTGGTATTCCCAGGCGGTCTCCCATCCAAGTACTAACCAGGCCCGACCCTGCTTAGCTTCCGAGATCAGACGAGATCGGGCGTGTTCAGGGTGGTATGGCCGTAAGCAATTAGTGCAGGCGCAAAACCAGGTTTTATACAGTAGCACATAAGGAGTGAGAAAGCTGCTGAGGCTCGACGTTACACTTTACAAAAACAATCATTAGTTAGATATAAACGGCAGTAATTGATTCAGTAGGACTCCTTATCCATGTAAACGATCATTGTGACATCTGAATTCATTAATTATCTGAAATACACTGCGTGTGCGTGTGATGTTAAATGTTTGAACCAAGGTTAACGGTTAAAGTGTCAGAGAATGGGTGGTGATTTTTTGACGTCCTCCCATGATCTGAAGTGAGCGTGCGTGTTTGTGTTGGTGAAAGTTTAAGAAATGTACAACTGTCGGTTCAGCTCTCTGGTGCTCCCTGCTGGCAGTATCACTATACTGTCCTCATGTTTCACAAAAATAGTTTTGAGAGACGTTGTCAGTTTTTGTATGTTGCTTAAATCCTCCAAAGCGGTTGGCAGTAAACATCAGGTCACGGTACGCCACGGTAGGCCACGGAGTCAATGAGCTCGAGTTGAAAAAGAAAAAGCTTACAGCACCTGGTATTCCCAGGCGGTCTCCCATCCAAGTACTAACCAGGCCCGACCCTGCTTAGCTTCCGAGATCAGACGAGATCGGGCGTGTTCAGGGTGGTATGGCCGTAAGCAATTAGTGCAGGCGCAAAACCAGGTTTTATACAGTAGCACATAAGGAGTGAGAAAGCTGCTGAGGCTCGACGTTACACTCTTACAAAAACAATCATTAGTTAGATATAAACGGCAGTAATTGATTCAGTAGGACTCCTTATCCATGTAAACGATCATTGTGACATCTGAATTCATTAATTATCTGAAATACACTGCGTGTGCGTGTGATGTTAAATGTTTGAACCAAGGTTAACGGTTAAAGTGTCAGAGAATGGGTGGTGATTTTTTGACGTCCTCCCATGATCTGAAGTGAGCGTGCGTGTTTGTGTTGGTGAAAGTTTAAGAAATGTACAACTGTCGGTTCAGCTCTCTGGTGCTCCCTGCTGGCAGTATCACTATACTGTCCTCATGTTTCACAAAAATAGTTTTGAGAGACGTTGTCAGTTTTTGTATGTTGCTTAAATCCTCCAAAGCGGTTGGCAGTAAACATCAGGTCACGGTACGCCACGGAGTCAATGAGCTCGAGTTGAAAAAGAAAAAGCTTACAGCACCTGGTATTCCCAGGCGGTCTCCCATCCAAGTACTAACCAGGCCCGACCCTGCTTAGCTTCCGAGATCAGACGAGATCGGGCGTGTTCAGGGTGGTATGGCCGTAAGCAATTAGTGCAGGCGCAAAACCAGGTTTTATACAGTAGCACATAAGGAGTGAGAAAGCTGCTGAGGCTCGACGTTACACTCTTACAAAAACAATCATTAGTTAGATATAAACGGCAGTAATTGATTCAGTAGGACTCCTTATCCATGTAAACGATCATTGTGACATCTGAATTCATTAATTATCTGAAATACACTGCGTGTGCGTGTGATGTTAAATGTTTGAACCAAGGTTAACGGTTAAAGTGTCAGAGAATGGGTGGTGATTTTTTGACGTCCTCCCATGATCTGAAGTGAGCGTGCGTGTTTGTGTTGGTGAAAGTTTAAGAAATGTACAACTGTCGGTTCAGCTCTCTGGTGCTCCCTGCTGGCAGTATCACTATACTGTCCTCATGTTTCACAAAAATAGTTTTGAGAGACGTTGTCAGTTTTTGTATGTTGCTTAAATCCTCCAAAGCGGTTGGCAGTAAACATCAGGTCACGGTACGCCACGGTAGGCCACGGAGTCAATGAGCTCGAGTTGAAAAAGAAAAAGCTTACAGCACCTGGTATTCCCAGGCGGTCTCCCATCCAAGTACTAACCAGGCCCGACCCTGCTTAGCTTCCGAGATCAGACGAGATCGGGCGTGTTCAGGGTGGTATGGCCGTAAGCAATTAGTGCAGGCGCAAAACCAGGTTTTATACAGTAGCACATAAGGAGTGAGAAAGCTGCTGAGGCTCGACGTTACACTTTTACAAAAACAATCATTAGTTAGATATAAACGGCAGTAATTGATTCAGTAGGACTCCTTATCCATGTAAACGATCATTGTGACATCTGAATTCATTAATTATCTGAAATACACTGCGTGTGCGTGTGATGTTAAATGTTTGAACCAAGGTTAACGGTTAAAGTGTCAGAGAATGGGTGGTGATTTTTTGACGTCCTCCCATGATCTGAAGTGAGCGTGCGTGTTTGTGTTGGTGAAAGTTTAAGAAATGTACAACTGTCGGTTCAGCTCTCTGGTGCTCCCTGCTGGCAGTATCACTATACTGTCCTCATGTTTCACAAAAATAGTTTTGAGAGACGTTGTCAGTTTTTGTATGTTGCTTAAATCCTCCAAAGCGGTTGGCAGTAAACATCAGGTCACGGTACGCCACGGTAGGCCACGGAGTCAATGAGCTCGAGTTGAAAAAGAAAAAGCTTACAGCACCTGGTATTCCCAGGCGGTCTCCCATCCAAGTACTAACCAGGCCCGACCCTGCTTAGCTTCCGAGATCAGACGAGATCGGGCGTGTTCAGGGTGGTATGGCCGTAAGCAATTAGTGCAGGCGCAAAACCAGGTTTTATACAGTAGCACATAAGGAGTGAGAAAGCTGCTGAGGCTCGACGTTACACTTTTACAAAAACAATCATTAGTTAGATATAAACGGCAGTAATTGATTCAGTAGGACTCCTTATCCATGTAAACGATCATTGTGACATCTGAATTCATTAATTATCTGAAATACACTGCGTGTGCGTGTGATGTTAAATGTTTGAACCAAGGTTAACGGTTAAAGTGTCAGAGAATGGGTGGTGATTTTTTGACGTCCTCCCATGATCTGAAGTGAGCGTGCGTGTTTGTGTTGGTGAAAGTTTAAGAAATGTACAACTGTCGGTTCAGCTCTCTGGTGCTCCCTGCTGGCAGTATCACTATACTGTCCTCATGTTTCACAAAAATAGTTTTGAGAGACGTTGTCAGTTTTTGTATGTTGCTTAAATCCTCCAAAGCGGTTGGCAGTAAACATCAGGTCACGGTACGCCACGGTAGGCCACGGAGTCAATGAGCTCGAGTTGAAAAAGAAAAAGCTTACAGCACCTGGTATTCCCAGGCGGTCTCCCATCCAAGTACTAACCAGGCCCGACCCTGCTTAGCTTCCGAGATCAGACGAGATCGGGCGTGTTCAGGGTGGTATGGCCGTAAGCAATTAGTGCAGGCGCAAAACCAGGTTTTATACAGTAGCACATAAGGAGTGAGAAAGCTGCTGAGGCTCGACGTTACACTTTTACAAAAACAATCATTAGTTAGATATAAACGGCAGTAATTGATTCAGTAGGACTCCTTATCCATGTAAACGATCATTGTGACATCTGAATTCATTAATTATCTGAAATACACTGCGTGTGCGTGTGATGTTAAATGTTTGAACCAAGGTTAACGGTTAAAGTGTCAGAGAATGGGTGGTGATTTTTTGACGTCCTCCCATGATCTGAAGTGAGCGTGCGTGTTTGTGTTGGTGAAAGTTTAAGAAATGTACAACTGTCGGTTCAGCTCTCTGGTGCTCCCTGCTGGCAGTATCACTATACTGTCCTCATGTTTCACAAAAATAGTTTTGAGAGACGTTGTCAGTTTTTGTATGTTGCTTAAATCCTCCAAAGCGGTTGGCAGTAAACATCAGGTCACGGTACGCCACGGTAGGCCACGGAGTCAATGAGCTCGAGTTGAAAAAGAAAAAGCTTACAGCACCTGGTATTCCCAGGCGGTCTCCCATCCAAGTACTAACCAGGCCCGACCCTGCTTAGCTTCCGAGATCAGACGAGATCGGGCGTGTTCAGGGTGGTATGGCCGTAAGCAATTAGTGCAGGCGCAAAACCAGGTTTTATACAGTAGCACATAAGGAGTGAGAAAGCTGCTGAGGCTCGACGTTACACTTTTACAAAAACAATCATTAGTTAGATATAAACGGCAGTAATTGATTCAGTAGGACTCCTTATCCATGTAAACGATCATTGTGACATCTGAATTCATTAATTATCTGAAATACACTGCGTGTGCGTGTGATGTTAAATGTTTGAACCAAGGTTAACGGTTAAAGTGTCAGAGAATGGGTGGTGATTTTTTGACGTCCTCCCATGATCTGAAGTGAGCGTGCGTGTTTGTGTTGGTGAAAGTTTAAGAAATGTACAACTGTCGGTTCAGCTCTCTGGTGCTCCCTGCTGGCAGTATCACTATACTGTCCTCATGTTTCACAAAAATAGTTTTGAGAGACGTTGTCAGTTTTTGTATGTTGCTTAAATCCTCCAAAGCGGTTGGCAGTAAACATCAGGTCACGGTACGCCACGGTAGGCCACGGAGTCAATGAGCTCGAGTTGAAAAAGAAAAAGCTTACAGCACCTGGTATTCCCAGGCGGTCTCCCATCCAAGTACTAACCAGGCCCGACCCTGCTTAGCTTCCGAGATCAGACGAGATCGGGCGTGTTCAGGGTGGTATGGCCGTAAGCAATTAGTGCAGGCGCAAAACCAGGTTTTATACAGTAGCACATAAGGAGTGAGAAAGCTGCTGAGGCTCGACGTTACACTTTTACAAAAACAATCATTAGTTAGATATAAACGGCAGTAATTGATTCAGTAGGACTCCTTATCCATGTAAACGATCATTGTGACATCTGAATTCATTAATTATCTGAAATACACTGCGTGTGCGTGTGATGTTAAATGTTTGAACCAAGGTTAACGGTTAAAGTGTCAGAGAATGGGTGGTGATTTTTTGACGTCCTCCCATGATCTGAAGTGAGCGTGCGTGTTTGTGTTGGTGAAAGTTTAAGAAATGTACAACTGTCGGTTCAGCTCTCTGGTGCTCCCTGCTGGCAGTATCACTATACTGTCCTCATGTTTCACAAAAATAGTTTTGAGAGACGTTGTCAGTTTTTGTATGTTGCTTAAATCCTCCAAAGCGGTTGGCAGTAAACATCAGGTCACGGTACGCCACGGTAGGCCACGGAGTCAATGAGCTCGAGTTGAAAAAGAAAAAGCTTACAGCACCTGGTATTCCCAGGCGGTCTCCCATCCAAGTACTAACCAGGCCCGACCCTGCTTAGCTTCCGAGATCAGACGAGATCGGGCGTGTTCAGGGTGGTATGGCCGTAAGCAATTAGTGCAGGCGCAAAACCAGGTTTTATACAGTAGCACATAAGGAGTGAGAAAGCTGCTGAGGCTCGACGTTACACTCTTACAAAAACAATCATTAGTTAGATATAAACGGCAGTAATTGATTCAGTAGGACTCCTTATCCATGTAAACGATCATTGTGACATCTGAATTCATTAATTATCTGAAATACACTGCGTGTGCGTGTGATGTTAAATGTTTGAACCAAGGTTAACGGTTAAAGTGTCAGAGAATGGGTGGTGATTTTTTGACGTCCTCCCATGATCTGAAGTGAGCGTGCGTGTTTGTGTTGGTGAAAGTTTAAGAAATGTACAACTGTCGGTTCAGCTCTCTGGTGCTCCCTGCTGGCAGTATCACTATACTGTCCTCATGTTTCACAAAAATAGTTTTGAGAGACGTTGTCAGTTTTTGTATGTTGCTTAAATCCTCCAAAGCGGTTGGCAGTAAACATCAGGTCACGGTACGCCACGGTAGGCCACGGAGTCAATGAGCTCGAGTTGAAAAAGAAAAAGCTTACAGCACCTGGTATTCCCAGGCGGTCTCCCATCCAAGTACTAACCAGGCCCGACCCTGCTTAGCTTCCGAGATCAGACGAGATCGGGCGTGTTCAGGGTGGTATGGCCGTAAGCAATTAGTGCAGGCGCAAAACCAGGTTTTATACAGTAGCACATAAGGAGTGAGAAAGCTGCTGAGGCTCGACGTTACACTTTTACAAAAACAATCATTAGTTAGATATAAACGGCAGTAATTGATTCAGTAGGACTCCTTATCCATGTAAACGATCATTGTGACATCTGAATTCATTAATTATCTGAAATACACTGCGTGTGCGTGTGATGTTAAATGTTTGAACCAAGGTTAACGGTTAAAGTGTCAGAGAATGGGTGGTGATTTTTTGACGTCCTCCCATGATCTGAAGTGAGCGTGCGTGTTTGTGTTGGTGAAAGTTTAAGAAATGTACAACTGTCGGTTCAGCTCTCTGGTGCTCCCTGCTGGCAGTATCACTATACTGTCCTCATGTTTCACAAAAATAGTTTTGAGAGACGTTGTCAGTTTTTGTATGTTGCTTAAATCCTCCAAAGCGGTTGGCAGTAAACATCAGGTCACGGTACGCCACGGTAGGCCACGGAGTCAATGA
>NC_079423.1:9617516-9637516 GCF_026213295.1 Gadus chalcogrammus | reverse complement strand
GTCAGTAGACAGTTACAATCCTACGACGTCGTGAGTGCAGCGAATGCGCGTTCACGTTAAGAGGAGTTTCGGGAAACGCTCCAAAGAAATTGACGATGGATCGCAAGATCCATCGTGAGAATGATCGTACGAGCGTGGATCCATCGTTATCGGGAAACGGGGCCCTGAAGTGAGCGTGCGTGTTTGTGTTGGTGAAAGTTTAAGAAATGTACAACTGTCGTTTCAGCTCTCTGGTGCTCCCTGCTGGCAGTATCACTATACTGTCCTCATGTTTCACAAAAATAGTTTTGAGAGACGTTGTCAGTTTTTGTATGTTGCTTAAATCCTCCAAAGCGGTTGGCAGTAAACATCAGGTCACGGTACGCCACGGTAGGCCACGGAGGCAATGAGCTCGAGTTTAAAAAGAAAAAGCTTACAGCACCTGGTATTCCCAGGCGGTCTCCCATCCAAGTACTAACCAGGCCCGACCCTGCTTAGCTCCCGAGTTCAGACGAGATCGGGCGTGTTCAGGGTGGTATGGCCGTAAGCAATTAGTGCAGGCGCAAAACCAGGTTTTATACAGTAGCACATAAGGAGTGAGAAAGCGGCTGAGGCTCGACGTTACACTTTTACAAAAACAATCATTAGTTAGATATAAACGGCAGTAATTGATTCAGTAGGACTCCTTATCCATGTAAACGATCATTGTGACATCTGAATTCATTAATTATCTGAAATACACTGCGTGTGCGTGTGATGTTAAATGTTTGAACCAAGGTTAACGGTTAAAGTGTCAGAGAATGGGTGGTGATTTTTTGACGTCCTCCCATGATCTGAAGTGAGCGTGCATGTTTGTGTTGGTGAAAGTTTAAGAAATGTACAACTGTCGGTTCAGCTCTCTGGTGCTCCCTGCTGGCAGTATCACTATACTGTCCTCATGTTTCACAAAAACAGTTTTGAGAGACGTTGTCAGTTTTTGTATGTTGCTTAAATCCTCCAAAGCGGTTGGCAGTAAACATCAGGTCACGGTACACCACGGAGTCAATGAGCTCGAGTTGAAAAAGAAAAAGCTTACAGCACCTGGTATTCCCAGGCGGTCTCCCATCCAAGTACTAACCAGGCCCGACCCTGCTTAGCTTCCGAGATCAGACGAGATCGGGCGTGTTTTTTTTTTTTTTCTTTTGGTGACACCAGTCACTACTTACAGCAACCTGGGCTTCTGAGGAGGTCTCCCATCCAAGTACTAACCAGGCCCGACCCTGCTTAGCTTCCGAGATCAGACGAGATCGGGCGTGTTCAGGGTGGTATGGCCGTAAGCAATTAGTGCAGGCGCAAAACCAGGTTTTATACAGTAGCACATAAGGAGTGAGAAAGCTGCTGAGGCTTGACGTTACACTTTTACAAAAACAATCATTAGTTAGATATAAACGGCAGTAATTGATTCAGTAGGACTCCTTATCCATGTAAACGATCATTGTGACATCTGAATTCAATAATTATCTGAAATACACTGCGTGTGCGTGTGATGTTAAATGTTTGAACCAAGGTTAACGGTTAAAGTGTCAGAGAATGGGTGGTGATTTTTTGATGTCCTCCCATGATCTGAAGTGAGCGTGCGTGTTTGCGTTGGTGAAAGTTTAAGAAATGTACAACTGTCGGTTCAGCTCTCTGGTGCTCCCTGCTGGCAGTATCACTATACTGTCCTCATGTTTCACAAAAATAGTTTTGAGAGACGTTGTCAGTTTTTGTATGTTGCTTAAATCCTCCAAAGCGGTTGGCAGTAAACATCAGGTCACGGTACGCCACGGTAGGCCACGGAGTCAATGAGCTCGAGTTGAAAAAGATAAAGCTTACAGCACCTGGTATTCCCAGGCGGTCTCCCATCCAAGTACTAACCAGGCCCGACCCTGCTTAGCTTCCGAGATCAGACGAGATCGGGCGTGTTCAGGGTGGTATGGCCGTGTTCAGGGTGGTATGGCCGTAAGCAATTAGTGCAGGCGCAAAACCAGGTTTTATACAGTAGCACATAAGGAGTGAGAAAGCTGCTGAGGCTCGACGTTACACTTTTACAAAAACAATCATTAGTTAGATATAAACGGCAGTAATTGATTCAGTAGGACTCCTTATCCATGTAAACGATCATTGTGACATCTGAATTCATTAATTATCTGAAATACACTGCGTGTGCGTGTGATGTTAAATGTTTGAACCAAGGTTAACGGTTAAAGTGTCAGAGAATGGGTGGTGATTTTTTGACGTCCTCCCATGATCTGAAGTGAGCGTGCGTGTTTGTGTTGGTGAAAGTTTAAGAAATGTACAACTGTCGTTTCAGCTCTCTGGTGCTCCCTGCTGGCAGTATCACTATACTGTCCTCATGTTTCACAAAAATAGTTTTGAGAGACGTTGTCAGTTTTTGTATGTTGCTTAAATCCTCCAAAGCGGTTGGCAGTAAACATCAGGTCACGGTACGCCACGGTAGGCCACGGAGGCAATGAGCTCGAGTTGAAAAAGAAATAGCTTACAGCACCTGGTATTCCCAGGCGGACTCCCATCCAAGTACTAAACAGGCCCAACCCTGCTTAGCTTCCGAGATCAGACGAGATCGGGCGTGTTCAGGGTGGTATGGCCGTAAGCAATTAGTTCAGGCGCAAAACCAGGTTTTATACAGTAGCACATAAGGAGTGAGAAAGCTGCTGAGGCTCGACGTTACACTCTTACAAAAACAATCATTAGTTAGATATAAACGGCAGTAATTGATTCAGTAGGACTCCTTATCCATGTAAACCATCATTGTGACATTAATTATCTGAAATACACTGCGTGTGCGTGTGATGTTAAATGTTTGAACCAAGGTTAACGGTTAAAGTGTCAGAGAATGGGTGGTGATTTTTTGACGTCCTCCCATGATCTGAAGTGAGCGTGCGTGTTTGTGTTGGTGAAAGTTTAAGAAATGTACAACTGTCGGTTCAGCTCTCTGGTGCTCCCTGCTGGCAGTATCACTATACTGTCCTCATGTTTCACAAAAATAGTTTTGAGAGACGTTGTCAGTTTTTGTATGCTGCTTAAATCCTCCAAAGCGGTTGGCAGTAAACATCAGGTCACGGTACGCCACGGAGTCAATGAGCTCGAGTTGAAAAAGAAAAAGCTTACAGCACCTGGTATTCCCAGGCGGTCTCCCATCCAAGTACTAACCAGGCCCGACCCTGCTTAGCTTCCGAGATCAGACGAGATCGGGCGTGTTCAGGGTGGTATGGCCGTAATCAATTAGTGCATGCGCAAAACCAGGTTTTATACAGTAGCACATAAGGAGTGAGAAAGCTGCTGAGGCTCGACGTTACACTCTTACAAAAACAATCATTAGTTAGATATAAACGGCAGTAATTGATTCAGTAGGACTCCTTATCCATGTAAACCATCATTGTGACATCTGAATTCATTAATTATCTGAAATACACTGCGTGTGCGTGTGATGTTAAATGTTTGAACCAAGGTTAACGGTTAAAGTGTCAGAGAATGGGTGGTGATTTTTTGACGTCCTCCCATGATCTGAAGTGAGCGTGCGTGTTTGTGTTGGTGAAAGTTTAAGAAATGTACAACTGTCGGTTCAGCTCTCTGGTGCTCCCTGCTGGCAGTATCACTATACTGTCCTCATGTTTCACAAAAATAGTTTTGAGAGACGTTGTCAGTTTTTGTATGTTGCTTAAATCCTCCAAAGCGGTTGGCAGTAAACATCAGGTCACGGTACGCCACGGAGTCAATGAGCTCGAGTTGAAAAAGAAAAAGCTTACAGCACCTGGTATTCCCAGGCGGTCTCCCATCCATGTACTAACCAGGCCCGACCCTGCTTAGTTTCCAAGATCAGACGAGATCGGGCGTGTTCAGGGTGGTATGGCCGTTAGCAATTAGTGCAGGCGCAAAACCAGGTTTTATACAGTAGCACATAAGGAGTGAGAAAGCTGCTGAGGCTCGACGTTACACTCTTACAAAAACAATCATTAGTTAGATATAAACGGCAGTAATTGATTCAGTAGAACTCCTTATCCATGTAAACGATCATTGTGACATCTGAATACATTAATTATCTGAAATACACTGCGTGTGCGTGTGATGTTAAATGTTTGAACCAAGGTTAACGGTTAAAGTGTCAGAGAATGGGTGGTGATTTTTTGACGTCCTCCCATGATCTGAAGTGAGCGTGCGTGTTTGTGTTGGTGAAAGTTTAAGAAATGTACAACTGTCGGTTCAGCTCTCTGGTGCTCCCTGCTGGCAGTATCACTATACTGTCCTCATGTTTCACAAAAATAGTTTTGAGAGACGTTGTCAGTTTTTGTATGTTGCTTAAATCCTCCAAAGCGGTTGGCAGTAAACATCAGGTCACGGTACGCCACGGTAGGCCACGGAGTCAATGAGCTCGAGTTGAAAAAGAAATAGCTTACAGCACCTGGTATTCCCAGGCGGTCTCCCATCCAAGTACTAACCAGGCCCGACCCTGCTTAGCTTCCGAGATCAGACGAGATCGGGCGTGTTCAGGGTGGTATGGCCGTAAGCAATTAGTGCAGGCGCAAAACCAGGTTTTATACAGTAGCACATAAGGAGTGAGAAAGCTGCTGAGGCTCGACGTTACACTTTTACAAAAACAATCATTAGTTAGATATAAACGGCAGTAATTGATTCAGTAGGACTCCTTATCCATGTAAACGATCATTGTGACATCTGAATTCATTAATTATCTGAAATACACTGCGTGTGCGTGTGATGTTAAATGTTTGAACCAAGGTTAACGGTTAAAGTGTCAGAGAATGGGTGGTGATTTTTTGACGTCCTCCCATGATCTGAAGTGAGCGTGCGTGTTTGTGTTGGTGAAAGTTTAAGAAATGTACAACTGTCGGTTCAGCTCTCTGGTGCTCCCTGCTGGCAGTATCACTATACTGTCCTCATGTTTCACAAAAATAGTTTTGAGAGACGTTGTCAGTTTTTGTATGTTGCTTAAATCCTCCAAAGCGGTTGGCAGCAAACATCAGGTCACGGTACGCCACGGAGTCAATGAGCTCGAGTTGAAAATGAACAAGCTTACAGCACCTGGTATTCCCAGGCGGTCTCCCATCCAAGTACTAACCAGGCCCGACCCTGCTTAGCTTCCGAGATCAGACGAGATCGGGCGTGTTCAGGGTGGTATGGCCGTAAGCAATTAGTGCAGGCGCAAAACCAGGTTTTATACAGTAGCACATAAGGAGTGAGAAAGCTGCTGAGGCTCGACGTTACACTCTTACAAAAACAATCATTAGTTAGATATAAACGGCAGTAATTGATTCAGTAGGACTCCTTATCCATGTAAACCATCATTGTGACATCTGAATTCATTAATTATCTGAAATACACTGCGTGTGCGTGTGATGTTAAATGTTTGAACCAAGGTTAACGGTTAAAGTGTCAGAGAATGGGTGGTGATTTTTTGACGTCCTCCCATGATCTGAGGGGTGTTCCACGAACGGAGGTTTAACAAACACGGAGTTAACGCTGAACTCTAGGTTGATTGACCCTGTGCCGACCAACCCAGAGTTTTCGGTTCCACAGCCGCGGTTATCCATTAGTTCAATCAACTCGGGGTTGGTTAACACAGGGTTGTGCGCGTCCACGCCAAACTTAAAAAGACGTGATGTATGGATCATGGAAACCCTGATCGATAGGCGAAACGGGCCGCTTATTTCAATGAAATGGAACTCCAGGTTCTCCTGGAGAGCTATGACGAGGAGAAGGACATTATCACAAGAAAAGGGAACGCTAAAACCTCTGGAACCCGGAGAACCAAAGCCTGGCAGCGGATCGCTGACCGCGTAAATGCGTTAGTTACACGTCAAAAGCACGATCCTTAATATTTGAGCCATGAATATATAAATATCCCAGTTAAGCATTCTTAAAGATCCTACCACATAACCCCTTTCTTCTAAAACAATATGTACTCCGATTGCTTCCAAGCGGTCAGAGGATCAAGTATAAAAATGAAGTATAAAAAACATACAAACTGGTAAGCTTTTCCCACCATCGTATTGGTATAAATTTAAATAAGCCATTTTTTTAAGCCAATCGTTAAAAGGCCGACAGTCGGCAGACTGGATCTGGCCCTCAAATTGTCTTGACCCCGGTGGAGGAGCTGTTAATAAACATAAATTCAGGGCGCCCTGGCATGGAGGGGGTACCTGGAGGTAGGCCTACCTACCACCTCAGAGAGTCATGGGCCATACCCCACACTGGTTGAATGTAGGTTTTTGTGTTTTCTTGTATTTTAGATTTTTTTTGCCTTCGAAGTAACACATGCAAACCGTGTGCTTGCCACAGCGCATACTATTCCAAATGTTTATTTTTTGGTAACTGGGTAGAAAACCTAAAAGTGACAATTCATCAACTTCACAGATCAAGATGGATCAGTGCTTGTAATGAAGCCGCCGGCTACGATCGAACATTCTCCAGTGGATGCAAGTCCGTTAGGACTATTTTATACTTTATGTTGTAAATGCCTCTCGGCATAGTACTAAGACAATATTGCTCTTTGTATGATAGGAGGCCGATACAAATCTTGGATGGGTCATCTGAAACGACTGTGATGTGCTCAGCATCTCCAGCATTATAGCCTAGATAAAACTACCATTTGAAAAAAACGGAGGGCTACGCAAATAGTCTGGAGTGAACTGAGGCCAGGTCCTCGATTGGTAGTGTTGGCTATGTAAGGCTATTTAAATATATTAAAGATTTGCGCGAGAATCTATATCTCTCCACTCCAGCAAAAAGTCATCCAATATGCCAAGATGTCGAGCCGTGGTCTTATCAATCGCTCCCGGTGGATTGCACGTATAATTTGCGCTCTGATATATCAGCAGTTCTCTCATCAAAAGGGCATGCCATTGTGAACACATGAAATCTGCGGTGAACGCCGGTTGAAATACCCAAAACCGGGTTATGTTTCAAACTTAACCTGCGCAAAACCTGGTCCGACCAGGTTTGATTCAGAGCATATGTTGCTATAGCAACTAACATACCGTGATCCTTTTGGAACGGAAAACCTAGGGTTACAGCAAACCCTGGGTTAACTTACCCGGTTATGTGATAAAACCGGCTTTGTGGAACACCCCACTGAAGTGAGCGTGCGTGTTTGTGTTGGTGAAAGTTTAAGAAATGTACAACTGTCGGTTCAGCTCTCTGGTGCTCCCTGCTGGCAGTATCACTATACTGTCCTCATGTTTCACAAAAATAGTTTTGAGAGACGTTGTCAGTTTTTGTATGTTGCTTAAATCCTCCAAAGCGGTTGGCAGTAAACATCAGGTCACGGTACGCCACAGTAGGCCACGGAGTCAATGAGCTCGAGTTGAAAAAGAAAAAGCTTACAGCACCTGGTATTCCCAGGCGGTCTCCCATCCAAGTACTAACCAGGCCCGACCCTGATTAGCTTCTGAGTTCAGACGAGACCGGGCGTGTTCAGAGTGGTATGGCCGTAAGCAATTAGTGCAGGCGCAAAACCAGGTTTTATACAGTAGCACATAAGGAGTGAGAAAGCTGCTGAGGCTCGACGTTACACTTTTACAAAAACAATCATTAGTTAGATATAAACGGCAGTAATTGATTCAGTAGGACTCCTTATCCATGTAAACAATCATTTTGACATCTGAATTCATTAATTATCTGAAATACACTGCGTGTGCGTGTGATGTTAAATGTTTGAACCAAGGTTAACGGTTAAAGTGTCAGAGAATGGGTGGTGATTTTTTGACGTCCTCCCATGATCAGAGGGGTGTTCCACGAACGGAGGTTTAACAAACACTGAGTTAACGCTGAACTCTAGGTTGATTGACCCTGTGCCGACCAACCCAGAGTTTTCGGTTCCACAGCAGCGGTTATGCATTAGTTCAATCAACTCGGGGTTGGTTAACACAGGGTTGTGCGCGTCCACGCCAAACTTAAAAAGACGTGATGTATGGATCATGGAAACCCTGATCGATATGGCGAAACGGGCCGCTTATTTCAATGAAATGGAACCCCAGGTTCTCCTGGAGAGCTATGACGAGGAGAAGGACATTATCACAAGAAAAGGGAACGCTAAAACCTCTGGAACCCGGAGAACCAAAGCCTGGCAGCGGATCGCTGACCGCGTAAATGCGTTAGTTACACGTCAAAAGCATGATCCTTAATATTTGAGCCATGAATATATAAATATCCCAGTTAAGCATTCTTAAAGATCTTACCACATAACCCCTTTCTTCTAAAACAATATGTACTCCGATTGCTTCCAAGCGGTCAGAGAATCAAGTATAAAAATGAAGTATAAAAAACATACAAACTGGTAGGCCTAAGCTTTTCCCACCATCGTATTGGTATAAATTTAAATAAGCCATTTTTTTAAGCCAATCGTGAAAAGGCCGACAGTCGGCAGACTGGATCTGGCCCTCAAATTGTCTTGACCCCGGTGGAGGAGCTGTTAATAAACATAAATTCAGGGCGCCCAGGCATGGAGGGGGTACCTGGAGGTACCTACCACCTCAGAGAGTCATGGGCCATACCCCACACTGGTTGAATGTAGGTTTTTGTGTTTTCTTGTATTTTAGATTTTTTTTGCCTTCGAAGTAACACATGCAAACCGTGTGCTTGCCACAGCGCATACTATTCCAAATGTTTCTTTTTTGGTAACTGGGTAGAAAACCTAAAAGTGACAATTCATCAACTTCACAGATCAAGATGGATCAGTGCTTGTATGAAGCCGCCGGCTACGATCGAACATTCTCCAGTGGATGCAAGTCCGTTAGGACTATTTTATACTTTATGTTGTAAATGCCTCTCGGCATAGTACTCAGACAATATTGCTCTTTGTATGATAGGAGTCCGATACAAATCTTGGATGGGTCATCTGAAACGACTGTGATGTGCTCAGCATCTCCAGCATTATAGCCTAGATAAAACTACCATTTGAAAAAAACGGAGGGCTACGCAAATAGTCTGGAGTGAACTGAGGCCAGGTCCTCGATTGGTAGTGTTGGCTATGTAAGGCTATTTAAATATATTAAAGATTTGCGCGAGAATCTATATCTCTCCACTCCAGCAAAAAGTCATCCAATATGCCAAGATGTCGAGCCGTGGTCTTATCAATCGCTCCCGGTGGATTGCACGTATAATTTGCGCTCTGATATCAGCAGTTCTCTCATCAAAAGAGCATGCCATTGTGAACACATGAAATCTGCGGTGAACGCCGGTTGAAATACCCAAAACCGGGTTATGTTTCAAACTTAACCTGCGCAAAACCTGGTCCGACCAGGTTTGATTCAGAGCATATGTTGCTATAGCAACTAACATACCGTGATCCTTTTGGAACGGAAAACCTAGGGTTACAGCAAACCCTGGGTTAACTTACCCGGTTATGTGATAAAACCGGCTTTGTGGAACACCCCACTGAAGTGAGCGTGCGTGTTTGTGTTGGTGAAAGTTTAAGAAATGTACAACTGTCGGTTCAGCTCTCTGGTGCTCCCTGCTGGCAGTATCACTATACTGTCCTCATGTTTCACAAAAATAGTTTTGAGAGACGTTGTCAGTTTTTGTATGTTGCTTAAATCCTCCAAAGCGGTTGGCAGTAAACATCAGGTCACGGTACGCCACGGAGTCAATGAGCTCGAGTTGAAAAAGAAAAAGCTTACAGCACCTGGTATTCCCAGGCGGTCTCCCATCCAAGTACTAACCAGGCCCGACCCTGCTTAGCTTCCGAGATCAGACGAGATCGGGCGTGTTCAGGGTGGTATGGCCGTAAGCAATTAGTGCAGGCGCAAAACCAGGTTTTATACAGTAGCACATAAGGAGTGAGAAAGCTGCTGAGGCTCGACGTTACACTCTTACAAAAACAATCATTAGTTAGATATAAACGGCAGTAATTGATTCAGTAGGACTCCTTATCCATGTAAACGATCATTGTGACATCTGAATACATTAATTATCTGAAATACACTGCGTGTGCGTGTGATGTTAAATGTTTGAACCAAGGTTAACGGTTAAAGTGTCAGAGAATGGGTGGTGATTTTTTGACGTCCTCCCATGATCTGAAGTGAGCGTGCGTGTTTGTGTTGGTGAAAGTTTAAGAAATGTACAACTGTCGGTTCAGCTCTCTGGTGCTCCCTGCTGGCAGTATCACTATACTGTCCTCATGTTTCACAAAAATAGTTTTGAGAGACGTTGTCAGTTTTTGTATGTTGCTTAAATCCTCCAAAGCGGTTGGCAGTAAACATCAGGTCACGGTACGCCACGGAGTCAATGAGCTCGAGTTGAAAAAGAAAAAGCTTACAGCACCTGGTATTCCCAGGCGGTCTCCCATCCAAGTACTAACCAGGCCCGACCCTGCTTAGCTTCCGAGATCAGACGAGATCGGGCGTGTTCAGGGTGGTATGGCCGTAAGCAATTAGTGCAGGCGCAAAACCAGGTTTTATACAGTAGCACATAAGGAGTGAGAAAGCTGCTGAGGCTCGACGTTACACTCTTACAAAAACAATCATTAGTTAGATATAAACGGCAGTAATTGATTCAGTAGGACTCCTTATCCATGTAAACGATCATTGTGACATCTGAATTCATTAATTATCTGAAATACACTGCGTGTGCGTGTGATGTTAAATGTTTGAACCAAGGTTAACGGTTAAAGTGTCAGAGAATGGGTGGTGATTTTTTGACGTCCTCCCATGATCTGAAGTGAGCGTGCGTGTTTGTGTTGGTGAAAGTTTAAGAAATGTACAACTGTCGGTTCAGCTCTCTGGTGCTCCCTGCTGGCAGTATCACTATACTGTCCTCATGTTTCACAAAAATAGTTTTGAGAGACGTTGTCAGTTTTTGTATGTTGCTTAAATCCTCCAAAGCGGTTGGCAGTAAACATCAGGTCACGGTACGCCACGGTAGGCCACGGAGTCAATGAGCTCGAGTTGAAAAAGAAATAGCTTACAGCACCTGGTATTCCCAGGCGGTCTCCCATCCAAGTACTAACCAGGCCCGACCCTGCTTAGCTTCCGAGATCAGACGAGATCGGGCGTGTTCAGGGTGGTATGGCCGTAAGCAATTAGTGCAGGCGCAAAACCAGGTTTTATACAGTAGCACATAAGGAGTGAGAAAGCTGCTGAGGCTCGACGTTACACTCTTACAAAAACAATCATTAGTTAGATATAAACGGCAGTAATTGATTCAGTAGAACTCCTTATCCATGTAAACGATCATTGTGACATCTGAATACATTAATTATCTGAAATACACTGCGTGTGCGTGTGATGTTAAATGTTTGAACCAAGGTTAACGGTTAAAGTGTCAGAGAATGGGTGGTGATTTTTTGACGTCCTCCCATGATCTGAAGTGAGCGTGCGTGTTTGTGTTGGTGAAAGTTTAAGAAATGTACAACTGTCGGTTCAGCTCTCTGGTGCTCCCTGCTGGCAGTATCACTATACTGTCCTCATGTTTCACAAAAATAGTTTTGAGAGACGTTGTCAGTTTTTGTATGTTGCTTAAATCCTCCAAAGCGGTTGGCAGTAAACATCAGGTCACGGTACGCCACGGTAGGCCACGGAGTCAATGAGCTCGAGTTGAAAAAGAAATAGCTTACAGCACCAGGTATTCCCAGGCGGTCTCCCATCCAAGTACTAACCAGGCCCGACCCTGCTTAGCTTCCGAGATCAAACGAGATCGGGTTTGTTCAGGGTGGTATGACCGTAAGCAATTAGTGCAGGCGCAAAACCAGGTTTTATACAGTAGCACATAAGGAGTGAGAAAGCTGCTGAGGCTCGACGTTACACTTTTACAAAAACAATCATTAGTTAGATATAAACGGCAGTAATTGATTCAGTAGGACTCCTTATCCATGTAAACGATCATTGTGACATCTGAATTCATTAATTATCTGAAATACACTGCGTGTGCGTGTGATGTTAAATGTTTGAACCAAGGTTAACGGTTAAAGTGTCAGAGAATGGGTGGTGATTTTTTGACGTCCTCCCATGATCTGAAGTGAGCGTGCGTGTTTGTGTTGGTGAAAGTTTAAGAAATGTACAACTGTCGGTTCAGCTCTCTGGTGCTCCCTGCTGGCAGTATCACTATACTGTCCTCATGTTTCACAAAAATAGTTTTGAGAGACGTTGTCAGTTTTTGTATGTTGCTTAAATCCTCCAAAGCGGTTGGCAGTAAACATCAGGTCACGGTACGCCACGGTACGCCACGGAGTCAATGAGCTCGAGTTGAAAAAGAAAAAGCTTACAGCACCTGGTATTCCCAGGCGGTCTCCCATCCAAGTACTAACCAGGCCCGACCCTGCTTAGCTTCCGAGATCAGACGAGATCGGGCGTGTTCAGGGTGGTATGGCCGTAAGCAATTAGTGCATGCGCAAAACCAGGTTTTATACAGTAGCACATAAGGAGTGAGAAAGCTGCTGAGGCTCGACGTTACACTCTTACAAAAACAATCATTAGTTAGATATAAACGGCAGTAATTGATTCAGTAGGACTCCTTATCCATGTAAACCATCATTGTGACATCTGAATTCATTAATTATCTGAAATACACTGCGTGTGCGTGTGATGTTAAATGTTTGAACCAAGGTTAACGGTTAAAGTGTCAGAGAATGGGTGGTGATTTTTTGACGTCCTCCCATGATCTGAAGTGAGCGTGCGTGTTTGTGTTGGTGAAAGTTTAAGAAATGTACAACTGTCGGTTCAGCTCTCTGGTGCTCCCTGCTGGCAGTATCACTATACTGTCCTCATGTTTCACAAAAATAGTTTTGAGAGACGTTGTCAGTTTTTGTATGTTGCTTAAATCCTCCAAAGCGGTTGGCAGTAAACATCAGGTCACGGTACGCCACGGAGTCAATGAGCTCGAGTTGAAAAAGAAAAAGCTTACAGCACCTGGTATTCCCAGGCGGTCTCCCATCCAAGTACTAACCAGGCCCGACCCTGCTTAGCTTCCGAGATCAGACGAGATCGGGCGTGTTCAGGGTGGTATGGCCGTAAGCAATTAGTGCAGGCGCAAAACCAGGTTTTATACAGTAGCACATAAGGAGTGAGAAAGCTGCTGAGGCTCGACGTTACACTCTTACAAAAACAATCATTAGTTAGATATAAACGGCAGTAATTGATTCAGTAGGACTCCTTATCCATGTAAACGATCATTGTGACATCTGAATTCATTAATTATCTGAAATACACTGCGTGTGCGTGTGATGTTAAATGTTTGAACCAAGGTTAACGGTTAAAGTGTCAGAGAATGGGTGGTGATTTTTTGACGTCCTCCCATGATCTGAAGTGAGCGTGCGTGTTTGTGTTGGTGAAAGTTTAAGAAATGTACAACTGTCGGTTCAGCTCTCTGGTGCTCCCTGCTGGCAGTATCACTATACTGTCCTCATGTTTCACAAAAATAGTTTTGAGAGACGTTGTCAGTTTTTGTATGTTGCTTAAATCCTCCAAAGCGGTTGGCAGTAAACATCAGGTCACGGTACGCCACGGAGTCAATGAGCTCGAGTTGAAAAAGAAAAAGCTTACAGCACCTGGTATTCCCAGGCGGTCTCCCATCCAAGTACTAACCAGGCCCGACCCTGCTTAGCTTCCGAGATCAGACGAGATCGGGCGTGTTCAGGGTGGTATGGCCGTAAGCAATTAGTGCAGGCGCAAAACCAGGTTTTATACAGTAGCACATAAGGAGTGAGAAAGCTGCTGAGGCTCGACGTTACACTCTTACAAAAACAATCATTAGTTAGATATAAACGGCAGTAATTGATTCAGTAGGACTCCTTATCCATGTAAACGATCATTGTGACATCTGAATTCATTAATTATCTGAAATACACTGCGTGTGCGTGTGATGTTAAATGTTTGAACCAAGGTTAACGGTTAAAGTGTCAGAGAATGGGTGGTGATTTTTTGACGTCCTCCCATGATCTGAAGTGAGCGTGCGTGTTTGTGTTGGTGAAAGTTTAAGAAATGTACAACTGTCGGTTCAGCTCTCTGGTGCTCCCTGCTGGCAGTATCACTATACTGTCCTCATGTTTCACAAAAATAGTTTTGAGAGACGTTGTCAGTTTTTGTATGTTGCTTAAATCCTCCAAAGCGGTTGGCAGTAAACATCAGGTCACGGTACGCCACGGTAGGCCACGGAGTCAATGAGCTCGAGTTGAAAAAGAAATAGCTTACAGCACCTGGTATTCCCAGGCGGTCTCCCATCCAAGTACTAACCAGGCCCGACCCTGCTTAGCTTCCGAGATCAGACGAGATCGGGCGTGTTCAGGGTGGTATGGCCGTAAGCAATTAGTGCAGGCGCAAAACCAGGTTTTATACAGTAGCACATAAGGAGTGAGAAAGCTGCTGAGGCTCGACGTTACACTTTTACAAAAACAATCATTAGTTAGATATAAACGGCAGTAATTGATTCAGTAGGACTCCTTATCCATGTAAACGATCATTGTGACATCTGAATTCATTAATTATCTGAAATACACTGCGTGTGCGTGTGATGTTAAATGTTTGAACCAAGGTTAACGGTTAAAGTGTCAGAGAATGGGTGGTGATTTTTTGACGTCCTCCCATGATCTGAAGTGAGCGTGCGTGTTTGTGTTGGTGAAAGTTTAAGAAATGTACAACTGTCGGTTCAGCTCTCTGGTGCTCCCTGCTGGCAGTATCACTATACTGTCCTCATGTTTCACAAAAATAGTTTTGAGAGACGTTGTCAGTTTTTGTATGTTGCTTAAATCCTCCAAAGCGGTTGGCAGTAAACATCAGGTCACGGTACGCCACGGTAGGCCACGGAGTCAATGAGCTCGAGTTGAAAAAGAAAAAGCTTACAGCACCTGGTATTCCCAGGCGGTCTCCCATCCAAGTACTAACCAGGCCCGACCCTGCTTAGCTTCCGAGATCAGACGAGATCGGGCGTGTTCAGGGTGGTATGGCCGTAAGCAATTAGTGCAGGCGCAAAACCAGGTTTTATACAGTAGCACATAAGGAGTGAGAAAGCTGCTGAGGCTCGACGTTACACTTTTACAAAAACAATCATTAGTTAGATATAAACGGCAGTAATTGATTCAGTAGGACTCCTTATCCATGTAAACGATCATTGTGACATCTGAATTCATTAATTATCTGAAATACACTGCGTGTGCGTGTGATGTTAAATGTTTGAACCAAGGTTAACGGTTAAAGTGTCAGAGAATGGGTGGTGATTTTTTGACGTCCTCCCATGATCTGAAGTGAGCGTGCGTGTTTGTGTTGGTGAAAGTTTAAGAAATGTACAACTGTCGGTTCAGCTCTCTGGTGCTCCCTGCTGGCAGTATCACTATACTGTCCTCATGTTTCACAAAAATAGTTTTGAGAGACGTTGTCAGTTTTTGTATGTTGCTTAAATCCTCCAAAGCGGTTGGCAGTAAACATCAGGTCACGGTACGCCACGGAGTCAATGAGCTCGAGTTGAAAAAGAAAAAGCTTACAGCACCTGGTATTCCCAGGCGGTCTCCCATCCAAGTACTAACCAGGCCCGACCCTGCTTAGCTTCCGAGATCAGACGAGATCGGGCGTGTTCAGGGTGGTATGGCCGTAAGCAATTAGTGCAGGCGCAAAACCAGGTTTTATACAGTAGCACATAAGGAGTGAGAAAGCTGCTGAGGCTCGACGTTACACTCTTACAAAAACAATCATTAGTTAGATATAAACGGCAGTAATTGATTCAGTAGGACTCCTTATCCATGTAAACGATCATTGTGACATCTGAATTCATTAATTATCTGAAATACACTGCGTGTGCGTGTGATGTTAAATGTTTGAACCAAGGTTAACGGTTAAAGTGTCAGAGAATGGGTGGTGATTTTTTGACGTCCTCCCATGATCTGAAGTGAGCGTGCGTGTTTGTGTTGGTGAAAGTTTAAGAAATGTACAACTGTCGGTTCAGCTCTCTGGTGCTCCCTGCTGGCAGTATCACTATACTGTCCTCATGTTTCACAAAAATAGTTTTGAGAGACGTTGTCAGTTTTTGTATGTTGCTTAAATCCTCCAAAGCGGTTGGCAGTAAACATCAGGTCACGGTACGCCACGGAGTCAATGAGCTCGAGTTGAAAAAGAAAAAGCTTACAGCACCTGGTATTCCCAGGCGGTCTCCCATCCAAGTACTAACCAGGCCCGACCCTGCTTAGCTTCCGAGATCAGACGAGATCGGGCGTGTTCAGGGTGGTATGGCCGTAAGCAATTAGTGCAGGCGCAAAACCAGGTTTTATACAGTAGCACATAAGGAGTGAGAAAGCTGCTGAGGCTCGACGTTACACTTTACAAAAACAATCATTAGTTAGATATAAACGGCAGTAATTGATTCAGTAGGACTCCTTATCCATGTAAACGATCATTGTGACATCTGAATTCATTAATTATCTGAAATACACTGCGTGTGCGTGTGATGTTAAATGTTTGAACCAAGGTTAACGGTTAAAGTGTCAGAGAATGGGTGGTGATTTTTTGACGTCCTCCCATGATCTGAAGTGAGCGTGCGTGTTTGTGTTGGTGAAAGTTTAAGAAATGTACAACTGTCGGTTCAGCTCTCTGGTGCTCCCTGCTGGCAGTATCACTATACTGTCCTCATGTTTCACAAAAATAGTTTTGAGAGACGTTGTCAGTTTTTGTATGTTGCTTAAATCCTCCAAAGCGGTTGGCAGTAAACATCAGGTCACGGTACGCCACGGTAGGCCACGGAGTCAATGAGCTCGAGTTGAAAAAGAAAAAGCTTACAGCACCTGGTATTCCCAGGCGGTCTCCCATCCAAGTACTAACCAGGCCCGACCCTGCTTAGCTTCCGAGATCAGACGAGATCGGGCGTGTTCAGGGTGGTATGGCCGTAAGCAATTAGTGCAGGCGCAAAACCAGGTTTTATACAGTAGCACATAAGGAGTGAGAAAGCTGCTGAGGCTCGACGTTACACTTTTACAAAAACAATCATTAGTTAGATATAAACGGCAGTAATTGATTCAGTAGGACTCCTTATCCATGTAAACGATCATTGTGACATCTGAATTCATTAATTATCTGAAATACACTGCGTGTGCGTGTGATGTTAAATGTTTGAACCAAGGTTAACGGTTAAAGTGTCAGAGAATGGGTGGTGATTTTTTGACGTCCTCCCATGATCTGAAGTGAGCGTGCGTGTTTGTGTTGGTGAAAGTTTAAGAAATGTACAACTGTCGGTTCAGCTCTCTGGTGCTCCCTGCTGGCAGTATCACTATACTGTCCTCATGTTTCACAAAAATAGTTTTGAGAGACGTTGTCAGTTTTTGTATGTTGCTTAAATCCTCCAAAGCGGTTGGCAGTAAACATCAGGTCACGGTACGCCACGGTAGGCCACGGAGTCAATGAGCTCGAGTTGAAAAAGAAAAAGCTTACAGCACCTGGTATTCCCAGGCGGTCTCCCATCCAAGTACTAACCAGGCCCGACCCTGCTTAGCTTCCGAGATCAGACGAGATCGGGCGTGTTCAGGGTGGTATGGCCGTAAGCAATTAGTGCAGGCGCAAAACCAGGTTTTATACAGTAGCACATAAGGAGTGAGAAAGCTGCTGAGGCTCGACGTTACACTTTTACAAAAACAATCATTAGTTAGATATAAACGGCAGTAATTGATTCAGTAGGACTCCTTATCCATGTAAACGATCATTGTGACATCTGAATTCATTAATTATCTGAAATACACTGCGTGTGCGTGTGATGTTAAATGTTTGAACCAAGGTTAACGGTTAAAGTGTCAGAGAATGGGTGGTGATTTTTTGACGTCCTCCCATGATCTGAAGTGAGCGTGCGTGTTTGTGTTGGTGAAAGTTTAAGAAATGTACAACTGTCGGTTCAGCTCTCTGGTGCTCCCTGCTGGCAGTATCACTATACTGTCCTCATGTTTCACAAAAATAGTTTTGAGAGACGTTGTCAGTTTTTGTATGTTGCTTAAATCCTCCAAAGCGGTTGGCAGTAAACATCAGGTCACGGTACGCCACGGTAGGCCACGGAGTCAATGAGCTCGAGTTGAAAAAGAAAAAGCTTACAGCACCTGGTATTCCCAGGCGGTCTCCCATCCAAGTACTAACCAGGCCCGACCCTGCTTAGCTTCCGAGATCAGACGAGATCGGGCGTGTTCAGGGTGGTATGGCCGTAAGCAATTAGTGCAGGCGCAAAACCAGGTTTTATACAGTAGCACATAAGGAGTGAGAAAGCTGCTGAGGCTCGACGTTACACTTTTACAAAAACAATCATTAGTTAGATATAAACGGCAGTAATTGATTCAGTAGGACTCCTTATCCATGTAAACGATCATTGTGACATCTGAATTCATTAATTATCTGAAATACACTGCGTGTGCGTGTGATGTTAAATGTTTGAACCAAGGTTAACGGTTAAAGTGTCAGAGAATGGGTGGTGATTTTTGACGTCCTCCCATGATCTGAAGTGAGCGTGCGTGTTTGTGTTGGTGAAAGTTTAAGAAATGTACAACTGTCGGTTCAGCTCTCTGGTGCTCCCTGCTGGCAGTATCACTATACTGTCCTCATGTTTCACAAAAACAGTTTTGAGAGACGTTGTCAGTTTTTGTATGTTGCTTAAATCCTCCAAAGCGGTTGGCAGTAAACATCAGGTCACGGTACGCCACGGTAGGCCACGGAGTCAATGAGCTCGAGTTGAAAAAGAAAAAGCTTACAGCACCTGGTATTCCCAGGCGGTCTCCCATCCAAGTACTAACCAGGCCCGACCCTGCTTAGCTTCCGAGATCAGACGAGATCGGGCGTGTTCAGGGTGGTATGGCCGTAAGCAATTAGTGCAGGCGCAAAACCAGGTTTTATACAGTAGCACATAAGGAGTGAGAAAGCTGCTGAGGCTCGACGTTACACTTTACAAAAACAATCATTAGTTAGATATAAACGGCAGTAATTGATTCAGTAGGACTCCTTATCCATGTAAACGATCATTGTGACATCTGAATTCATTAATTATCTGAAATACACTGCGTGTGCGTGTGATGTTAAATGTTTGAACCAAGGTTAACGGTTAAAGTGTCAGAGAATGGGTGGTGATTTTTTGACGTCCTCCCATGATCTGAAGTGAGCGTGCGTGTTTGTGTTGGTGAAAGTTTAAGAAATGTACAACTGTCGGTTCAGCTCTCTGGTGCTCCCTGCTGGCAGTATCACTATACTGTCCTCATGTTTCACAAAAATAGTTTTGAGAGACGTTGTCAGTTTTTGTATGTTGCTTAAATCCTCCAAAGCGGTTGGCAGTAAACATCAGGTCACGGTACGCCACGGTAGGCCACGGAGTCAATGAGCTCGAGTTGAAAAAGAAAAGCTTACAGCACCTGGTATTCCCAGGCGGTCTCCCATCCAAGTACTAACCAGGCCCGACCCTGCTTAGCTTCCGAGATCAGACGAGATCGGGCGTGTTCAGGGTGGTATGGCCGTAAGCAATTAGTGCAGGCGCAAAACCAGGTTTTATACAGTAGCACATAAGGAGTGAGAAAGCTGCTGAGGCTCGACGTTACACTTTTACAAAAACAATCATTAGTTAGATATAAACGGCAGTAATTGATTCAGTAGGACTCCTTATCCATGTAAACGATCATTGTGACATCTGAATTCATTAATTATCTGAAATACACTGCGTGTGCGTGTGATGTTAAATGTTTGAACCAAGGTTAACGGTTAAAGTGTCAGAGAATGGGTGGTGATTTTTTGACGTCCTCCCATGATCTGAAGTGAGCGTGCGTGTTTGTGTTGGTGAAAGTTTAAGAAATGTACAACTGTCGGTTCAGCTCTCTGGTGCTCCCTGCTGGCAGTATCACTATACTGTCCTCATGTTTCACAAAAATAGTTTTGAGAGACGTTGTCAGTTTTTGTATGTTGCTTAAATCCTCCAAAGCGGTTGGCAGTAAACATCAGGTCACGGTACGCCACGGTAGGCCACGGAGTCAATGAGCTCGAGTTGAAAAAGAAATAGCTTACAGCACCTGGTATTCCCAGGCGGTCTCCCATCCA